>NC_136986.1:36342003-36402003 GCF_032717465.1 Coenobita brevimanus
ATGGATAGAATGTGTTTCATCGTAGAAGTAAGATAGTCGATGAGTTTTTGATAGTCAGTAGAATTAGGGGATAAGTAAACAGCACAGATAAATTTAGTCAGAGAATGACAGGAAAGCCGAAGCCAGAGTGTAGAGAACTAAGAATCAAGTTCAGGAACATGAGAGCAAGATAAGTCGTTGCGTATATATACACAACAGCCACCTTTGGCTGATCGTTTTTATTTTTGGGATGGGGGCTGACCCCCAAGAATCTTTGAAGGAGTCACGGTCTCCAAATATCGCATTACGGAAGGAAGTCCACTGAACAGTATACTGTATACTAAGACAGTAAGGCCATATCTGCCATCGTTTCACTAAATATGAATTTTTTTTTTTTTTTTCGGTGAAGGGGCTGACCCCTCCAAAAATCATGGTTTCAGAATTAAAGATCGGAGTAACCAGACGAACTCACCTGGGAAGTTTCATTCAGTCTTTCAAAATGTAGCCTAGATGGAGTTAAAGCACGCGCACACACACACACACACACACACACACACACACACACACACACACACACACAGGCTGAATCTCGTGCAACGGTATAGGAAGCTTGTCCGAGAATGATACCATCCTGCTTCGCAGGATTGATACCAAGAAAATGTTAGTCATTATATCCAGGAAGGTAGCCTACCAATAGTGGTAATCAGCTTCATAACAAGACAACTTTATATGATTAATTGCATTACATTATGATATTGCTGAATTACAAATTGCACAAACTATCTGTATGAATACAGTTTGAATTTTAACTGCTGAGAGAAAATGAACCACATTTTACATTCCTACTACGAGTATATATACATTATGTACCGATATATATATATATATATATATATATATATATATATATATATATATATATATATATATATGATACTTGTGTGTGTGTGTGCATAAGTGTATAAACAGGATAATAGGCCTATTGTGGTAGGACCCCATATTATATTTACAAATCATAATAGATAGATAGATAAATAGATAGAGAGATAGATAGAAGCAGGGAGTCAGATGATGAGAAGGTGTTGTGTCTGCGAGAATCGAGCAGTGCTAAACATGCTTACACACTCTTAACACTGAGGAAAGCTGACAACAGCGGCCAGTAAGGAGATGATGCAGTTAGCTGTCAGCAGTCCTCTCATGAACAAAGACCTAGTCCACCCACGAGGAACACACGTGACACACCCCTGCTACACCAGAATTTAGGAAAGAGAGCTCAGACGGAGATTAGCCACAGAAGAGGCAACAGAGAAGGAGACAAGCGGCCCTAGAGACAGGTCACGGAAGAAGGGCTTAGCGATTTGAGAGAGAGAGACAGATAACGAGACAGGGAGGTAGCTACCTGGGACTTATATTCGTTCCGTGTGAGAGACTTGTTAATATTTCCAAGACAAATAAAAATAGTCCCATACTATTCTTTACCTCTCCTGTCACTACATGACATTTGGTGGGGAAGCTACTACAAGATATAAAAGCCGCTCGACCACAAGTCTAAAACATACTTCTCTACAAGTAACTACAAAGTTTTTATGACACTATAGATGTAGCGGGAATGAGCAGGCTAGTGCGGGGCCTCTAACTTCCCGATTAGGGCAAATGTGGATTGAATGACATAAATAGGTACAAAACCAAACAAACGGAGGTTCAAGTAAAGGTAGCCTAAGTTTTAAATGAACGTAAAACTATATGAAAGAGAAATTCATGGAAGAGAACGCAAAAGGTGTGTTCCAGTAATCTATGAGTTAAAAAAGAAAAGATGTATAAATAGATAGATTGAGAGAGAGAGAGAGAGAGAGAGAGAGAGAGAGAGAGAGAGAGAGAGAGAGAGAGAGAGAGAGAGAGAGAAAGCAAACAAATGCAGGTGCACAAAGAGTCAAAACGAAAAGTGAAATTCCGAGAACAGAAAGAACGTAAAAGGATTTCTCGGCATTCTCGGAGATTAAAAAAAAAAAAAAAAAAAACTGATATGTCAAAGAAGCAGAAAAAAAAAGGCCAAAAAACGAAATAAGAAGGAAAACTACATTAGCGATGCACACGAAGGAGGTCCACATAAAAACTAAAAAATGAAGAGTGGAATTCTTAAAAAAAGGAAGGGACCAAAGAGTACAGCAGAATTCCTGCCTGGTCAGCAACATTTATTATACTATTTGTGGCCTGTTGATTGGGCAGGAGAGCAGCGTAACTTTGTCCTCCCCATCTCTCGCTGAAGGGACTGTCCCGGAGGGTAATTTACTGAAGGGTTTATTTTACCGCATTAGAATAAGAGAGTAGGGGAAACGAGAGAGAGAGAGAGAGAGAGAGAGTTTCTTTCCCTTTTCACATTTTTTGTAGTTTACTCTTGCTACCTTTAGGTGTTTTTTTTTTCAGATTTAGAAAGGCCTAAACAACTTTTAATTAAGCTTTTTCATTGCGATCATGTTCTTATTTGATTCCTGCTACGTGAAGTTGATGTCATTTATCTGTTGAACCTGTGAGTGTTTTTACCTGTGTTTGTAAATAGTGCTTTACCAGAAACTTGCCTGGTAATATCTTATGAGTTGCGTGGATGGGTCAGTCTGCTGGTGTGGGTATGGATGGGTCAGTCTGCTGATGTGGGCGTGGATGTGTCAGTGGGCGTGGAAATGACTAAATGTGTGGGAGAGACTTTGATAATGCTCACTAAGCCGTCCCTTTGACAAAAACTCATCAGGCTAAGTACAGAATGAGCTTTATCATCCTGTGTTATATTCTTGCTATCTGGTGCCTAGTTAATTATAATCATATAGGAAAGAAATATTGAGCTCGAGAGGTTACATGTAGCCTTCAGTAGCCCCATTACTGCCACGGAGCTTTCATAATGGAGGTACAATTGCAAGGTAACGACAAGAATATCAACGGCAAAAAAGCGTCATCGTGACATTGAGGGCTGTGCTGGCATAGGAAGTTAAATATCACCTTTTCCTTAGTGCTTTCCTTTACACATGACATCATTATCCTCATGTATGTTACTGACGGACTCTATGTTGGCATTAAAACGATATCAATAGCATGCAAGATGATGTTAATATGTGATATGTGAAATAAATAGTAAAGACGAGGTGTCACGAAGCCCCTTGTGCCACTCAGAATACAACCCTCAGTCACAATCTCGCTCTTAGGATACTTTCTGGCTCCTCTTCCTCAGCCTCTTTTTTAGCATATTATATTATAGTTGTGTTAGTATGGTGAAATATTTTATGTTTATCTTTGCCGACTTCTATCGTTTTTATTTAGCTTAGGACATGTTTTTAGAAGGTTAGATACAACCTTCATTAACCTTTTCACAAGCTAGGTGGCTATAGTTTGGAATCAACGCAAATAAACTATTAAAAAATGCCATATTGGTGTAGGAGGAAAGAATTTCTAGTCGTGCTGTACCATCAATGCCTGCTTGACATGAGCAGTTTTCATAATTAACATGCAAGAAAATATAAACATCCTATATGCCAAACAAAAATCAAGCAAAGGAAAAACGAACAAGACATCTTTGGTTCCATCCTGTCCCAATGAGAATACAGTACTTCAAGACAGAGTGAGAATATACGGGTCTGTCTTAGTGGTATGATGGGGTAAACCAAAAGCCATATATGAAGGCAAAGTGTAGGTGAGGGAATGACTATGTTTTATGTATACTGTGTAACACTCTAAGCATCATGTTTCGAAGGCTCAAAAGTTTGCTTACATGCAACAGATAGCTTACACACCTTCACACATTACCACTTGGGTACTAACACTCTCCGCCAAAGATGATGATGCGATAGATCTGCCTCATTCAGAACTTATGTGGCAGCGTTAGAGGGAGTGTTTACTTGTTGGTAGGCCTCGTGGAAGATCTGTTCAGACTCGTAACGAATTTCAAATCCCCAAACTTTCCCTGCTAAAGAATAACTATCCCTGAAGGTCCTTTTGTCAGTGCCACCCCTTACAACCTGTGACGTCAGGCAATAGGTTACTCTAAGTTTAAGCGAGGGTGTGTGCGTGGGGAGATGAAATTTACTGGCACGGTATGCAGGTAGCTTCTGTACCAGTTGGCAGCTGGTGAAGTTGACACTTTATTATCAGCCATTAATTAACCGTTTACCCACAGGGGATTCCCCTCTGCTGAACGTGCTCGTCCAGCGTTATCCATAACGAAATTGTTATATGCGGCAATACTTGTCATATTTAATAATTTCACTGCTTGGAACATAAACCTTACAATAATTTAACTAGAAAGTACTCAGAGAGGGCATAACTCCGCCAATGCTATTGCCATTAAGAAGGACCCGGCTTCGGATCCGTGGAGTTATTGTGTGGAATACATAGGATCCGGATCCACCCAAAAGTATAAACAAATTTTTCTTGACCCATGGCCCACTCACCCACAAAATTTTATTAAAATTCATTGAGAACTTCTGGGGATATTGTGCGGGATACATACCGCCCTCAAATTTAATAAATTCTTTCTTGGCCCATGGCCCTTCCTTCCACAAAATTTGATTAAAATTCATTGAGAACTTTTGGAGATATCGCGTGGACAAACAGACAAACATAGGTGAATACACAACGTCCTCCAACTTCGTTGGTGGAAGTAAAGATGATGGAAAGATATGAGATTATACAGTACATCAATCCTCTGAATCCGTCTCTCTCTCTCTCTCTCTCTCTCTCTCTCTCTCTCTCTCTCTCTCTACGATTTTACTCGATTGAAGGGAGACTTCTTGCGAACGTGTAAATACAGACGATGTCTAACTCCTACAGTTTGATGGATTGCATAAAACTGTCTGAAAGTAGCCAAAATAATAAAGACGTCATGGCAGTGGAGGGATAAATGATGTACAACCAACAGAGGGGTGTGGCATACTACAAATAAACCACACAGGAAAGGGGGAAGAATATTCAGTCACCCACTCATTCTGTGCCTCAACGGGAGAGTAGGAGCCCGGGGTTACAATACTCAGTCCCCACACTTTAGGCAAGGGTACCTTACTTTCCTATGAGTAGCATAATGGAAGCAATAAATCCAAACCCTTCCTTGGCTGCAAACGCTTATAGGTTGAGTCAGGTTGAAATGCCTTAACACACTATGACAGCAGTTGTAAATGGTTACCTTGTTTACGAGAAACCATTTGGCTTGCCACTAAGTGTAAAGAGAAATGAAGACAGCATTACACCAAGTTTGTGGATGGTGGGCGCCCTCACTTACCTTTCCTTTTTCCTGGAAGTTTTATCTCAGTCAGCCTGATCCAAAGAAGGGTGACTATTTCCAGCCCTCTATCACCCAGCTGCTTTAACACCCTATATTTCAAAATTCTTTAATTATATTCTCACCAAAACATTTTAAAACACCTGTCCTATCAAAACCTCCTTTCCGGTCGTCCGTATGGGTTCTGTCAGGGTCGCTCCAGTGGCGATCTTCTCACCTTCCTTTCAGACTCCTGGTCGTCCTCCTTTCAGGACTTTGGCGAAAGCTTTGCCATTGCAGTTGATATCACAAAGGCTTTCGATCGAGTCTGGCATGAATCTTTAATTTCCTAACTATCCTCTAACAGTTTGTATCCATCGATCTGTGCCTTCATCTCTAACTTCTTTTCTGGTCGTTCAGTAGCTGCTGTTGTAGACGGCCACCAAGCTTCTAGAGCTATCAATAGTGATGTTCCTCAGGGTTCTGTCCTATTACCAATTCTCCTCCTTCTATTCCCAATGTCACTAACCAAGGAAAAGCTGCCACTCTTCACCAGATTATTTAATATTCGACATCAAAGTCGGTCTACTAAACTCCGTTCATTTTATGTGCCCTCTGTGTCACTAAAAGGAAGGGAGAAATTATAACAACATTATTTTAGTCACTGCTACAAGGAAGAGAGGCTGTATTATAGTCAAGGAAAAAAAAAGTGGTGGGCTGAGTCTACCATCTCGGTTTGGGGACGGTTATTATTCTTTCCCTCCTTAAATATCGATAAGCTTTATTTTACATCCATTCCATATATGTGTCAATCAAAACAAAATAAACAGTGTTATGAGAAACATGTAACGATTCTTCGTTAAGAAATATTAGCACAACACGGCTGAAGATCGTACGTTACGATTATAAACACAACAAACTCAAGTGTGTCTACTGCACCGCTGGACCTACTGTACAAAGATCATGGAAAACCGTTGCAGAGAAAAATGGACAGTGCCTAGACTGAAGAATTTCCTGAAGTCTAGGGGTATACCCTGTTCAGGGTACACCACTGGTGTGTTGTTTTGAGTTTTGTTACGGTATTTTGGAGCCCTCGGCATCGTCGGATTTCGGCCGGCGGTCTCGTCTCTGCACGATTTCGGCTTTAAACATTGTACAATTTTCATGTGAAAAACTTTGTAGATATTCTTCAGCATTTTGGAGATGAAGCATTGTTCTTTTAGAAAGCTAAATTATATGGGTTTCAAACAAAATGTGCTGCTAGAGACTTGTAAATGTGTGATGAATGCTGTCACACCCGGTGTGCTTTCACGGCGGCTATAGTAACGTTTTCCTGCATTTACCGCATTAAAGCATATCTAGGAAATTAGTATAGCTACTAAAGAATAATATCATGAAGAACTTACGTACGGTATATTATTAAATATTACGGGAGAGATTTTTAAAGATATGCGATTTCTGTGGTCTCTGCGTGAGTAGCCCGACTTCCATATTGAACTAGCTGGCGATCAATGGCAACTCTTGAGTTAGTGACGGTGGGAATTCATCAGTGACCTATGCTGTACATTTAACCCTATCCACTCATATGCCGATGACTCCACAATCCACCTTTCTATCTCTTTCCCGCACCGTCCATCTCAGCAGTTACTTCAACAAACGCGGGATGAGACTATGGCACAAACAATATCTGGCTTGGCTCATATCTCTGATTGGGGTAGAAGTAATCTTGTTTTTAATGCATCAGAAATCAGTTCTTTCGTATTTCGACCGGTCAGAATCTTCCACAGGAGTATGCTCTGATTTTTTTCAATACCCAGTTTAATCCTGCATCATCTCTGAATATATTTGGGGTTTCATTCTCTCGGGATTTATCTTGAAAATATCATAACATCTCTGTTGTACAATCTGCTTCCAAGAGATTATGTATGCTAAAGCCAACTCCGTGCCTACTTTACCCCTGCACAGATCCTAACTTGCTTTATGCAGGGGTTTTTATTCGCCCCTGTGCAGAATACAACTCTCATGTGTGGAGAGGCTCCCCCCATACAGCTCTTTTCACCAAGGTAGAGTTAAGGTTTTTCATCACACTAACTCTACTCATACTGGCTCTCTTCAGCCTCTGTTTGTTCGCCGCACTATTGCATCTTCATCTCTTTTGTACTGCAACGGTCATTGGTCTTCTGAACTGTCTGCTTGAATCCCTCCACTACTATGGCGGGAGCGTAGCCCACGTCTGGGAGCAAATTCTCATCCCTTTTCTGTTCAGCTCTCAAATGCAAAAGTTTATCGTTACTCCCAATCCTACATGTATGCAACAGGTCAACTCTGGAACTCTCTTCCTTTGTCTGTATTCATTATTGTCTATTACCTCCAGTCTTTAAATCAGATTGTGTCCAGGTATTTCAAAATGAACGGATCTTGAATTTGGCTCTCTGTTGTTCTGTTTTTATTTGTTCTTGGAGAGAACAATCTTGAGGGATTTCTGGCCTTTGTTTCCTTCTTACTTGAAAAAAAAATGTAAAGAGGACTTCTGAACTCTTCCTAGGTTGTAACAGAGCAAGCAAACCCCCTCCTTTTAGCACATTCTCAAAAAATTTCATCTTTTATTCTTTGTCTAGCTCTTCTTCGTCTTCCATATCCTTCTGCAAGCAATCTTCGTCATATATTCCCCGAGTTGCTACTGATCAAGCTCCTCCTCTTCTTCCTGCTCCTCCTCCTTCTTCTTCAAGCACGCCTTTCTCGTACACCATCTTATTTACCGTTGTCACTCAAAGTTCTCTCTGATATACCCATAAACGTCCTCATAAACAATCTGTGTGTGTGTGTGTGTGTGTGTGTGTGTGTGTGTGTGTGTGTCTCTCTCTCTCTCTCTCTCTCTCTCTCTCCTCTCTCTCTCTCTCTCTCTCTCTCTCTCTCTCTCTCTCTCTCTCTCAAGCAGGTGAAGGAACATTAAGAAGTCGGAAGTCACTTAGCAACGTTTGTCATACTAATTGTTCTGATCTGTCTTATTGGTCTTGGCTTAAGTTTGGACTGGAGTGGTGACGGCTCAGTTGGATAAGTCGAGCTAAATCTCTCTCTCTCTCTCTCCCTCTCTCTCTCTCTCTCTCTCTCTCTCTCTCTCTCTCTCTCACACACACACACACACACACACACACACAAGGAAGCATTAGGGAACATATCATGAAACAGAGCGTCACCACGTCGCTAAAAACTTCTAAGCTATCCAACTTGCGTGCTTCCACGCTCTTCATTATACACACCCGCCTCAGCCTCTCAGCCTCGCAAGCTCAAAGTTAAAATTAATTAAAGCGCATTTTGCACGCACGCAAGGAGATTTAGGCAAACTTGGTCTTCTTGACAAACTTGACAACCTACTTACTCACTCCTTGGATGCCTCGCTGGCGGTGTGTGTGTGGCTAAGAAATATGAAGCTGATATGTGTGATGTATTTTAGTTTATTTTTTCTCAGTCGTGATATTTCCAGAGGGTTGTAAAGATTCGGAGTGGTTATTAAGTCCAAGGATTAAAATTTCCACCTGACGGCGATAGAACATTTAAATATTTCATCTTGCCTCCACCAGACAGTTTTATGCCAACAAGGTGTGCATTATCATCATCAATAGACTAAGTAGACTTGTTCCCCTTGGGAAGCGTGACAGCCAACTTAAGCACACACTTCTCTTCTGGTGCTTGACTGATGCAGTTTGATTGGAAGAAAGGCTGTTGACTAGCTGCCAGAAACATTATTTCGAAACCACCCTTCATTGTCTGATTCTTCCATCTGTGCCGTCATCCGAAATTTCGTTTATGTTCTCCATGTGTTTTCCTTGACGGTCATTGTTCTTTCTCTGTATCTACCAAGAGTGGATTAAAAGAAATTCTGGTACTTCCTTAACACCCACAGAGACGGCCAAATATAGTACTTAAGTGTGTCACTGTCTCCCTCTCTCCCGCCCTCCCTCACTGAGTTACTGTACTTTCTCGAAAAATGCGGTTCATACCTTATGGGTGGAATTGTGGGAGAATGAAATTTAGTGCAGTGGAAAACCTCTCCTACGACCAGGTTTCAGTTAGGGTTAAGCCCGCAATGGCGGCACCCATATGGGCGGTGGCTCCCGGTTGTTCTGCCGGAAACCATTCAACACGGTCAGTTTTTATGAAGGAACACGAAGTTTAGCGCAATTGTTGGATTTCACTCGCGCCAAGTAAAGTGGGACCCAGGAGGGCCGTCCCACACGATGGGTGGGGGGGGGGCAATTGTCTCGGCCAGAGTCGTTATTCACGGCCAACGTTTTTAACCGAGGAACATGAAATTTTGCAAATGAGAGATGTTCAGCCCGGCCATGTTTTGGGAAGGATGGAACCACCGAGGGTTGCCCCTCACTGAAGAGAAGCCAGCCCCTGGCGTCCTGGCAAAGACAGTTTGCCTGACAAAGTTTTTAACCTAGGAACACGAAATGTTGCATTGACCAGGTTTAGACAGGGTGAGACTATTGATAACCATAGCCATGGATGGGAGGACGGCTGCCCCTAGGGGGAACAATGTCATAGTTTTTTGCCTAAGTTCATGAAAATTCGCACAAAGGTCAATCTTTACTGGGGTCACGTTTTAGGTAAGGTGAGATCCCAAAGGCCAACCCACACCTGATGGGGGAAGGGGTTTGGATGTCCTGACCGAAAGCTTTATAATTATAAACATGGTTTTGAACCCAGGAACAAGAATTTATGCAGTGTCAGACGTGCACCCCGACCACGTTTTAGGCAGGATGGGACCACCTATAATGAAGCAGGGACTATCCCGAAGGGTCAGTGCCATAGTTTTTACGTAGACACACGAAATTTTGCACAGTACTTGATCTTCACCCAGACCAGAGTTTATAGAGGGTGGGATCCTTGGAGTTTGTCCTTCTGGCTCCCCCGTAAATTATTACTTCCCCCTTATGCTACTGTAGGGTTGGATGGAGCTATCAAAGGTGTCGTTTACAAGGATTTTCTTTCTTCTGGTAGGTTCTTTGTCTTTAATTCTAGTCCTATCCAGTGACATGCTGATAATTTCACCTGCCACTTTTCTATCAGATATTCGAAATGTCCTTCACAAAATTTACTACTCAGCTGACATAATGAAGCATTGATGAACCTTTAAGGAGGATAATCAGCAATCGCCTATCCTCACAAAAAAGGGCATTCCTTCTTTGCCCAGCTTTCTAAAACAAATATTAGTCAGTGTCTTAAATGTTTATACATACGGTAAGTAAACGTTGGAAGTGTTCCTCAGGCTTTGTGCCATAATCAGAAGAGGCTCTAGTGTATTAAAAGTATCATGACGTGAACAGATTCATAATTTACATTTCTTTTCTTACTCCAAAATCAGTGAAGTATTTAAATTTTATCTTTTAAAATATCCATACTTAGGACATAGAATGGTAACATGACTTTTGTGGTACAGGCGACCTTCCACAATATACAATTAACATTTTACATTATTTGAAATCTTATATTAGAGAGAAAAGAAAAAAACTATTACAGTAAAGATTTAAAAGAACGAAGGAGGCAGTGGAAGAAAGAAAATGTGGAGAAGTGAATTATAGGAAGCGTCGCGATTTAAGGCACACTGAGAAAGAAGTATAATGGGGAGAGAGATCTATGACTCTGAAACTGAAAGTACTGTATTTAGAATTACCACAGATTAAGAAGTGCAACACCTTTTTTACATCCAAGTCCAGTGAACACAAAAGATGATTCACGCTGTGATTACTCTTTATTATGATGAACAAAGCTCTGACATGTTGCACCAAATGTTCTGTTCCATGGCCGTTTATTATATTCCTTCACGTCACATGATTAACTAGAATAATTTAGCGTCACCGTAATCTTTTAGTAACTCAGAATTACCAGACACACAGAAGCATATATGGTATGTCACCCGGGTGCAGTTTTTTGAATTAGGGCAATCTCTATATTAATTAGGTAAATAAGCAGTGCCTACTCATGGCTAGCTAGAGAGGTTAGGCCAACCTCACTGAGTGATCTGGCGGTTTTATTCCAGCTTACATTGGATCTGGCGGTAATCTCTATATTAATTAGGTAAATAAGCAGTGCCTACTCATGGCTAGCTAGAGAGGTTAGGCCAACCTCACTGAGTGATCTGGCGGTAACTCGTTGATGTCATTGATGTATTTTATTGCATTATTCTACCAACAGATGATTTTATTTAGCTTAGTGGGATCATCCTGCAATGGCGGGGCAAATTAACGCTGTGTATAAACATTTCAGTTAAAAACGTCAATCTGAAGACGAGTAAGGCCATGAAGATGTTAGCACTGTAGATAGTAAGAACAAAAAAGAAGCGTCATTGGACTGAAGGAGTTAAGAGCATTTCAATGAAAGCCTGAAGCCATTACATGTTTTACAGTCTCTGAGGAACTGCCTTCCACTTGAAGATGAATATAAGCTTTAGTCTTTTGGCAGCGGTGGGATTCACTGAGTTGAAATAATACATCCAATGTAAGCTGGAATAAAACACGAACGCCTTTGCTGTCGGTCGTGAGTTTATAGTAATAGTTTTATTGTAATTTTTAGTACCCTAGGTTTTTCGGCCATCACAATATACATGTAAATTATTTTAGAATGAAGAAAAAGTAATTTGAGCACATAAATACTTAGGCTCTTTTGCTTCGGTGCAGGGAGAGTGGGTTATAGCTCTGGTGATAATGTGAATTTATGTTAACCAGTAGGAAAACAGTGAGAATCATTGGGTTGGACTGTTAGAGGAAGGAGATGGCTTGGGAATGACGGCTATCGACTGCACAAGAGGCATGAAAGTAGATACATGTTTTTTGCTAAATGCTAGTCTTCCCTAAGAATACGACTCGTAACAATCGAAGTCTATATGTGTACTTTTGAATTAATGGGGAAGAATGTTGTTATTTTGTTTTGTTTTGTTTTCTCTCTCTCCCTAAAGTGTGACCGAACAGGGAATAGAATTCGAGGTTTTCCAGTTGCGACCTGGATTTTTTGCCATTGTACTAACTGCACTTCAAATGAAACAAGTTTTATTTGTCATTATTAGGGAGCAGAGAAAATTGATTTGGGCAGTGTGACAAATGACGAATAGAATATTATGTATTTACTAAAAGTACCATGTTATTCCAGGCATATGTGCAGAGTATCAACAATTTATGGGAAATTTGGTGAGAGAACCGCTGGGCACGTGTGAGTAGCCTAAGGTAAGTGGATATTACAATTTGTGTTGCTTCTCTACTTATTTATATAATCAGTAATGACTCTCTCTCTCTCTCTCAGTCAGTCAGTCAGTTTGTCTGTCTGTCTGTCTCTCTCTCAGCCAGCCAGCCAGTCAGTCAGTCTGTCTGTCTCTATCTGTCTGTCTGTCTGTCTGTCTGTCTCTGTCTCTGTCTCTCTCTCTCTCTCTCTCTCTCTCTCTCTCTCTCTCTCAGCCTCGTACCTAACTCAAGTACTGCCAATTATAGATCCATTTTCGTCGCAGTATATTTTTCCTTTCGTTCTCAGGCCAAACAATTAAATGCTCATCAAGGAGGGAGACATCGTACCCTGGGGCGCTGAGCTGGGAAGGGGGAGAGAGAGAGGAAGACTGGAGCTTAAGCTTTTTATATTGCCGTGATTTTATTTCACTCGTCTTACTCAACTCTCAGAAAGGGTCGTAATCTCGCTCGCTTGGGAGATTTCGTTACCTTTTCGAACATAATTTGAACATCGCAACTGTTATCTTGAATATTAGTGATGTAAACCACGTAGGAAATGAAATGAGTGAATTATCAAGGGAATATCAAGGTTAATTAAGCCAAAGAAATCGCTAAGGAATAATTGCTACGAATACTTCCGTACCAACATAAATACGGCTCAGTCTTTCTACTTCTTCCTGTTTTTTCCCGTCCACTTTGTTTCATTTTACTGTATATATTTATTTTTTCCTTTGAAGCTTCCGTGTTTGCGTCTCACTGTTCTGTTGGGTGTGCTGTGGTGATGGGTTTGTGCCGCGTCAATGGTCTAATCTCTGCATTGTACTGTAGACTCACTGGTTTGGAACATTTCGTTAATCCTCTTACTCCGCGATATATTTTGAATGTTACTTTTATTACCTCCGCCAAGGAGGTTATGTCTTACCCCACGTTGGCGTGTTTGTTTGTCTGTCTGTCTGTCTGTCTGTTAGCAGGATTACTCAAAAAGTTAAGAACGGATTTTGATGAAATTTTGTGGAAGGGTAGGCCATGGGCCAAGAAATAAATTATTAAATTTTGGGCCGGACCCTAATCCGGAGTATCCCGGACAATATCTCCAAAAGTTCTCTGTGAATTTCAATTAGATTTTGTGGAAAGGTGGGCCATGGACCAAGAAAAAATTGATTAAATTTTGCGGCTGATCCGGATCGTACATCCGCCGATCTGGATCCGGATCCTTTTTAATGGCAATTGCATTGGCGGAGGTATGCGCTCTCTGAGTGCTTTCTAGTTTATTTACTATGAGCGAGAGAGCGATGTTTACTCTCAGTTAAGTTTGGAAATTAGCGGCTCGGCCCGACATGGCCTGACCGTCACGCAAAGCAGAAGCTAATAACTTTTCTCCTATGTGAAATAGAGTTGAAATTCATTCTTCATGTGATACATTCAATAAATGTTATCAACTAAAACCTCACCCATAAAGACGTAGGAACCCCTTGGAATCTCGAGTTTTCCATGGAAGTGTCCGGCTCTAATCGGTGATCGTCTCAACAAAATCAAATTTAAAAAGATTATCCGTCGTAACACTGTATATCAGAGGGGAATTGTAATAACATGGCGCTCGCTTGCTCGTTACGCGCTCACAAAGCGCACTTTACTGGTGTATATGTTCGAAGTCTCCAATTCTACAGCATATGCCGTTAGGAGTTAACGAGACTAAAATAAGTTACTATAATAAAGACGTTATTGTACTGAGGTGGTTATAATCCTTTAGTATGTTACTGACGCAATCAATGTCAATACTGGACTAATGAAAATGATTTACAATAGAATACTGGAGCAAAAATTGTCGAACACATCGGTTAGGGAATGGATGCAACGAATCTTATATGCCAGAGTATACGACTCCATTGTTTTATTCCAGTTTCATTCTGTTCTTTTTATGGTCTTTGTGGGTTCTGTCTTATACGGCTCAAGATTCTGTTCTCTTTTCTGAATCTCCAGTCTTACTTCACCCGTCTCTCATCTACGCATCTCACAGTCTTCGTATTCTAATGTGTGTGTGTGTGTGTGTGTGTGTGTGTGTGTATCAGGATTTTGTCATAAACTGGAATATAATAAATAGTTCTCAGTTCTGTCGAAACGTCACTTGAGATAAGTTTTAAAAATTTTGTCGTGGTGGGTTTCTCGGAGATCAGTACAATGGTTTGACGTTACCCAGAATAGTAATACAGTTCCTACACTGTGGCCGTAGGGTTAGGGTTAATCTGTTTAATACAGTTACCTCATTGTATTAGTTTATTTGTTCTGTTGTTGGGTAATTTTATATAGGATAACAGAGTACCCCGGTCTTAAAAAAGGTTAATAAACATAGGATCTAACCCTCCAGTTCCTTAGGCCCTTCCATAACAATACTATTTGTAGCAAGAATAATGTAAACAAGGACGTTAGTGTACTTAATTCCTTCAGTTCAGTGACGGGGTTTTGGTCGGGTTCTGATCTAATTCTTGCCAGCTTTAGAGGTTCTTATTCAGATGGAAAGCGACTTTCCGAACCGGAAGGGTTAGATGTTATCTTCCATTAACCAGTCATAAGTAGGAGGCCTTTCAAGCTGAATATTGTCTGATGATGCAAGAATATAATTTACAACACATCACCATGGAGAACTAGTTTAGGAAAAGGCAAATGGTTTGAAAATGCAGAAAGATATACAGTGTACTGTTGTTTTTGAATGTGCTTCCTCGCTTTATAGGGGAAATTTTACTGTCAGAAACCTTTCAGACATATATATTGTATTATTTTAAAAAAATAAATACATCATTTTCATGTCATTATATAGTTTCAGAAATTATTCCGCCGTTTCTAACATGCTCAGTTAATGAATTATTAATTTATTTTTAAGTAAAACCAATAATTCTTCAAAATTTACTGCCTTCCAACTCTCCTTCTCCTATTTCTGACTCGGATCTCGAAAAATCTGCTGAAGCAGAAAGAATATGGCCGTTAGCTATTACAATAATAATAATAATAATAATAATAATAATAATAGTAATAATAATAATAATAATGATAATAATAATAATAATAATAATAATGATAATAACAATAATAAGAATAAGAATAATAATGAGAATAACTGAGATATTAATATTCACTAACCCCTACAAGACAGGGAAGGTATATATACGTATATTTAAGCCGGTCATGGGAAGCACACCGGGATGCATATATTTATATTTTGGAATTTTGTGACACTCTTTGAATGCAGTAGGTTCCCATTTTGTCGCAGGAACCTGGCTCGCTCTCCCTGTAAAATTGCCATGTCTCACACTCCTCCCCCAGTCATCCTACTGTTGTCAGAGAAGACAGATGTGTGTCAGGATGCACACACCTGTCTTATGTGCATGACATTTATTGATTGTAAGAATGGTTTGGTTCATTTAAAACAGTGGCAGTTGTGACAGCAATTCAACGGCAAGATGTAGAAGAAAGTTTCGTTCAAATACTAATAGGTATGTGTAGAGATAGCATGGTCAATATAAATGGATAGCCAGAAAATAACAATGCAAAAGGTAGTAGATAAAGAGACAAAATTTCACACAACTTTTTCATGGCGAGCATAGAGGACGTTTTCAGAAATTTAAATGACAATGGATTTAACAACAGTGGAGACCGACCGAGCAATCACAGATTCGCAGACAAAGTAGCCCCTTTCAGAGAACCAGGGGAGGAGCTACAATAAATGTTTGGTGACCTGAACAGGGAGAGTCTGACGGTTGGTATGAAAAATTAACATGAAGACAAAATTATGTTTGCCAGACATGTTCGTTTCCGTCTAGTAAAAATAAGAGGTGAAGAACTGGAACGTGCTGAGGAATATATTTACGTAGGACAGGCAGTTCAGGCAGACCCACTTCATGACAGTGAAGTCAAGCAAATAACAGGAATGGAATGGGGGGCATTTCGCAAACTAAGTAACTAACTGAAGGATAAGCAATTGCAGTTGTGCCAAGAGATGGTTATTTATTTAGTGTGTCCTCCCTGCTCTATCTTGCAGATCGGGAAGATAGAATCTAATAAAATTCCTGGAATTTATTAGATTCTATACTCAAGTAGAAATAGAGAGTTTTAGGGTAGGGGTTACATGGAAACATAGAGAAAGAGCTTCTGGATAAGGAAATAGACGAAAGTAGGAGGAGAAAATCTCTACAATAAAAGAGCATGAATGGATGTGGGCAGATCACATCCTTCGTCAAACAGATAATATATTGACAACTAGAGCAACTGGGAAGCAAACCAAAGATGTCGTTAAAGGAACAGACAATGATGACGAAGAGATGAAATATGGAGATTTGCTGGGAGTGGATGGAACACGTTACTGAGTCATACTGGCAGAAAATGAGAGTAGTCCTCCCTGCTATGTACTGCTTCAGGCTGTTGATGATGATGTTATTTGTATATCTGGTATACTGGGGGATAGTGAAATACTGAATGCGTGAAACATGCAAAAGCTATAGTTAGCACACCTCGACGTGTCTGGGAAGTGACGCGGGTACGTCAGCTTGCCTACATTGTATCTGTGCTCTTGTAATCAGTTAAAAAAAAAAAAAAAAATAGCCCTTGAGAAAAAAAACACTTGCAGCTAACCTCCCGCTCCCGCACTTATTCCCTTTAGTGGCGGTAACTGTCGCTTTAAAAAGCTACACACACACAAACACACACACACACACACACACACGGGCACACGCACACTGGCACGGCCACACGCACACGCACGCACATATTTGGATGTCTTTGTTTTATCTCACTTGGTAGCCCCCCTCCTACTTTGTGCACTTAGTGTTTAAGTCAACAGTGTGGTGTGTTAGGGATGTCTAAGTTTAATACAGGTCATGACAACATTGCACGATTTATCGAGTGTTATAAAATAGATTTAAGCAGCAGTTAGATAAGTGCATAAACCGGTGTTAATGAACGTTCAGTACACCGATTAGTGTCCCAGTTCAAGGCTGAGGGGTAGTACAGGTACCCTCCTACAGACAGGCTGGGGGTGGACTCCCCAGATCTCCCAGCGCAGTCTAGCAGCATCGGGCGTCATTTGCATGAAAACCCTACCCTTACTGCCTAACAAGTGGATGAACAAAATCCCATTCTGCTCCAAAATTTGAGTCCCAAACAAAATAGACTGAAATATCTGACGGTGACGGCCAGGAAACAGCCTCTTGTTACCGTTGTCGAGCATAAAAGGAGAATGGCCTTTGCAGAGAAATGCATGTCACGGGGTTTTTAAAATAAATGCACTATTAAAGAATAATTATTAATAACACTGCCGGCAGGGACCATGAATTGTCTTGTTAAAATCAAGCAATGATTACTTTATTCTGGCTTGCTTCGCCGATTCTCTAAGAACGAGAATTTATAAACTTTCTCAACAGTACACAGCAAAGACTAATTACTCACAAATGCTGTTGGCCTCTGGAGAAAGTGACTTCACCCCTCACAATAACTAATGCTATTGATGGTAACAGGTTCTTGCTGATGCATTAACTCCTAGATGGCACAACGGATTTTAAGCTTAATACGAAAAGACTGGCCTAAATACCAGTTATGAATAGTAAAGCATTTATGCAAGCAAGGAGCTATAAGGGAAATAAACTTGATATGGAAAATAAAACACGAATTTACATTACATTAAGCTCGAGAAAAAGAACTGTTAAATTTATTGATTACAAAGTAATAAATTTACGTTACATTTCAAAATGAATTCAAACTAAGGAGATCGCACTCACTCGCTCACTCAAAAGCTAACTCTTAAACCTAGGAAAATACAAAAAGAAAATACTGGTCAGGAAAGTGGACAAAGCGGATGACTGGGCATTGTTACTGGAAGGACACTGCACTCGTTGTCTCTCACCAATCACAGCTAAGTGGGAATACGGCGGCGATGGGAACTGCTTCATAGGAATGACTCTGACACACACAACCTGCTTCCGCGGCGTTCAAACCTTGACTAACTCCATATTGTGGGAAAGAGGCAAATGTCCAGCCGCATTACTAACAGCTAGAATGAGCGAAACACGCCCACAATAAATCGCTCAGTGGAAGTGCCAATGTCTTACACAAAGACGATCACTTATGACACATTGAAAAATTGCCTGAAAAACACTCCCGGCCGGGTGAGCGGTTAACAGAACGATAAACACTGGGACCCCACTAGAGTTCGCGGTTTCCCACCAAATGATATCACGAGCCGACTCGTGACATTACGCCCCATGAAAATCAAATCTTTTTTTTTCTTCAGAAAAAAAAAAAAATTCAATATACATACATATAAGATTCACAAGATTCACACTGTGGTGTGTGTGTGCTATCCTGCTACAGGAGAAAGTCACAGTCGCCAGTGAGCGAGAAAAAAAACTTGTATTTACGTTAATAGAAGCAACCTTGATGGAGAAACTCTGTGATGACGGTGAAAAATCCTGTGCTCAGGTCAAACTGAGCAAAAAGTTTGCTACATTTATGTTAACAACTAATTGTTATGTAGCGTAATGTATGTAATACATGGTGTAGGTGTGACAGTTGTGGTGTAACGGTACCTACATGTAAAATCATGTAGTACAAATTTATAGTAAATAATGACGACAAGGCAGAAAAGAAGGGGCGGTAGCATGCGACAGGGACGACCAGCTAATCTGCACGGCAATGCTGCACCCACCAGCTGCACCTGCGAAAGGAATTAAGGTGGAGCATCAAAAGTGTCATTTCTCTTTCTCTGCCTAGCAATCAGTACTTATGTTACAAAAAGTACACTATTTACATTATTAACCAGGAAACGTAGTCAAAGCGTTTGTGCAGGACATCAAACGCTGACCCAGTTTACTGGTTAAACCCTAACTTAATTAGCGAAAAGACTAGGCGTTTGTGCAGGACATCAAACGCTTCAATTCGCTAAATTAACCAGGGAACGTGGTCATGAGCGAAAAGACTGGGCGTCTGTGCAGGACATCAAATGCTGTGATTCGCTAATGGAACCTGGTTTATTGGTTAAACCCAATACCTAATTATGTAGTGAAAAGACTGGGCGTTTGTGCAGGACATCAAACGCTGCAATTCGCTAAATTAACCAGAGAACGTGGTCATGAACGAAAAGACTGGGTGCCTGTGCAGGACATCAAACACTGCGATTCACTAATGGAACCCAGTTTACTGGTTAACTAACTCTATGCTTACGATTAATGACAGGAAGCTGAGAATCGCTACGCAATCTCGGGCAGGTCACGTTTTAACACCCACCGTGGGTGTGAACACTCGTGTGGATATTGTGCATTCTCCGGGAATCCTCAGAGAGGCCCACAGCTCGAGACGTTCCACAAGGTAATTCATACACAGTCTCGGACTGTCTCTGCAGGGTTCTCAAACTTCCCCCTTAACTTATGGTATACATGTATGTACAGGCCCTGGACATACTGTGTCCTGTGAGGCCAACGGGCGAGACGTCAGCAATTACTGGTACACATTTAACTGGGAACCAGGCTGGTCCTTGGATTACTCAAATCTCTGAGGACGCCTATCTTACGGAACCCAGCATACAACAGTTGCCCATGTTAGCCAGCAGTTAGCAGGCGAGACATAAGGTCTGCACCTACGTTATCACTTCCCTTGATGTATCTCAAAACAAGGTTAAACTGCTGTAAATACAGTGTCCAGCGTGTCAATCTTGCATTAGCCGTCTTGGTCGTGCTAAGACTAATGAGTGGCATATGATCAGTTTCCAGAGTGAATGGTGCCCCATATAGATAATAATAATATTTTTTAACACCATCAACCACGGCCAAGAGTTTCTTCTCAACAGTACTGTAATTCCTCTCGGCGGGTTTTAGCTTACGGCTATGGTATGCCACTGGGAAGATTCCACCTTCCGATTCCTGCATCAATACGGCACCTACTCCATCTTGTGAAGCATCAGTGCACAGTATGAAAGGTTTGTTGGAATCAGGCAACTGTAAGATAGGCTTCTTGCACAACATGTTCTTAAGAGCGGCAAAAGATCTCTCTTGAGCTTCTCCCCATTCAATGGTATTTGGAGCATATTTCCGTAGCACCTCGTACAACGGTTGGGCAATGAGAGCAAAGTTGGGGATAAAACTCCTATAATATCCCACTAGGCCAAGGAATGCCCTAACCTGTTTCTTAGTCACAGGTCTCGGGGCTTCTCTAACCTTCCTGATCTTGTCACCCTGACACCTGCAGTGATTGTTGCCAACAATATGTCCGAGGAACTCCACCTCACTGTAAGCAATCTTACATTTGCTAGGCTTCACAGCCATGTTGAAACTCTGGAGTCTACTGAAGACAATTTCCAAGAGTGTGAGGTGCTTCTCCAGCGTGGCAGAATGAACAAGGACATCATCAACAAACATCTCTACTCCTACAATACCATGGAGCACTTGTCTCATGGCACGATTGAATACCGCTGGGGAATTGGTAAGTCCAAATGGGAGGACTTTATACTGATACAACCCCCTAGGAGTAGCAAAGGCAGTGAACTGACGGCTCTCGGGGTCAAGGGGAATCTGGAAGAATCCCTTCGCCAAATCGAGCTTCGTAAAATATCGTGACCCTGTTAGCTTGGAGAAGATGGCAATGTGGTCACCCATCGGCTCAGCATCCACTTTGGTGATTGCACTGAGCCTCCTATAGTCGCCGCAAATCCTGACTCCACCATCTTTCTTGTGAACTACTACCATTGGACTGCAGTAAGGAGATGAGGACTTTTCAGTAATACCTGCAATCTCCAAGTCAGCAATTTCGTTGTCTACTGCGCCTAGTAGTCGCATGGGAATCGGATATGGCTTAACCTTTACAGGAGTATCGCTGGTCAACTCAATTTTGTGACAATCAACCTTTGCAAGTCTAGGTTGGTCAGAGAAGACATCAGCATACTGACAGAGCAGTGACCTTATGGCATTCTGATCACCTAATGCTAAGTCAGCATTAAGTAAAACATCTCCGACAGTCTCTTCCTGACGAGACTGAGCGGTTAAGGGCTCGTCATCATGGTCATCAGCTGGGATCATCGTGGCAGCCCCGGTTTCTTCCAGTGGCTGGTCACTATCATCAGCTACTCGTAGGCCAATCTCCTCGGGGTCTGACTCATGATAAGCCTTCAACATGTTAATGTGGAACTTTTTGCGAAGATTCCCCATCTGAATTATGTAGCGAGGTCTGAAATGCGCTCTACTACATCAAATGGACCCTTCCACTGCGCCAACAACTTGTTCTGGGCAGTGGGGAGTAACACCAAGCACTTATCGCCTGGACTAAACTTTCGAAATTTTGCCATCTTATCATAATAGGCTTTCTGAACTTCGCGCGCCTTGATCAATTCTTCCTTAGCTAACTCGCACATCGACTGGAGGCGGTCAGCTAGATCAAGGACATAGGTGTAGGTGGTCTTGACTTCAGGGTCGGGTTCTTCATTGTCCCATAACTCGCGAAGGACTTGAAGTGGTCCACGGACCGACCTTCCATACACCAGTTCAAAGGGTGAGAACTTCAAGGAGTGCTGTGGGGCTTCTCGATAAGCAAACAGAAGAGCAATGAACCGCGGCCATTCCTTTGACTGTTTGGCGGCCATGCGCTTTAACATCTTCTTGAGAGTCCCATTGAACCTCTCACACAGCCCGTTAAACATGGGATGATAAGGCGTAGTTCGCAGGCCTCGGATGGACAACAATCTGAATGCTTCGATCATCATTGCAGAGGTGAACTACGAACCCCGGTCACTTAAGACCTCTTTGGGGATACCTATGCAACAAAACAATTCGATCAATGCCTCAACAACAGTGACGGCCTCTATATTCTTAAGGGCCACAGCTTCAGGCCACCGTGTGCTGAAATCAACAATAGTGAGGATATACTTTGATCCATCACTTGCCCTAGGAGAGATTGGCCCAACAATGTCAACTGCTACTCTCTCGAACGGTTCAGAGATTACAGGCATTGGTTTCAATGGCGCAGGACGGACACGTCCCCAGTCAGTGGTACGCTGACACACGTCACAGGAATGCACAAGCCTTTTTATTTCCTGTCCCATTCCTGGCCAGAAAAAGTCAGCATGGATGCAGTCAGAGGTTTTCTTTTGGCCCATGTGACCTCCCATGACTGAACAACGACCCAATTCGAACACTGCCCGGCGATACTTTGCGGGAACGATGAACTGCAGTCGAACCTCACCCTGGGGTGTTCATGACTCACGGTACAGCCGTCCTCACTTGCGAAGGAACCTGGCTCGACCTCCCCGTGAATACTTAATCACTTTACCCTCCAGCTTCTTATGCACTGAGACAAGTGTGGGGTAAGACTGTTGTTCTTGGACAACGTCTTGACTACGAATCAAATCTTGCTGCGTTGCGACAGTGAACGGGGTGACACGATTCGGAGCCTTGGCCATGGCTCGTGTTACTGCAACAGCCGAAGTCTGAGTAGCAAAATCTACTGCGCAACTGTTTTTGACGCCCTGTATGTTGCCGATAATGAGGTCAAACAAGGGTTCTGGCATGACAACAGCAGCTGTCAAGCCAGTGTAGAAAGGAGATGCCACCTTGATACGTGCCTCAGGGAACAATCTCAGTGACCCATCAATAAGTCTAACTTGGATCTGCTTACTCGTGTACTTGTCGGGCCGAACTAAACTTTGCTTGACAGAGCAACCTGAGGAACCATTATCTCTCAGGACATTTACAGAAACACCTCCCACAAACCCTGGCTGAACAAGAAAGGCAGTGTTACTGGTGGAAGGGTCTGAGGAGGTAGCAGCCAGTCATTGGTGAGACTGCGGAACAAATGATACAGCAAATGTGGTGCCCTGAGAACTTGATACCTGAGGGGTCGTGCTCACCATCTGAGGAGCTGGAGCATTGACCACCTGTGGAGGAGGGTTCACTGTCGTTGGGGAACTAGTGAACTGCGAAGTACTTGTACTGGTGGGGTTGGCACCACTGTACACTTGTCGTGGCATAAGGGCTGCATTTGCATCCTGCCTCCGATACACTAAAGTCGATTGTCCTGACTGAGGGTTACATGGTTTGTCCTTGCCCTGCTGCTGCTTGAAATACCGGTACTGCTGCTGGTTAGGGTTCTGTTTATCGTACTGCTTCCACTAAGGTTTCTGAGTGTTTTGCCCCTGGTCCTTCTTCTGTGGTTTTGGACCTTGGCCATTATTCTGAGAACGGCCTTGTTGCTGGAGTTCAGTCTGAGACGGTTTCCCAGATTTATCAGGTTTCCTGTTCCAGGTATCCTGTTTGCGAGTTTGATACCCGTATGCAGTAAAGAATGTGTCAGCCTTCTTCACCATTAGGCTGGCATCTCTCACCTGGCAGATCTTAATTTGAGCCATAAGTTCAGTAGGCCACGACTTTTCCAGCTGCTTGCGCAGCATAAGGTCAAATATCCCCTCACATGTGGAAGGAGTTTCATCTTTCTCCATCCACTCATCTAAGTAAGCAGTAAGCCGGTCAAGAAACTGAACGGCAGTCTCTTTATCCTGTGAACGCGCCCTCATGAACTGACTCTTGGCGTCGTCAACTGTGAGACCATATGCTTTGACGAGTGCAGCCTTCATCATCTCATACCTGAGATTGTCTCCACGAATTCTGCGGAGAATATCGAGGGCAGGGCCCTCAAACAGGCGAAGAAACTGAAGCTGCTTAGCTGCATCATCCAGTTGGTAAAGTTGAGCCATGTCTTCAAAACGAGCTATGTATGGCTCGATTCGCTCGCCATCTTTGTATGGGAGTAGCTTGATGTGTGGGGTCGCCATAACATGTGCAGGGAGAACGCTCGTGGAGCTTGGACCAGCTGCACCAGATGTGTCTGAAGCCAAGGAATCTAGCTTGAGCTTCAGCATTTCAAATTCGTGTTTTTCGCGTGCTTCTCGCTCGGCACGTTCATGTTCTTGTTCTGTCTCTCATTCCTCACGCTGTTCTCGCTCATGTTCTAACTCGAGTTCGCACTGTTTCTGCTCGTGTTCGCGCTGTTCTCGCTCATGTTCTAACTCGAATTCATGCTGTTTCTGCTCGTGTTTGCGCTGTTCTTGCTCATGTTCTAACTCGAGTTCGTGCTGTTCTCGCTCATGTTCTAACTCGAGTTCGTGCTGTTTCTGCTCGTGTTCGCGTTGCTCTCGCTCATGTTCGTGTTGGATTCTACACTCTTCACGAGCATCTTTCTCACGTTCTTGCTCATAATTAAACCGAGAGAGGACAAACTCCTTAATTTCAGTTGGGTCCGTAAGACCCTTATCTTTGGCTTCCTGTACATAGACTCTGGTGGACATGATGCTAATTCAATCTAAATAACTAGCGACTCAGTACTGACTGCGATTTTTTCAGAGAAAGATGTCAGTAATCGAGAATAAAGAATATAGGCATAGGTTAGTGGTGACCAGTTTTATCTAATTAAACTGGTAAAGAAAGAAAATTAAACAAACAACTGACTGTGAAAACTATTATGTAAATTAATAAAAATGAATCAGTAATCACCAGTAAGGTAGTGCCTGTAGACTTTAATAATAAATACCTAAGTATGAACGAGTGAGTATTATCTCATGAATAGCTTTAGAGCTAGGAGTTAATATCCTGGAATGAGGTCGCCAACTGTCATGGGGTTTTTAAGATAAATGCACTATTAAAGAATAATTATTAATAACCCTGATGGCAGGGACAATGAATTGTCTTGTTAAAATCAAGCAATGATTACTTTATTCTGGCTTGCTTCGCCGATTCTCTAAGAACGAGAATTTATAAACTTTCTCAACAGTACACAGCAGAGACTAATTACTCACAAATGCTGTTTATTAGTACTGTTGGCCTCTGGAGAAAGTGACTTCTACCCTGACAATAACTAATGCTATTAATGGTAATAGGTTCCTGCTGACGCATTAACTCCTAGATGGCACAACGGATTTTAAGCTTAATACAAAAAGACTGGCCTAAATACCAGTTATGAATGGCAAAGCGTTTATGCAAGCTAGGAGCTATAAGGGAAATAAACTTGATATGGAAAATAAAACACAAATTTACATTACATTAAGCTCGAGAAAAAGAACTGTTAAATTTATTGGTTACAAAGTAATAAATTTACGTTACATTTCAAAATGAATTCAAACTAAGGAGATCGCACTCACTCGCTCACTCAAAAGCTAACTCTTAAACCTAGGAAAATACAAAAAGAAAATACTGGTCAGGAAAGTGGACAAAGCGGATGACTGGGCGTCGGTACTTGAAGGACACTGCACTCGCTGTCTCTCGCCAATCACAGCTAAGTGGGAATACGGCGGCGATGGGAACTGCTTCGTAGGAAGGACTCTGCCACACACTACCTGCTTGTGCGGCGTTCAAACCTTGACTAACTCCATATCGTGGGAAAGAGGCAAATGTCCAGCCGCATTACTAACGGCTAGAATGAGCTAAACATGCCCACAATAAATTGCTCAGCGGAAGTGCCAATGTCTTACACAAAGACGATCACTTATGACACATTGAAAAATTGCCTGAAAAACACTCCCGGCCGGGTGAGCGGTTAACTGAATAATAAACACGGGGACCCCACTAGAGTTCGCGGTTTCCCACCAAATGATGTCACGAGCCGACTCGTGACAATGCGCTTCATGGACTGTAGATGACTGGAGACGTGTTCTGTGAACCGATGAATCCCTTTTGTGCTGTGACACCATTGGGCAGAAAGTTTTGCGACATAATTGAGTCCCTGCATCCTAAAGTTTACAATAACGGACTCTACCATAAAAGCTATGAGTTCAGTCGATCAAACGGCGACGTTCAGTCGTCAGGCGTTCCTGAGTGTCAGTCACCCTTATGAAAAAACATATATATGGCCCGTCAGTCTTGGTGAAGCCCAGTTCAGGTGTTTGAATGCCGCGACAGTCGCTAGATGGGTGAGAATAAGCTGCATCAGCACTAATAGCGCGCAAATTTGAATGTTTCTTCTAATTAATAGACCAGACACATCGCTAACTCATTCTAAGCTGTTATTTTTCGTAGGAAATGTGTATA
This sequence comes from Coenobita brevimanus, assembly GCF_032717465.1. Lineage (NCBI taxonomy): Eukaryota > Metazoa > Arthropoda > Malacostraca > Decapoda > Coenobitidae > Coenobita > Coenobita brevimanus. The sequence goes on from NC_136986.1 coordinate 36,368,487, forward strand.
TATATGCTCTAGAATTGACAGACTTTGACGGGAGAAAGCATAAGAGAATGCATTTATGAGCAAGATACAATATACTGTATAGGATAAGCATGAATTATTATTTCAATTCCATTTGCCAATATTTCGATTAATCATTTCATTCATTGCCAGACGCCATGTATCCCAAACGGGGTGGCCAAGGGCTTAGAGTTAATTGTTTTACAGGGAGGGGCACTAATCCTCCACCAACCCCACTTGACACGTAGGGAGAACGTTATAATTGTTGAAAATATCTAGATCTGATTGTATACGAGCAAGGTGAATGTTTTATTGCATACTTCAAAGGCTTGTATGGTATTTTACCTGCCAGCTCACCAATCAGGAACCAGCCAGCAGTATATCTTGATTATGTACTTTACACGTCTATTCATGTAGCAATATATCTTAGGTTCCTAAATTTATATTGAAAGATGTAAATACACAGTTATCAGAGAAATATTTTTAGCATGGAGACTACATTGCTTCTTTATAAAGCTGGTGGAATGGTGGCGTTCATTGCAGCACCAACCTAAGAGAGGGATGCAGTAACACTCCTCCATTTTTTTTTTTTTTTTTTTTTGTAATTTCTTTCCACACCTATCATCCAGCGATGACCAGCAGATCATGCTGGAAAATATAAGTTATCAGATGTGTGCACTGTCACAGATGCTCATCACTTTCTAAATATCTGGCTATAGTTTTCTTTCCTTATATTATTGCCACCTTCCGTGTTTCAGTTGTTTCCAGTAAAATTTCAGCTTAGCTCAGTAATTATTCCTCTCTGGTAATTGCATTCTTCAGGATTACCTTTCCCATCAAGCAGTATGCAATTATTTCCTAAGTTAATTTTACAGTATTTCTTTTTGTATCCCAGGCTGCTAGATAAGTCTTACCTCATATTCCAGAAATCATTCCACCGATACTCGCTACTGTACTTTCATCCAGTTCTGTTCTGTACATTATCAGAGTACTTACTGTTCTGTTTTCCTAGTTTTCTCCTAAACTGTTCATATTCTTGATGTTGTTCTCTTTCAATTATTATTTATCTTAGTATTTCCTGTTTGTTACAGTCACTACCCAACTGATTCTTTCATGCTTTGGTATAACCCTTTCACCCAAACAAATATTCCCTGCCTTTCCTACTACCTATCTACTCATCCAATACAGTACCTGTCTAAATTTCCATCTAATTCACTGTTTTTTGGTAAACGGCCATGCCACGTTGAGTACACCGCTTCCCGTCCGGTCAGCGAAGTTAAGCAACGTTGGGTCTGGTTAGTACTTGGATGGGTGACCGCCTGGGAACACCAGATGCTGTTGGCATCCCTACGTGTCAAGTGGGGTTGGTGGAGGATTAGTGCCCCTCCCTGTAAAACAATTAACTCTAAGCCGTTGGCCACCCCATTTGGGATACATGGCGTCTGGCAATGGATGGATGGACATTATAAATGCATGGTACACGCCATTTCCTTGGGCCTACAGCCATTTACAGGTAAGAACAGCTCTTGAGATAAAAGGATGCCTCCGGATTTGTGTGTGTGTGTGTGTGAATCTCATGAAATAATCTGCATTGTTTTACTAATAAATTTTGAATTAAGGTCAGCATACTTATGCTAAATTATGACTGCTTGATTGAAATGGATAATTATTTTCTGTCAGCATCCTAACCAATTCACTCTTACCTCTGATAACTTTAACTAACTTTATCTTACCTAGATCAGCTTATTTTATTTATTTATTTATTTTTTTATGCAAGGAGGAAGGAACCAAAAGTCACGAGACCGCAATAACTGTTCCAAGAGAAAAACAAAATACAAGAGAGAGCCAAATTCAAGGTCCGATCAATTCGAGTTGCCTGGACACACTGCGTTTGAATGACTGGAGATCATAGCTAGCAGGAAATACAGACAGAGGGAGACAGTTCCAGAGCTGACCTGTTGCATGAATATAGTTTGGCATAGAAATGAATTACGGTATATATTTCAATAAAGAACGTAAGTGATTACCTTTTGTTTTGTGATATTGATGAAAGATGTATGTACTCCATTTTTTACCCATTACTGTAACTTACAGTACATGGGAACACTTGAAGATGGTGAAAAATACAAACCCAACTTACCATTTACAACACTGACCTAGCTCTAATATCTGTAATTCTGCAATGTAATATAATATTGTAAACATACTACTCTCATACGTTAAATACTTATTCCGCCCCAGATATGGGGGAAAAGTAGTACTGTACCCAGCAAAGTACTATGATTCATTGAATATGTTTGAAAACACTGTAGCTGCTGCGTGACAACTATACATTTAAATTGAAAGTGATATATTTCAAGAAGCATTCTAATAACACACACACACACACACACACACACACACACACACACACACACACACACACACACACACACAAAATGTCATTCATTTTATAATTTCCCAACGCCAAGATTGCCGCACAAGGATATTCTCGGAGTAGAGGCAGAAGCATATTGGCATGCCCTCGAAATCTCGAATGTGATAACTACAATACTGAGCTGGCTAATACAAAAACTGTAAGATTATTGCCGGATCAAAGATCTTTTGAGAACGTACACAGGTAGTTTCAACTTAATTTGGGAGCATAATTTGTTATCACAGCTCCAAATTCTTTGTGCCACGTTGTCACCTTACCACCATGGGAGTTTTGTTTACTCGTATTCTTTAACAGAAACGTTTATTCTTGAATAATTTCCTGAACAGCCTTTTCTCATATATTTTAGCCTGACATGGAACATTTTATTATTATTAAGCGTTTATAAACAGAGAAAACAACAATCGTATTTAACATTATTTTTGTTACACACAAGAGGAGTCTCCAGTGGCGCTTATCGTCCGGTCACATTTCAGTAATATTTTAAGCCATAACAGGTGACGAACGCCTGGCGTAAAAAGCAAATTTAATTACGGTACGAGAAAAGGAATGTCAGACGCTCACGTTCGTCAGTACTGGCGTTTAATTTATATAGTAAGGTCGAAAGAGTGTCAAGCACCCTGCCTCCCTAATGGTCTGGGGAGTTTTTTTTTTTATGGAGGACTAGTCGACCTTCTTGTTCACCCTAAAGGCCTGAATGTCACCACTGACGTTTATCTTCGCCTATAAGATAATCACTTGGCCTACTGCATTGCTGCAACTGGCTGCGAAGTGCTGCGGCAGGACAAGGCTCCCTATCATACTGTGAAAGTTGTCAATAACTGGCTTTCCATCAGCGAAATGGAGTGGATTCTTCATTAATCACGGAATCGTCTTGACATTCCACGCACTGAGAACCACAGGGCCATCGTCAAATGCAATTTATGAAATGAAGGACACGATTACAGTGATTAGATTATTGCAGGTTACTCTCCATCGTGCATGGGGCTGTATCCTATAATACCTTAAAGAAACTCTCAGACAGTGTCCTAGAACGCGAAGTTTCAAAGGTTATCCCATAAAAAACTAAGAGAATCGATGATGCGTGTACATTGTATTACGAACTATGATGACTTATAGTTATGCCGCACATGATTTTTTTTTTTTTTTTGTAGTCAAGTTGGAATTTGTAGAATTTTATGAATAAAAAGTTTTCAAGTCACTTTCAAGGTATTTTTTGAACATAGAAATGACTGTGTTACCATACGAGAAACCAAGGCAAAGTATGCAATGTATGATATTTTGACATTTCACTTGAAGTACTATAGCTTTGAAAAATTCAGTGAAGTTATTTGTGGTGCTAAAAATAAATGACCACTATACACTTATTATGCAGTAACAGTAGATATACAGTATACCGAATATAGCTCGACTTGCTTCAATGATCAGTTTCAGCTAATTTATCTGAAGTACCAAAGTCCCATGAGTGCCAGAAATACGCCTTCATTATGTAAGTTTGAGCATTTTCTTATTCAGTGTGATGCATTCAACAATGCCATAAAACTATTTTTGAGAGAGAGAGAGAGAGAGAGAGAGAGAGAAATTAAAATCCCCATGAGACAGCACAGCCAGATACCACAATCCCAGTGGGGTAGAGGCCAAAAAAACAGTTGACCACAAGAAGCTTAACTTGTGAATGAGTCCAGAAGACTAGGCTGCATAAACTAGTGAGGACAAATTTCTTGACTAGTGAGGACAAATTTCTTTAGAATGGCAATGAAAACAACAAAGTACATAAAGCTTACGTGAACAGTGGGTTGTATTGTATTTTGTGATTATGTTCTGCTATGCCAGGGGGCGTAAGCTACAGTAATATCTATCTATCTATTTATCTATAGCCCGACGCCCTAATCCCGCAAAGGGTTGTACCCCCTCCACAATATGTCTACCCCCGATGTATATATGTCCCCCCCCCAATGCATACATGCCCCCACTAATCTTGCTAGGTCAGCATGCTTTCCCACGCCTGAAGACGGCGTTATTGCATCAGTTCTTAGCAGACAGCCGAGAAGGGCAGACTGTTTTACTGTGAGCTTGTAATAAACTCCTTATCTAGCTGTTTGTACACGGAGTTTCTATCACCAAAGTATTGCAAGTTACATTTGGTAGCAGCGGTGTTTCGAACCATCAGATTCTGACCGCCTCCACCGATTTAGTGATACAACAAGATACACGACGACTCACATCTGCCAGCCTCGCCCCTCCTCCATGCCTCTAGTGGTGTCATACCTTGGCTGTGCTTTTCAAGCGTACAATTTTTCTCACCAGTGCTCACCTCTCAAACAACCGCACCCATACGCCTTGTTCCTGACCGCATGTGTTGCCGTCGCCAACCAACGCACCTGTTGCACCTGTTCCCAGCACCTGTTCCGAACTCATCATAGCTCCTGCCCCCACGGTGCCACTTATCACTGTCTGTCTGCTGCCTGCCCACCACCATTCTCTGCATTTGCAATTCACCAGCTCTACACCTGCCTTGCACTGACATCTGCCCACCACCACCCACCACCGGCCTCTGCCGTCGCCCGCATCTGGTCTGCATTACGGAGCCTCCTAAGACCGCCACTCCCTGCCGGTGATTCATTGCGGCGTCTCTTCTCTCCGCCCAGCTGTCTCTCCACCGCCGCCCCGCCCCGCCCCGCCCCAGCCCAGCTACGCCCAGCCACCCTGCACGTCATCCATCTCGACACTCCCGTTTCTACTGTGTAACTATAGTATATCTTTCCTTTCTATAGAGATTATCCTCGATTTTCTCTACAGATTGGTTATTGTAAATATTCCATCTCATTTCCATTACCCCGTTTTCATCTTCACCTACGTTATTTATATTCCATCTCATCCTTCGCATTTTATTTAAACCATCTATGCCCGCACCTTCATTCATTTTCACACCTAGTGTATTCCATTCTCTCACTGTTATTTATACATTTCCACCTACGTATCCATCTTCATCCTTTCATCTTCCATTGCCGCATTAAATGTCATACCTTCCACGTCAACCGCTTACCACCAGCCCTCTCGACCCGGAAACATCACCTGCTCATACCCCGTCTGCCGACTCTAACACAATCACTCATTTACGAAGTGGCAAAGAGTACCACCGCCCTGTACCTGAGACTCCCGTTTCACTTCCCGCAGAATCACTTACTACCCGTCCTACCCTCGTAAATCCAGATACCTCCTCCTCTACTCCTGCCTCTACTCTCCCTTCTTCTTCCTCTACTCCTTCCCCTGTCGTTCCCTCTCCTGCCTCCCTTCATACCCAGTCTTCCTCGCCCTTAACTGCCACTACCTTCTCTCTCTCCCACACCTCTCCTCCCACCACTTCTACACTTCCAGCCATGGCCAACCCTCCACAGTCTATCTATCTCGACGATGCCAATCGTCCCAAATTTACCGGCCAGGACCCAGCTTGGTCTGTCTATGATTTCCTCAGAGAAGTCGAAACAGAAATAAACAATAGACAAATTACCGAGGAATCGCTCCAAGTAGCTTACCTCCTCGATCGCTTGCATCACGGTAAATCAGACATCGGATCCGCGATCCGTGCAGAACATTTCGATAGCATTCGTACCTTTACTGATTTTCGTATGGAACTCATCAGCCTTTGTTGCCAGCATTCAAATACCGCGTCTCTCATGGGATTCATTAATCTCCTAAACCAACTAGATGAGGACTTGCGCGTCCCAGCGCAATATGCCAAGCTCCGCGAAGCTGCCGCCGCCATGAAAGCAACTAGTAGCGAGATGCTCCAATTACTGGTAGGCACGAAATGGTTAGAAGACAAGAATGGCGTTCCAATGCTTTCACTCATCAACTTTGCTGACTTAATGGGTTACCTCAGATTCCTTCACTGGCTTACTCCTAAACAGCGAGAGCTTGCCTTGGAAATCGGTTTCAATCCAGGAGATAAAATTATTCAGGTCACTAAAGCCATTCATGAAAGAACAGGTTCGAACTACACGTGTCAGGGCACCACCCAACCCTTGGCCTCCTCAGTCTGTCACACCTCCACTACCCCAGACCAATCTCGCTCCCGTCCCACCACACGCGGCAGACCTGCCACATATCGCTCTCCTACCGCAGGTCGTGATCAATCTAGCGCCCGACGGAACAGACAATCTCCGATTCTTTGCTGGTACTGTGGTCATCCTGGACATCGAGCATCCAGTTGCGACCGTACATACAGACGTCCTCACTCCCAAACCAGACAGCGTACGCCTTCCCGCTCACGTCGTCCACACTGTAAATACCACAAATCAAGCACGACTCACACCACTGAGGAATGTCGTTACCTCAACCGCCCACAGTCGGGGGAAGCGCCGCGCCCGTGTTGGACCAATATCACGTAGAACCAGAAACCCAACTCCCCATCCGCCATGTAGGTCCCATAACATCCTCGGGTTTAGTCATTCTCGGATGCAGTCATGACATACCAACGTCATTCTTCTTGGACACAGGATCTATAGTAAATCTCATCTCCGAAAATTCCTTACAAATTATTCATCGCCATCACAGCCACGTCAGTTTCCTAGAACCGCCAGACATTCGCCTATGTGGTATCAATGGCTCAGAGTTTAAGGTTAAGGGAAGAGTCATCCTTGAAGTCAAACTCCACAGAGCTTTGTCCCCTATCCCCATTGAATTTCATGTCACTAATGACCTGCAGTATCCCGCAGATGCCCTTATTGGTTTCTCCACCATGGCACAACACTCCATTGCATTATTACCTGCTTGTGGTAGTATAGACATTTCTGGATTCCCGGTTTACACTATGAAATGTCCCCATCCTGTTCTTAAGATCAAATCAGTCCTTCAATTACCTCTGTCCCTATCACTACCAAAAAGTCCAACCCAGCCCAAACCACCACTATCATCATCTGAGAATACAGAGATCATTCCTTTACTGACTGCGAGCAAGGACATAAATTCCTCAATGTCTCCTGATACATCATCTCAGCCCTCGAACATGGCTCTTACATCCTCGCCCGACAACACTATCGCTGACTCAGACATGTCTCAGTTACCTACCTCACACAGTCTGAATGATCTTCTCCAACACGCAGAGACGAAACGTGCAGTAACGAATACATGCACAATTTTGTTACCGCATGCGTTCACCAAAGTCTCTGTTTGTATTGCCGGTGCGAAAGAAGGAGTGGATGTACTAACCCTACCTGAGACGTGTTGTGTGAATGGCTTGACTTATGAGTCAGCGTGGTGTACAGTCTTAGAGGACAGTTTATGCTACTTGTACTTGCTCAATGTCACAAATGCTCCACTAAAACTTAAAAGTGGTGTAAAGATCGGAGACTTCCTAGTATACCCAGCGGCCGTAAAGGTGTGCCAGGATTCCTCAATTCCTACTATTCAGACTGGTGATACGCCAATCGGTGTATGTACTATTAACTCTACGGGATCTGCGCCGACGCATTCACCCGATATGCTCTCACATCTCACTTGCACAGATTTCCCAGAACATACGCCTCAACTCCTCGACCTTCTGACCTCGTACAGAAACGTGGTTGCCTTACCCGGTGAACCGATGGGTAGAACAGACCTTGTCAAACATACGATTGAACTACTCCCAGGAACTCAGCCGATTTACATACCAGCGTATCGATTGCCTCACAGCCAGAGAAAGCAAACAGATCAAATAGTACAGAACATGTTAGACCAGGACATTATTGAACCCTCCGTCAGTCCATGGAATAGCCCACTTTTCTTAGAACCAAAGAAGGACGGCAACCTTAGACCAGTAGTCGAGTATCGTAAAGTCAATTCTGTCACCGTTCCAGACCGTTTCCCGTTACCTGTCCTCACTGATTTGCTAGAATCCCTTGGTGACAATAACGTAGTCTTTTCATCTTTAGACCTCCTCAGCGGGTACTGGCAGGTCGAAATGGAAGAGTCCTCTCGCCCAGTCACAGCCTTTAGCACCCCTTCCGGACATTTTCAGTTTAAGAGACTCCCTTTTGGTCTGAGAAATGCTCCTTCCGTGTTCATGCGACTTATCCATTCAGTCTTCAGCAGTATGATGGGACACTCTCTTTTTGCTTACCTAGATGATATCATTGTTGTGAGTAAATCCATCCCTGATCATTTTACCAAACTCCAGCAAGTCTTTGAACGCCTCCAGCTCGCAGGCCTGAAAATCAATCTCAGTAAATTTGACTTCCTGTGAAAGAAAATCAAATTCCTAGGCCATGTCGTAGATGCACAAGGCAATCATACTAATGAGGATAAAACTAAGGCGGTCATTACCTTCCCAGAACCTACCACTACCGAAGCTGTACGAAGTTTCCTGGGCCTCAGTGGCTATTATCGTCGCTTCATCCATAATTATGCGACGATCGCCGCTCCTCTGACCCACTTACTCAAGCAGAATGTGCCCTTTGTTTGGACTAACGACCAGTCACAGGCTTTCCAAAAGCTAAAGACAGCTCTTGTAAATGCCCCTGTTCTAGCGTTCCCTGATTATACCACACCCTTCCTTCTCTGCACAGACGCCTCAGGCACTGGACTTGGTGCCGTTTTGATGCAACTTGATGAAGCATCTAGGAAGCGCGTAATAGCATATGCTAGTCGCACCCTTACAACCGCTGAACGTAACTACAGTGTCACAGATCTCGAAGCGCTAGCGGTAATCTGGTCCTTGAAACATTTCAGAGATATAGTCTATGGTTATCCAGTGCATATCCAAACAGACCACCTTCCACTATGTGATTTGTGCAAGAATCGCAACCTAACAGGTAGACTAGCTAGATGGTCTGTCATCATCCAGGACTTTAATCCCACTTTTCAATATGTACCAGGCAAGTTGAATGTAGTCGCAGACGCACTCTCACGTCACGTAGCAGCAGCTATAACATCACTGCAGCCTGAAGTAACTGAAAATACTACACTAACGTCAGAAGTTGTTCGAAACTTTCAACGCCAAGACCACATGTGGTCCAGTCATGTATTTCCTAGAATCTGGCGATGCCTCGACCTTACCTACTCTGCCAGTATCACTAGATGAGTTCATGCTAGATGATGATCTCTTGTACAGGAAAACACTGCTAACAGGCAAAGATATGCCCAATCGCAAAGTACGCCAACTTGTTGTCCCCACTGCCCTGATACCAAAGGTTCTTCATATTGTTCATAATACTCCTCAAGCTTCCCATCCAGGTAAAGACCGATGCTTGTGCCAAGCACGTCTCAAATACTATTGGCCAACCATGCGCCACGATATCAATGCCCACTGTGACTCTTGCCTCTCCTGCCACCGCCACAAAGGATTAACCGGCTTACCAGCACCTCTCTTACAATACCCAATCCCATCACGACCATGGGAAACTGTCTCAATCGATCTCTTAAAACTACCTCTCACAGAATCTGGCGCTGAGTACTTGTTCGTAGCGGTTGACCACTTCTCCCGCTACTGTGTCCCCGTACCCCTCTCCGACAAGACCGCGAAGAGCGTTGCACGTGCCCTTGTAGATCACGTAATTTGCCCGTTCAGTACCCCTCATACCATTCTTACTGACAACGGTACAGAGTTCAACAATAGCCTTCTAGATGAGAACTGTCGCCACTTTCATATCAGTAAGTGCAATGTCGTGCCTAACCATCCGGCTTCCAATGGCCTTGTAGAACGCCACAACCGAAAAATCTTAGAGTGCCTCAGACATCTAGTCTCCCATAGTTCGTCCTGGGATGACTGGATTCCCCAAGTGGCATCCTCCATCAATAGTTCCATCAATGCATCCATTGCTGAATATCCCTTCTTCGTCCTCTTTGGTTTTGACAAGGACCTCCCATACTCTCTCTTCTCCTCAAAGCCAGAACCCATCTACAACATGGATGATTATGTTAAACTAAAGTTGGCCAACTTCCAGACAATCCACCAGTATGTCCAATCCACTTTGGCTTCCTCTCAGGAGGACATGCTGCAGCGCCAACATAAGTCCACCTCTCCTATCACTATCAGTGTAGGCGATCTTGTCTTTGCTCATTCCCATACGCGTTCCTCCAAGTTGGATGACAAATTTACAGGGCCCCACCGCGTCCTCACTCAACAAGGCAACAAATTTCACCTCCAGGACCTGTCCACTAGGGACATCAGATGGGTCCACGTCGATGACTTAAAGCGAGCACCCCATGGCCTCGTGTTGGAAGAGTCACTTACACAACCTCCTGCCCCCTCTTCCCCTCCTCCCATCCCTCAGTCTACCTTGTCTCCACCTATCCCTCAGTCTCCTTCCTCTCCACCTCCACCTGCTCATTCATCAATCAATCAATATCGGTCCAAACTGCGCTCTGCCCATCAACCTCTTCACGACCTCCCCCATTAACTCTACCCTGATTTTCTAGGTACGATGTTAGCGATCTCCCTGCTGGCAGTGCTGACCCTCCTGGGGTCTGGGTCAGGTCAGGACGATGGTGGAGTACGTCCCGGGGCCTTGCTCGGCTCAGGAGGCGAGGTCTCCTTGCGCTACGATCTTGCGCCCCTGGCCGACGTAGCCATTGCCCTACCTGCCTACGCGCACCAGCTCCAGGGAATCAGGAACCATCTCACGGCCCTCATGGGGACACACAACCCGAATGAGTATCTCTATAACCTTTTCCTCCCACTCTCCTGGCAATTGCAATACATAAGTAACAGATTCACCGAGCCCAGTGACACATTTTCCATTCAGACACCCGTGGGTCGTTCTTGTGAGAAACGAGGTCTCTTCGACTTCAGCGGTGAGATTCTGAGTGGCTTGTTTGGCGTTGCTACAGCCCGTGACATTTCTGGCTTCAAATCTGATCTCACTCATTTAGCTTCAGCCCTAGAATCACAACGCTGAGTCATTAAAATCCAACACACTATGTTACAGAAGCTCACAACCCAACTCAATGACGTCACGTCCACTCTAAACAATTCCACCGATATCTTACAACGCCACCTTTCAGATCTCAACGTTATCTCTCAGTTCTTCTACCTCAAACTCAACATGGATAATCTCTAACTGGCCGTTGACTCTCTCCTGTCTCAAGTCTCTACCTTGGTTCGTATCCTGGTCGATGCTATCAATGGACGTGTCACTGCCGACTTAGTACCTGTCTCAGCTCTCCTTTCTGTCCTGGAATGGGCTCACTCCACCTTCGGTCTCTCCCCAGTCCTCCCTTACTCCTCCCTTGAATATTATTATCCTGTTCTCGAAGCCACTCTTCTCACTACATACGTCGTCGTCCATATTCCTCTCCGTTCTGCCATAACCTTTAACCTTTTCCACATCATTCCCTTCCCTTTCCGCCTCAACAACTTGTTACAGGTATCTGTTCCTTCAGAATATTTCCTCCTCTCCCAAGATCATCTTTCCGTTGCCTTCCTTTCTTCCACAGACCTCCAGCAATGTTCCTCCCTTACTCCGACCTCTCGTCTCTGTGCTGCCCACCTTTTCGCTATCTTCCCTAGCAGTGCTACACCCTGTGAGTCTGCTTTAGTTTGCAACCATTCCATCTACTCGGCCTGTTCTTTTGTCCCAGCTCCTGACCTCCCGGTCCACCATGCTCACCTCAACCATGTCCAGTATTTCTTCTTTGCTGTTCCCATCTCTGTCACAATCATGTGTCCTGGTTCTTCCGTTCGCTCCGTCCCCGCTAGTGGTCTCTACAAAGCACCTGACTATTGTACCATCAAATCAGAGTCCGTCATCACTTACGCCACTCGCTATCACCAAGCTGTTCGTAAACACTCCTATGACATCTTTCAACCAATCGACATGCCTTCAACCCTACCATCTGCCAACATTACCATCACCTCCCCTCACTTGCGCATGCTCACCTTCCTCAATGACAGTGATTTCATTATGGATCAATTTTCTCTGGCCTTCAGCCATTCATGGGTTCATCCAACAGTTGTGTTTCCCCCTGTGGTTATCGCTTTCATAGGTTTTCTACTCACCATCTGTGCAGTGCATTGTTGTGTCAGAAAAATGGAACGTCGACTCCAGGAAATCAGAGTCGCTACAGGCATAGTACGCCCTACACACGACGTAGAAACTCCCCGTACTTAGTGCCCTCACATTCAGTGACTACCATTGCCATCTAACACTTAACCAAACTGTGAACAGCACTCTTCCTACTAGAAAATGATGATGTTTCTTTAATGCATTACTGAGTGCCAGTGTATCCTACAGAAAATACAAAAAAAAAAAAAAACATGAAGGAAAAACAACAATAGAACTCTCATACCTACTCCTTGTTTATCATGGATCACACTATTCTTGTGTAATTCCCATTATGTTTCTATATACCTTCGACCCTTACTGGATTTGTGCCTATTAATCCTTGTATATATTATATGTATATATCCTTCTCATTCCCTCCCCTCAACATGGCCATGTCTCCCTTACTGCCCCTGTATCATACTTATCCCTTGTACACACCTCCCCACCCTTCCCTTAATACTATAATCGACCACCATTTAACTCCCGGTGTCAGGAGACACCATCTCAGCTACCCGGGGGAGTAGTGTACCCCCTCCACAATATGTCTACCCCCGATGTATATATATGTCCCCCCCCAATGCATACATGCCCCCACTAATCTTGCTAGGTCAGCATGCTTTCCCACGCCTGAAGACGGCGTTATTGCATCAGTTCTTAGCAGACAGCCGAGAAGGGCAGACTGTTTTACTGTGAGCTTGTAATAAACTCCTTATCTAGCTGTTTGTACACGGAGTTTCTATCGCCAAAGTATTGCAAGTTACAGGGTGGCCGCAGACAAAACGCCTCCAAGTCGCTCTGTCACCCACCATTTGACTACCTTCCCCCCAACTTACCCCCCCTCCCTCATATACCCCTCAACTCCATCCCTCCACCTCATCCTCGGTCTACCCCTCCCTCTCCCTCCCTCCACCTCACCTACATACAGTAATAACAAGAACAAAAAACAGGTATTATCCTTGTATCAACTTATGCTATGTTGCTCGTACGTTAGGGGCATAATACTGATGAGTGCAATGATTCTTACGTTGAGAATGGTTTTAAGGAGAATGGCTAAAACAATATTGAATAAAAACGTTCGGTTGGAAGCTGCATAAAGTCGTGCATTTAAGGAATTTGATTGCCTTTGCCTTTGGAATGCCCTTATGGTAGATTAATAAGAGGCCATAAACAAAATAAGAACAAACTGGTACGATTTCAGCTAATAGGATGGATTTAAGGTAAGTAGTTTGGGGTATAACCTACTAAACTAGATCAACAAATACAGATGGAGTAGAGGGATGCGGGATCATGTGGACCGTAATAAGAGGCTATGCTGTAGTCCATAGGAATGATGGTGTGTCTGGAAAACCTTATGTGTGACTGACTGAAAAAGCCACTCCAAGAGATGGTTCCGCATCTATCAAAAAAGGTAACTGACTGGAGCTACATTTCCCTGAGCAGGGTTATGGTTATTGGAAGATCGCTGTCGTCCTCCTCTGTGGTCTGTGGCATTAGCTTCGTGGATTGATGGATTGATTGAGTGATTGAAAATTTTAGTGCCAGACGATAAAGGCCATTTGGAAGCAAGACAGATGGGAAAGGCAGAAAGAAAAAAGAGTATAGTGCTCTAAACGAAGTGGCAGTGACGTTGAAGCGGTTTTGATGTGGAAGTGGTGGGACGTCGAATTGGTTTGGAGTAGAAATGGTGTGCCGTGAAGTGCTTTGGCACTGGACTGAATTGGTGTTTAATCAGCCTCGCGTTGAAATGGTTTGGGACTTATCCGATTTGATGTTCTATTGGTTAGGCATTGAAGTGGTTTGACGCTGCATTGCTCTGGCGCTGAAGTGGTTTGGAGTTGAAATGGTTTGGCGTTATTTTGGGCTGATGTTGAAACTGTTTGGTGTTGAAACGGTTTGGCGTTATTATGGGTTGATGTTGAAATTGTTTGGTGTTTCACCACCACCACCACCACCACCTCCAGGCAGTCTCACCACCACCACCACCTCAAGCCAGTCTCACCACCACCACCACCTCCAGCGAGTCTCACCACCACCACCTCCAGCCAGTCTCACCACCAACACCAACCTCACAAACAAAATACTCAACACAAACATGCATAATAACACAAAAAAATGGCTGGCAAACTACTTAGCAGGCAGATGTGCACACGTAACATCTGCCGGTAAGTCTTCTAACATCAGAAACTTCACAAACGGCGTCCCCCAAGGATCTGTTTTGTCCCCTACACTCTTGAACCTATACATGCACGATTTACCCACAGCCCACACACCACAGATACACATAGCTTCCTATGCAGATGATATAACACTTACTTGTACGCGCCAAAACGCAAACACAGCTGCACACATCATTCAACTTTACCTCAACACACTACACGAATGGTTCACCACAAACAGGCTCAAAATAGCCCCAGCCAAATCTACAGTGACTCTTCTCACAAACTGGACAGCAGAACGCAGTCACATCCCACACCTCACCATAAACAACACTCCCCTACCACACACACACACACACACCCAAAATCCTTGGTGTAACATACAATACATCAATGTCATTTAAACAACACATCACAAACATTAAAAATAAAATAACACCAAGACTCAATGCTTTGAGGTCACTTGCCCATACAACATTCGGACACAACAAAGAAACTACCACCACAGTATACAAACAATACATACGTTCAGTGATGAATTATGCAAGCCCTGCCTGGGCTTCTAACCTCACCAAAACACACTACAACACTCTACAGACCATACAGAACAAGGCCCTAAAAATAATCACAGGCTGCACAGCTGCTACACCCACAGACCACCTACGTCAAGAAACCAGAGTCCTCAAAGTCAAGGATCACCTAGACATGAGAGGCACCCAGTTCCTTGGTACAGCCTCCACAAACCCACAACATCCACTACAGTACATGGCAGCACATCCACCCACACCAAGGAACATCAAAACAACACCCAGCACACGATACCATACACAAATACTGTCATCTCTACCCCCTCGCCCACCTCAGACCAGCTTCCAGAAGCATGTCCACACTCACATCACTCGCCGCTCCATTCAGTCACTTAAAGACAACACACAGCTGCATGCATGGCCTCCTGACATCCACCCTTCTGAATCTTATCTTCCTCTTGAGGACAGAGTCCACCTGGCCAGGCTGAGGTGTGGGCACCATCCAGCCCTCTTAAGCTACCAGTAGAGGCTGGATGACTCCGTCGCTGATGCCTGTCCAGGGTGCAACACAGCACCCCATACTATTAAGCACATTATGGAAGACTGCATTGCACACAATCACCTACGCCAACAACACAACATGCACTCTTTGAGAGCTCTGTGGGAAAGCCCGGTCTCGGCCATGGCCTTCCTAAGGGACTCGGGGCTGTTCGGCCAGACTGCCTAGGGAACAACTACTACTACTACTACTTGTACTGGAGAGAGAGAGAGAGAGAGAGAGAGAGAGAGAGAGAGAGGATCTGACTGCGTTCCCTTGTCCAGGAGAAGATATTGCCTGGGTCATACCACCTCCGGGAAATTAGAACTATCGGTGTGGAACTATAATTATTTAGTAATGTAGATAAATAATGATGGTGATAATGATAACTAAATAGAGCTTGAACACTACGACCATCATAATATTAACAGTGTACTCTCCTAGTTTCCCTGTTAGCAAATGCTGTTAAGGAATAACAGCGGCAGCAGCAGCAACAAGAACAACAACAATAAAAATAATAACAATAATAATAACAACAATAATAATAATAATAATAATAATAATAATAATAATAATAATAATAATAAATATAATAATAAAAATAATGACACAGACACAGTCCCATGTTCCCTCTTTTGAACTCAGGAGGACCATTGGCATAGTAGGGTCTGTTCTTTGCTACAGCAGTCCAGATTATTGAAGCTGGAAGAGACCATCCTGCTGCCCTGGATTTGAACCACATTGCGTTGGTGCACGGCCGTCTCCATCCCGGGGTCTTTTATCACCGAGACGTTTAATGCATTAATTTCTATCGCGTATTTTTTTTATCATCATCATCATCATCATCATCATCATCCAGATCTTTCCCACCCCAAAGTTAGGCGAGGTGGGGTGTATTTATTTATTTTGATCCGGTTTTTATTTATTATTTTATTTTCTCACTCATTTCATCACACGATTGCGATCAGAGAAAGACAGATCTCTAATAATAAAGGTTTTAATGCAAGCATATGGAACATCAGCTCGAATAGTCTCCCCAGCACTGAAGAAAACTAGCTGGAGGTAGTAAGCAGAAATTCTAAAAGATCATCAAAGTCAAGAAATTATTGTCAGTGACGGTAATGCGGCATACGTGAACAACTATACTCGTATTAGAGATACGATGATTCGGCCTTTGCAAAATATATTCGGGCGAAGGATTTATTGAGGAAAGACTTTAGCAAAATTACCATATACCTCTGAATTACTTTGGCTACACACACACACACACACACACACACACACACACACACACACACACACACACACACACACATTTATTCTATATCACCAACACACCCACCATCATACTTAAACTTACGTGCTCCCCTACCCACTAACACAGATCAGTACCCACACCCACACTCGTACCAGTTCCCTCAACCACACACCCACCCTCGCAGCTGCCGCCCCACACTCGCCCTAGTGACACCCGCGATATGTTTACGATATTGCTTTGCAGCTGCGGTACATCGGTGTTAGGAAACCTTTATTTTGATCTCATTTCAGAACCTTTGTGTAGGTAGATTGTTTGCTTTTATTTGTGCACACGTACATATCTTCATGTCGTTCTCCATGTTATAAAAATCACTATAAATAATAATGTAGAAAGATCATTGTAACACCATCACCATCATCATTATCATCATCATCATTATCATCATCACTGCCCAATTTCTTCTGTTTGCAGAAGGTATTAAGTTAGGTCAAGGCTCTTTTGTCACATTGGAGACATATATCCTTGGAGAAAGAGGAGAAAGAATACCATAAGTAAACCTTTCTCCTCCTTTTACCTTAGGAGAGACATCTACATCACACTAACACCCACGCTCACACCCACACAGGCAAAGCTTCACACACACACACACACACACACACACACACACACACACACACACACACACACCGAGAATCAGATCCACATCTACACCCACGCCCATGCCAACATCTACACCAACCAATACGCGGTCGCACCCTCACCCACACCAACATGCACATGCACACCCACACCCACATCCACATCTTCCACACTCATGCTACATCCATAGCTACTGTCACGGGGTTTTTAAGAAGTATGAAATATTAAAGGATAATTATTCAATAATACTAAGAGCAGGACAATTAATTGTCTTGCTAAAAATCAAGCAGTGATTACTTTATGCTAGCTTGCTTCGCCGATTCTCTCAGGACGAGAATTTATAAACTTTCTCAACAGTACGCAGCAGAGACTAATTCCTCACAATTGCTGTTTGTTAGTACTGTTAGCCTCTGGAGAAAGTGACTTCACCCCTGACAATCAATAACTGATGCTATTAATGATAACAGATTCTTGCTGGTGCATTAACTCCTAGATGGCACAACGGATTTTAAGCTTAATACAAAAAGACTGGCCTAAATACCAATTATGAATAGCAAAGCGTTTATGCAAGCTAGGAGCTGCAACTAGAATAAGCTTAATATGGAAAATAAAACACGAGTTTACATTACATTAAGCTCGAGAAGAACTGTTTAATTTATTGATTACAAAGAAATAAATTTACGTTACATTTCAAAATGAATTCAAATTAAGGAGATCGCACTCGCTCACTCAAAAGCTAACTCTTAAACCTAGGAAAACGAAAAGAAATACTGGTCAAAGAGTGGACTAAGTGGATGACTGGGCGTCGTTACTGGAAGGACACTGCACTCGCTAAGTCTCTTGCCAATCACACTATGTGGAAATTCAGGGACTGGACAACGGTGGCACTGCTACGCTCTGGCCCAACCTGCTTTCGTGGCGCTCAAACCTCGACTGACTTCGAATCATGGGAATGAGACAAATGTCCAGCCACATTACTAACGGCTAAAATGAGCGAAACATGCCCACAATAAATCGCTCAGTGGAAGTGCTGATGTCTCGCACAAAGACGATCATTCATGACACATTGAAAAATTGCATGAAAAAACACTCCCGATCGGGTAAATATGCAGTGATTAAACTGAACGATAAACACTAGGATTCTACTAGAGTTCACGGATTCCCACTAAATTTAATGTCACGAGCCGACTCGTGACATTACGCCCCATGAAAAGTTGAAATTTTTTTCTCAATATACATACATATATATCCTAATTCAGTCACACAAGATTCACACTGTGATGTGTGTGTGCTATCCTGCTACAGGAGAAAGTTACAGTCGCCAGTGAGCGAAAAACCTCGTATTTACGTTAATAAAAACAAGCTTGAGGGAAAAACTCTGTGACGACGGTGAAAAATCTTGTACTCAGGTCAAACTGAACGAAAAGTTCGCTACATTCACATTAACAACTATTTGTTATGTAGCGTAATGTATGTAATACATGGTGTAGGTGTGACAGTTGTGGTGTGACTGTACCTACATGTAAAATCATGTAATACAAATTTATAGTAAATAATGACGATGAGGCAGAAGAGAAGGAACGGCAGCATGTGACAGGGACGACCAGCTGATCTGCACGGCAATACTGCACCCACCAGCTGCACCTGTGAAAGGAATTAAGGTGGAGCATCAAAACTGTTATTTCTCTCTCTCTCTTCCTAGCAATGAGTACTTATGTCATTATTAACCAGGAAACGTAATTCTTGAATTCACAAATTGCTTAGAACCCTTATAGTTTATATGGTTAATGCTTATTAACTAGGAAACGTGCCAGTTCTTGAATTGCTCAGATCTCTTAGAATGGGCAGTTTACTAGTTAACCTAACATTATTAACCAGGAAACGCACCAGTTCTTGCATTGCTCAAATCTCTTAGAACGGGCAGTTTACTGGTTAACCTAACTCTACACTTACGACTAGTAACAGGAAGCTGAGAATCCCTACGCAATCTCGGGCAGGTCACATTTTAACACCCACCGTGGGTGTGAACACTCATATGGATATTGTGCATTCTCTGCGAATCCTCAGAGAGGCCCACAGCTCAAGACGTTCCACAAGGTAATTCATACAAAGCCTCAGACTGGCTCTGTGGAGTTCTCAAACTTCCCCCCTTAACCTACGATACATAGGTATGTACAGGCCCTGGACATACTGTGTCCTGTGGGAGCAACAGGTGAGACGTCAGGTCTACACTTTTAACTGGGAACCAGGCTGGTCCTTGGATTACTCAAATCTCTGAGAACGCCTATTTTACAGAACCCAGCATACAACAGTTGCCCGTGTTAGTCAGCAGTTAGCAGGAGAGACATCAGGTCTGCACCTACGTTATCACTGCCCTGCCTCTCAAATGACTCTGAGATTATGGGTGTGGATTGCAATGGCACAGGAAGGACATGTCCCTGATTAGTGGTACTTTGACACACATTGCAGGAACACACAAAACAATCCATTTCTCGTCCCATCCCTGGCCAGAAAAAGGCAGCTTGGATACGGCCCTGGGTTTTCCTTTTGCCCATGTGACCTCCTGAGGCTGAACAATGACCCCATTCTAACAATGCTTGGCGGTACGTGGCAGGAACGACAAACTGCAGTCGAACCTCGCCCTCGGGTGTTCGTAACTCACGGTACAGCCGTCATTGTTTGCGAAGGAACTTGGCTTGACCTCCCCGTGAATACTTTATTGCTCTACCCTTTTGTTTCTTTCGCACGGCAGCAAGTGTCAGGTCAGAATGTTGTTCTTGAACAACAATTTGACTAAACATAAGATCTTGCAGCGATGCAATGGTCACAGGGGTGACACAATCTGGAGCCTCAGCCATGGCTCGTGTTACTGTCGCCGAAGTCTGAGTAGCGTCATCTTCTGTGCTATTATACTTGGCACCGGGAATATTGCCTATGATTAGGTCAAATAAAGGTTCTGGCATGACAACTGCGACTGTCGTACCAGTGAAAAATGGAGATGCCACCTGGATACGTGCCTCAGGGAACAATCTCACTGATCCATCAATAAGGTTAGCTTAGATCTGTCGACCTGTGTACTGCTCAGGCCGAACTAGACTCTGCTTGACGGAGCAACCTGAGGACCCGTTGTCTCTCAGGACCTTCACAGGAACAAGGAAGGTACTGTCGCCTGTGGGAGGGTCTGTGGAGGAAGCAGCTAGCCACTGATTAGGCTGCTGAATAAATGATGCGGCAAACATGGTGCCCTGTGAACTAGATACTTGAGGGGTCGTAGTCACTGCCTGGGAAGATGGAGCATTGGCCATCTGCAAAGGGGGGTTCACTGTCGCTGTGGGACTAGTGAACTGTGGGGAAGTACCCGCACTGGTAGGGACGTCACCACCGTGCTGCTGCCGTTGAGGAATGAAGGCTGCATTTGCCTCCTGCCTCCGAGGGGCTGTTGCTGAAAAGGACAGTCCCGGCGGTCGGTTGCGTGGCTGATACTGGTGCTGGTTAGGGTACCTGTTGTACCTCTTCCACTCAGGTTTCTGATTGTTTTGCCCCTGGTCCTTCCACTGCGGTTTTGGACCTTGGCCATTATTCTGAGAACGGTCTTGTTGCTGGGGTTCAATCTGAGACGGTTTCACAGATTTATCAGGTTTCCTGATCCATGTATGCTGCTTGCGAGTTTGATACCCATATGCAGTAAAGAATGCGTCAGCCTTCTTCACCATTTGGCTGGCATCTCTTACCTGGCAGATCTTAAGCTGAGCCATAAGTTCAGTAGGCCATGACTTTTCCAGCTGCGTGCGCAGCATAAGGTCAATTATCCCCTCACGCGTGAAAGGAGTTTCATCTTTCTCCATCCACTCATCTAAGTAAGCAGTAAGCTGGTCAAGACACTGAACGGCAGTCTCTTTATCCTGTAAACGTGCCCTCATGAACTGGCTCTTGCCATCGTCAACTGTGAGACCGTACGCTTTGACGAGTGCGGCCTTCATCATCTCATACGTGAGATTGTCTCCACGAATTCTGTGGAGAATATCGAGGACAGGGCTCTCAAACAGGCTAAGAAACTGAAGCCGCTTAGCTGCATCATCCAGCTGGTAAAGTTGAGCCATGTCTTCAAAACGAGCTAAGTATGGCTCAATTTGCTCGCCATCTTTGTATGGGGGAAGCTTGATGTGTGGGGTCGCCATAACATGTGCAGGGAGAACGCTCGGGAGCTTGGACCAGCTGCACCAGACGTGTCTGAAGCCAAGGAATCTTGCTTGAGTTTCAACATTTCAAATTCGTGTTTTTCGCGTGCTTCTCGCTCGGCACGTTCATGTTCTCGTTGTTCACGCTCGTATTCACGTTCTCTCTCACGTTGTTCTAACTTGTGTTGACGTTCTCTCTCGCGTTGTTCTAACTCGTGTTGACGTTGTTGTCACTCTTGTTTTAACTCGAGTTCGCGTTGTTTCCACTCGTGTTCGTGCTGTTCTCGCTCGTGTTCGCGCTGTTCTCGCTCGTGTTCACGCTGTTCTTTCTCATATTCGCGCTCCTTTTCGCGTTCCTCACGCTGAATTCAACGCTCTTCACGAGCATCATTCTCGTGCTGCTGTTTGTAATTAAACCGAGAGAGGACAAACTCCTTAATTTCAGTTGGGTCCGTAAGACCCATATCTTTGGCTTCCTGTACATAGACACTGGTGGACATGATGCTAACTCCATCTAAATAACTAGCGACTCAGTACTGACTGCGATTTTTTTTTCAGAGAAAGATGTCAATAATCGAGAATAAAGAATATAGGCACAGGTTAGTGGTGACCAGTTTTATCTAATTAAACTGGTGAAGAAAGAAAAATAAACAAACAACTGACTGTGAAAACTATTATGTAAATTAATAAAAATGAATCAATAATCACCAGTAAGGTAGTGCCTATAGACACTAATGATAAATACCTAAATATGAACGAGTGAGTATTATCTCGTGAATAGCTTTAGAGCTAGGAGTTAATATCCCGGAATGAGGTCGTCAATTGTCACGAGGTTTTTAAGAAGGATGAAATATTAAAGGATAATTATTCAATAATACTGAGAGCAGGACAATGAATTGTCTTGCTAAAAATCAAGCAGTGATTACTTTATGCTAGCTTGCTTCGCCGATTCTATCAGAACGAGAGTTTATAAACTTTCTCAACAGTACGCAGCAGAGACTAATTCCTCACAATTGCTGTTTGTTAGTACTGTTAGCCTCTGGAGAAAGTTACTTCACCCCTGACAATCAATAACTGATGCTATTAATGATAACAGATTCTTGCTGGTGCATTAACTCCTAGATGACACAACGGATTTCTAGTTTAATAGAAAAAGACTGGCCTAAATACCAGTTATGAATAGCAAAGCGTTTGTGCAAGCTAGGAGCTGCAACTAGAATAAGCTTAATATGGAAAATAAAACACGAGTTTTCATTACATTAAGCTCGAGAAACAGAACTGTTAAATTTATTGATTACAAAGAAATAAATTTACGTTACATTTCAAAATGAATTCAAATTAAGGAGATACCACTCACTCGCTCACTCAAAGGCTAACTCTTAAACCTAGGAAAACGAAAAGAAATACTGGTCAAAGAGTGGACTAAGTGGATGACTGGGCGTTGTTACTGGAAGGACACTGCACTCGCTAAGTCTCTTGCCAATCACACTATGTGGAAATTCAGGGACTGGACAATGGCGGCACTGCTACGCTCTGGCTCAACCTGCTTTCATGGCGCTCAAACCTCGACTGAATTCGAATCGTGGGAAAGAGGCAAATGTCCAGCCGCATTACTAACGGCTAAAATGAGCAAAACACGCCCACAATAAATCGCTCTGCGGAAGTGCTAATGTCTCGCACAAAGACGATCATTCATGACACATTGAAAAATTGCATGAGAAAACACTTCCGATTGGGTAAATACGCAGTGATTAAACTGAACGATAAACACTGGGATTCTACTAGAGTTCGCGGTTTCCCACTAAATTTAACGTCACGAGCCGACTCGTGACAGCTACTACCACATTCACCCCCACACCCATTCCCATAATCAAAATCGAGCACACAACCTTCCTACAACCATACCCACACCCCAGCACCAACATTCACACCCTCAATCACATCCACAACCATAGCCACACCCCAGCATTAACATTCACACTCACAATCAAATCCACAACCATACCCACACCCACGCATGCAACCAAACTCAGCCAGAACCACATCCACATCCCAAAACACTCCTACACCTACACCCATATCCGCATCCCCAGTCACACCAACAGCCACATCTAGACCCACACCCACGTGCATATCTACAGTCCAACTATCTCCACATCCACATCCACATCCCCCAGTTACACCCACATCCTCATCCCCAGCCATACTAACAACCAAAATCATACCTACATGATACATAGGCATTGTTTTCAGAACATATAAATGAAACTACCATACAGAGAGCTTGCCGGATGGATCCGACTGTGTCTGCTTAGTTTTCACCTGCATGTAGGCAGTCATTTGGAGATTTTTTTTTTTTTGCTATTCATTGCGAAGCTCAGGATGGGTTTAGGAAGCTAAAAATTGCATTACCAGGTGTACCAGACATTTTCTTCAAATTGGTAATAACAAATATTCGATTTTCGAAATCTGAAAAAATGGTGCCTGGGCTGAATACTGGGTCCCGACGATTTCCGGACCCATAGCCATTGAGGGGTTCCGATCCCCCATTCTGCCCAGGGCCTTTGACCGATTGTGACGATAAACAATTGGCTTCCAGGGTTTGTGGATATCTACCTTCCGATTTTTTTTTTTTGAACAATTTTCGCAATATTGCGACCTGTAGAGAGCAGACAACCAAACAGACAGGCAGGTAGACAGACAGACAAACATACGGGACTGACGAACATGCTTGCCGAATCTTTTGATTCAGGCAAGCAATAAAGCTATGATTACCGATCATAATGGACGGCCTGTACAAAATCCTAAGCCACAATAGTAGAAAAGCGACATCAAGCACAGCGTCTCAACAATGAAACCTGCTCATAAGAGTGATAAAACTACAGGTACTGAGGAGAAAGAAAATATTGTTATACTTGCTGGACTAGGTTGGTGTTTTGTATCTGGAGATGTGATGAACATTCTAGAAATCAAGTTTTATGCTGTAGGCTTAGGCTAATGTTTGTATCTGGAAATGTGAGGAAAATGTGAGTTCTCTCCTAGGTTCTAGAATGTTCAGGGCTGTACTCGTAGGTGGAGTTTGGGGCCGGGGTTTATTTAAAGAGACCATCCCACCTTGGTTCAAATAGTCAGGGTGGCCGAGTGTAAGTGGTGGGGTGAAGTGTGTGTGCAACAGTTCAGTTTTTCATCAGTGAACATTCAGTGAAGGAATGACAGAGATAGTGAGTTAGTGAGGGCTAATCAGTGGAGGATGGAGTAGTCAGAGAGTCAATAAGGGAGAGTTAGTCAGCCAGTGAATGAGTAGTAGCGAGTGAAGGACAGGGTTAATGTGAGAGAGAAAAGTCAGTGTTGTGGAACTGTACCTCAGCTGTGCCTTGAAGGACTAAAACCCAGAAGTGTTCACCTGCCTTTGATTACCTGCCCGGCCTGTCTACGTGTTGTTCTCGACATAACAATGAACCGCAAACTTTGTAACAATATGGTAAATATTACAACCATGCTCAGAGTCCTGAAGTGTTAGCTGTGATGTGCGACTAAACCCATTTCAATCAATTCCTGAAGCATGCGACCTGACTCATATGTGCAGGATTTTTAACTGACTCATATGTGCAGGATTTTTAACAATGCATAGGAGCAGCATCAAACAGTTTTTATGGAGTATTAGACTTTCTGTCATCTCTCATCCCCCAGTCTATAGGCTGATCCCAGAAACAAAGCAACAGTAGCTACTATGATCGAAAGTCATTTCATTTCTTGATTCATTTACCAAAGAGGGTTAAACCTAACTCGATAATCCGTTTTTTTATTATTAAATTGAATGCAAGGATAACAGTGGCCAAGGAAAGAGAGGGAGAGAGATGAAATGAATTATCAAAGTATCACTCCATGCTCGTTATGGCTTGCTGGACTAACTGGTAACGCACCGAGACTTTGACAGGAGTGAGTCCCTCTGGTGTAGTTGCCAATTTCCCACCAAGTGGGAAATTTCGGACCACAATAACTCCATAACTATGGTGTGTTGAACATAAATATTTCAAATTTCATAAGTAGGTGTGTGGCACTGTTTCCATGATGTTGGTGATATATATTTGGTGTCTTTTGCAATGGTGGCAAATTTGGCTGTGGTGCCACCACACCACAGAGCATGTTTTGTAACCTCCGGGTTGCAGTCCAGGGATTAATGAAATAAAGCAATATAAATCTTGAAGCACATAATATAGCTAACACCAGTAAAACAAATCCGAAAGAATTTTTGGTAATATCAAAAATAGGAAGAAAATGACAAGAACAATAGGGACGCAGTATCAGCAAATGGAGAGCATACAAACAACGAAGCCGAGATAAACAAAATTCTTAGTGTTTTCCTTGTATCAGTATTTACAAAAGAAAATCCATGTTCATTGCCTCTAGTTTCCTCCATACATGTTGACAGAGATTGAAAAATTTGTGACATTATGATCAGTGAGTGAGATGTATTGTTTGTGTTAAACTTAACAACATCTGGACCAGACAATATTTCCAAAGCCTTAAGGCAAGTGGGAAAATATATATATATATATATATATATATATATATATATATATATATATATATATATATATATATATATATATATATATAAACCTTTAGCAGAAATATTCAACATGTCACTAAGAAGTGGAACTGCACCACATGACTGGAAACTAACGAATGTAAAAGGTAATAAATCACAACCTGGAAATTATCGGTCAATTAACTTGGCATCAGTTGTAAGCAAGTTAGTGGAAACAGCAATTAGAGATAAAATAACCAAGCACTTAGAAGTAAATCAATCTACCTATATAAATGACTCAAAACATGGATTCCGGAACAACCGGTTGTGTCTTACTAACATCCTAGACTTTTTGAATGAAAATCGATCTCAGTTTCCAGAAGGTGCTTGATAGTTCTCCGTAAGCATCTTCTTGAGAAACTTAAATTCTATATTATCAAGGGCACTGTACAAAAATAGATAAAAAGTCAGCTTATGGAATGCAAACGGGAAGTTGTCCTTAATGAGAGTGAATCAGATTGGACGAATGCTACAAACAGAGTACCACAGTTCCCATTTGGTTTGTAACAAGATCATCACAATGTCTCTTATTTTTCTGCAAAAATTATTATATTCTGTCATTCAAAAACCCCCTAATGCTATTACACTAGTCCAGGATGAGACAGTCCATAGTATTCATTTAATAGGACTGTTGGAATTAGCTTTGAAATAATGGCATGTAAAGGTGTGGCACGTAAGTGGACTGCTGTGCTTTAGAAAACAGCGCCCGAGCCTGAAAAAAAAAATAAAAAAAAATCATCATTTTACAGGGAAAATTTTGGAATGTATACTTCCAGTGCTCATACCTCATTCAAATAATTCCATTCACGTGAGCAACAATATTTTCTCGACACACATAAAAAATTGCTGTCTAAAAACCCCCTGTCAGGAACACATCATCCCAATCGTCTGGGCAGCATCAAAAGGTCTTTATGACGAGACAGATTACTGAAATTATGTTGCACCAATAGGAACTAAACTGACAGTAGTTGTTGGGCTGAGTAAGTGAGGAAGTTAGTTTGGCGGTCGTGACAAATCTACTGAGCGACGAAGCTAATAATCCTCGATTGTGTGCTGGCACAGCGGTAATGTAGGTCATCGAGAGTCTAGTTGTGCACGCAAACAAAGACAATTTCGCTCACGCGAACGGCAGCGCTCACCTTCGCGATCCCGTCGTCTTACATGCAAATATCACAAGAATAGTACAACTCACTCCACTGACGAGTGTCGTTACCTTAAGAGCCGTCAGTCAGGGGAAGAGGAGCGCTCGGATAGGAAAAATGTAACCTAATAACGAAAGATTCGCAAGTGCCTGAAAGTAATGTACAGGTAAGAGAAGATCAACCCCCCATTCGCCAGGTGGGACCCATAACTTCTTTAGGCATAGTCATTCTAGGATGGAGTGAAGGGGTACAAAGCTCTTTCTTCATGGAGACCGGATCTATGGTAAATTTGATTCCCGATTCCTCTCAAAACAACATTAGGGGAACAACTAAAGGGGTTGGGTTCCTCGAACCGCCTGACATTTGCCTATGCGGCGTGGATGGCTCAGAATTTCAGGTCAAAGGGAAGATCACTTTAGAAATCCAATGTGATTAAGCGTTAAAACCCTTTGACGCCGGATTTCACCTAACAAATGATCTTAATTATCCAGCAGATACTCTCATTGGCCTTCCAACAATGGCTCAACAATCAGTTGCCCTCTTAATTGGCTTGTCATAGCACAGATATCAATGGGTTTCCGATATCTAGCATGGATTATCC
Source organism: Coenobita brevimanus (assembly GCF_032717465.1). Taxonomy (NCBI): domain Eukaryota; kingdom Metazoa; phylum Arthropoda; class Malacostraca; order Decapoda; family Coenobitidae; genus Coenobita; species Coenobita brevimanus. Next base: position 36,396,570 of record NC_136986.1, read on the forward strand.
ATGTCCGGTACTCTCCCAAAAAAACTCAGTTATTCACTCTTATGTGATTCCACCATTATCGGAGAGTAAAGGGGTAAACACACCGCTACCTGAACATCCAAATTTACTAACATCTAGTACTACATCCTCTGAGCATTAATCGGCGGATGCACCCTCTGAGGATTCAACTGTGGATCGTATCAACCCCTCTAACAATAGGACATTTGCCGACTCAGACAAGTCTCATTTAACTACCTCACATAGCGTGAATGATGTTTTACAACACGCAGAGACAAGGCGTGCAGTAACAAATCAGTGCACAATTTTGTTGCCACATAAATTTACCAAAGTCTCTGTTCGTGTTGTGGGTGTGAAAGCAGGAGTGGATGTACTAACCTGACCTGAGACGTGTTGTGTGAATGGCTTAACTTATGAGTCGGCATTGTGTACGGTGCTGGAGAATAGCTTATGTTACTTGTATTTAGCCAACACTACTAATGCTCCACTTAAGCTGTGTACGGGGACACAGATTGGTGATTTCTTGGTATACCCAGGGGCCGTACGTGTGTGCCAAGATTTCCCAGCCTCTGTTGCAGATGTGTGCTCAGTTACTCAGTCCACTGACATTCCATCTAATCTTGAATCTCATGTGAAATAGTGATTACCCAGAACACAGAAGTCAATTGCTTAATCTCCTGCGAGACTATCATAAAGTAGTAGCCCTACCCAGTGAGAACATGGGCAAAACAAGCTTAGTACAGTACCAAATACCGTTTCAGCCTGGAGCTCAGCCAGTATATATACCTGCCTACCGTTTACCACACAGCCAACACCAACAGCCTGAACATCTTATTCAGGACATGTTGGACAACGAGGTCATTGAACACTCTGACAGTCCGTGGAACAGCCCACTATTTCTCGTTCCAAAGAAAGGTGGTGAGTTACGACCAGTGATAGATTACAGACGCGTGAATGCGCTGACTGTGTCCCAGACAGATTTCCAATTCCTGTGCTCACTAATTTGCTGGAATCCTTAGGCGAAAACAATTGTGTTTTCTCCTCCCTAGATCTTTTGAGTGGCTGCTGGCAAGTAGAAATGGAGGAATCATCTCTTTCTATCACTGCCTTCAGCACCCCATCCGGGCATTGCCAATTCCGTAGACTTACATTTGTCTTAAGAAATGCACCATCAGCGTTCATGAGGCTAATTCATACAGTTTTCGCCGGCATGATAGGTCACTCAGTCTTTGCTTATCTAGATGATGTCATAATCGCTAGTCACTCAGTAGAAGAACACTTTAAAAAATTGACCGAAGTGTTCACTAGACTCAAACAAGCTGGACTTGAAATCAAACTGTCAAAGTGTCACTTCTTACATAAGAAACTCCAATTCCTAGGACATGTTGTTGGCGCTCACGGAATTCATACATCAGATGACAAGGTCAGAGCCGTAACAAACTTCCCTACTCCAACCAGCACCAATGCGGTATGCAGTTTCCTCGATCTTAGTGGCTGTTATTGTCGTTTTATCAAAGGGTACGCCCAGATAGCCGCGCTGTTAACAAAACTGCTAAAGAAGGATGCACCTTCTTGTGTGGGCTGATGAACAGGCAACTGCATTTACAACACCGAAAAATGCCCTGGCACAAGCCCCAGTTTTGGCATTCCCTGATTATTCAAAACCATTTCTTCTCTGTACTGATGCTTCCAGAGTAGGCCTAGGTGCCGTTCTCTTGAAAATGACTCCGAAGGAAAGAAACATGTCATTGTCTATGCCAGCCGTGTGTTAAACTCAGCAGAAAAGAATTACAGTGTAACTCATTGGGAAGCTCTAGCCGTGGTCTGGTCTCTAAAACATTTCCGCGACATCATCTACGGTTATCCTGTTCACATCCAAACAGACCATCTTCCCTTATGTGACCTGTTTCAGGGATGTAACCTTACCGGCCTACTTGCACGTTGGGCAGTCACTGTGAATGACTATAATCCGACATTTGAATATGTTCCTGGGAAGTCTAATGTTGCAGCCGATGCCCTCTCGCAGCAAGTAACCACAGTCTCAACTGGTTACAATGTAAACTTAGCATTCATTTATGGCACACTCCATGGGTTCCAGTGTGTAGACCCTATATGGTCACAGGTCATATATTTTATAGTCAGGCAATGATTCTTCCTTGCCCAAGTTACCAGTCCCTGTATCTGATTTCTTCCTCAACAATGAATTGCTCTATAAACACTCAGTACTGAAAGGTAACGACGTACCTAATCGCGAAGTTAAGCAACTAGTTATTCCAACAGACTTGATTCCTGCTGTTCTTCATTTAATCCACGACACCCCTCATGCATCACACCCTGGCAAAGACAGAAGCTTACGGCAAGCATGTCTGTCATATTATTGGCCCACTATGCAAAAGGATATAGAAGTGCACTGCGATGCATGTTTATCGTGTGCCCATCATAATGGAACAACCTATCAATCTGCTGCTATACTGCAGTACCCAGTACCGTCAAAGCCTTGGCAAACTGTCTCTCTTGATCTTCTGAAGCTGCCTCATACAGAAACTGGCTTCGTCTACCTATTAGTGGTAGTCGATCATCTCTCTAGATTCGTTATTTTAGCTCCATTGCGTGACAGATCTGCTAATGCAGTGGCACATGCCTTTGTTAATTCAGTAATTTGCCCTTTCACAACACCGAAAGTAATTTTAACTGATAACTGGTCAGAGTTCAATAATTCAGTGCTGGAAGAAATCTGTCTTCGATAAGGAATTAGGAAATGCAACATAGTGGCCCATCATCCAGCCTCGAATGGCCTAGTAGAGCGCCAGAACAGGAAGATATTGGAGAGTCTGCATCACAAAGTGGGAGATCAGACTTCAACTTGGGACGAGTGGATCCCACAGGTAGCTGCTTCAATTAACTCATCCATCAATAAGTCAATTGGTGATACACCATTCTTTGTCATCTATGGCTTTGACAAAAGACCACCTTATTCCTTGTTGCAATCCAAACCTGATCCGACCTACAACTACGACGACTATGTGCGAGTCCACTTGTCCAACTTCCAGAAAATTCATAAATATGTTCAGGATAATCTGGCCCTTATAAATGCAGAAATGGTACATAACCAACATGCTGCTGCCACAGATGTTACCATCCAAGTAGGTGACTTAGTATTTGCTCTATATCATGACCGAGATTCAAAACTAATTAGTAAATTCTTGGTTCCCTTCCGTGTCATATCTCGTAAGGGGAATAAATTCGAAATAAAAGATCCGTACAAGGCAGAGACAACATGGGTGCATGCAGATGATCTCAAACTTGCATCGAAGCGCATGATGGTCTTGGAGGAGCCACTGGGGGAGGCCACATCTTCTCCTCAACAAGGAGATGCTTCTTCTTCAAGTCTTTCTTCTGACACTCCTACTCCACCTTCCCCTACTACTGATAACTATCGTGCAAAATTGCGTTCAGCCACTAAGTCTGTTGCATAACAGTATCATCTCACACTCTCGTCATCCTCTGCATTAACATCATCTCTAACATCAACTCATTTTATAGGAAAGATGCTGTGGGTCTACGTGCTGGCAGTGCTGACTCTGGTCGGGTCTGGATCGGGTGAGGACGATGGTGCCTTATGGCCCGGGGCCTTGGTTGGCGCAGGAGGCGAGGTAATGATGGTGAAGGATGTAGTCTCCTTGCGCTACGACTTAGAGCCGCTGGCCGCCGTGGCCATCGCCCTGCCTGACTTTGCACGTCAGCTAGAGGACCTGCAGGGACTCCTGTCAGGTATTAAAGATCATCCTACAGATACATTTTGGTATCCACTCTACCTATCCATCTGCTGGAAACTGGATTATGTTCATTACAAGTTCAACCATTTCCAAGATTCCTTCCCTAACCAAACACCTGTGGGCCGTTCACGAGTGAAACGTGGACTCTTTGATCTTGGAGGAGAAATTCCGAGCGGATTATTTGGTGTAGCGACTGCCTGTGACCTTTCTGGATTTAAGGAAGACTTAGTTCAATTAGCAAATACCCTAGAGTCTCAGGAAAAGGTAATAAGTGTTCAACGTTCTATGTTACAAGAGATCACACACCATTTAAATGATGTTACAGACATGTTAAATAATTATACCGGAATTCTTAAGCATGAAGTGTTGAGGGTAAATATTTCCCTTTCCCTTTGGTACAATAATTCCCTGGTACAAGCCTCTGTCTCCTCAGAGTACTTCCTTCTCTCCCAAGATTATCTCTATATTGCCTTCACTTCCTCCAGTGACCTCGACAGATGTGCTTCTCTTACACCAAACTCTAGAGTTTGTGTTGTGTACCTCCTAACAATCTTTCCTGGCAGCGTTGCTCCTTGCGAATCTGCCTTAGTCCGTAACTTCTCAGTACAACCTGTCTGTACCTTTGTTCGGTCCAAAAGCTCCAAGTGCACCATGCTCGTCTGAATCACATCTGCTATTTCTTCTTTAGTGTCTCAACTCCCGTCAGTCTTATTTGTCCAGGAACTCCTGTCCGCTCAGTATCCGCAGCTGGTTTGTATAAGGCCCCTGATTATTGTACAGTAAAGTCTGAATCACATTATCACTTCGCACTTCGCTCCCACAAATATGACATCTTCAAACCTATTAATACTACATTTCTTCTTCCAACAAACAATCTTTCCATCACATCAGACAACGTACGTATGTTGAACTTTCTAAATCAGTCTGATTTCCTTATGAACCAGTTTTCTTCAAGAATCTTCAGCCTTTAACCGCTCCTGGGTACATCCAGTCTTTGTATTTCCTCCAGTGGTACTTTGTCTTATTGGATTTTTTGTTACTGTATGTATCCTATACTGCTGTGTCAAGCGAATGGATACAAGACTGCACGAGATCCGTGTTGCAACAAAGTTAGTGCGACAACCAGGAGACTTGGAAACTGGTAGTTCTAAGTGACATTCATTATGATTGGTGAAGATGTGAAGATCATACTGAAGAAAAAAAAAATCCCTGTGGAAAATTGAAAATTGAGCTAATTGAAACAAAACGAAATAAAATCAATATAATTACTACACAGTGAGTCAAGGACACACACACACACATATATATATATATATATATATATATATATATATATATATATATATATATATATATATATATATATATATATATATATATATATATATATATATATAAAGACATTCATTTGTAAATTTTATCAGACATATTATGTATACTATCACCACGGTTCTCATATAATACATGCCTAGTTAATTCGTAACCTATACCACTATAGTGCAATGTTTACATTCTACTTTTGCATTCATTACTACTCATCACCTTCCTTGCCTTTCCAACACGGCCATGTACTGTAAATATGTTTCTCCATTATTGTATCAAACTTCTTACATTATAGTATAATACCCCTTTTATTATTATATTCCCATGTAGCTCCCAGT
>NC_136986.1:36407003-36568259 GCF_032717465.1 Coenobita brevimanus
AATTATTATTTTTTACCTTCTAAGATCATGTGATTCAGTTATATACATAATTTGGCATATTGAGTAAACTCGAAGTTGCTTGAATGTGTCCATTTTCAAATATTGGAGCACCACATTAATTTTATGAAAGTCTTCGGTTAGGCATAATGATGAAGATTTAAGTCTGAAAATATTTGTCAGTACATTATAAATCTACAGCGATGACAAATCATATGCCTAAGACGATTATGTTGAGAATGTTATGAAAAAATGAAGTTTTTTTTTGGGGGGGCTTTCCTATTTCTTAACATTTTTCTATTCTGCTACACGTTTTTCTTTGTTGCTTCGTTATTGTTGTTGTTCTTATAATAATAATAATAATAATAATAATAATAATAATAATAAATTATTATTATTATTATTATTAATATTCTCTGATGAAGTTATCTTTGGTGGAAAATATTTTGGGCTTTTTATGTTCTGTATGGAGCTCGATCCTAGAACCTCTGAATGTACCGCGCAGAATGCTGCACACTAAGCCACAGCCAACCATTAAAAGAAGCTTTTTTTTTTTTTTTTTTTTTTTTTTTTTTTTTTATCGTCCGCCTTTAGAAGGCGGAGCGATAATGTTTCTGCCTGCCTGTGTGTGTGTGTGTGTGTGTGTGTGTGTGTGTGTGTGTGTGTGTGTGTGTGCGTGTGTGTTCCCATTATATCTCATGAACAGCATGAGCTATCAACATGAAACCTTCCAAGGGTATCAAGATATGCCCAAAATCTTGGCCAAGTTTGAAAATGGGCACTGAAGGTCAAGGTCATGGTCACCAAAATGGCTGCCAAAGGTCAACTAGTTTTTATCGCACGCCTTAGCACCATTATATCTCATGAACGGCTTGAGTTATCAACATGAAATCTTCAGGATATGAAGACATGGCCTAAATCTTGGCCTGGCCAACAGCATATTCTGGCGGGGGATTAGCATTCGGCTCTCGAATGCTTTTCTTTCATTTTTTTCTGTTTAGGCAAGATTTACTCACTGCACATTAAATTGGGTGTAGACACAAACATTAGACTGACAAGCTGGAACGAAGCACAAAGTATCTTTGCTGCGCTAAAAGTGTTTTGGTCTGGAACCATTGCCTTGTTTCCTCTTGTCATTGTTATGTTTTGGGCAACTGTGTCTGCCCTCATACCACAGCACACAGACGGAATTACCGTACCACAGTTATCAGGTACTGTACGCGAATCTTTTTGCATACATCACCAAACCCAACCACAATAGTCCTATCATGATCAGGACAACTCGAACATTCTATTACGTCAAACACCAGACGAATATTTTCAGTTGAGTGAGTCATAAGCGCATGAGAGGGCCAGTACTATCATCAATAATCTTCTCATGATCGGCACAACGAGTACTGAATTACAGGTAACAACAAACTGTTTTCATTCGGTGATTGAGTGAGTGGCAGAACAATGAGAGGTATGATATTGCCATCATGAACCCTCTCGTGACTGGGCCAGTGCGAGCATCTTATAATGGCTAACAAGAAAGGATTCGCCTGAGAGCAATCACAGAGGCCTAAGAGTGTTAACCACCGCTGTTCTCTTGTCCTACCCACTCAATATCAGGCTCTTTTACGTATTACTCAGTATTTTCATTCTTCCAGCTTCTTCACGTACACTTTCCCACTCTTCCATTGTTTGCATTGTCCCATTATACTTTGTTTTTGTACAGTATTTCAGAGCTTTTGCAGATCTATCACGACAACTTCAAATCTTCCCCCCCCCAAAAAAAAAAAAGTTCATTCCTTTTCTTCCTGACTTTCCACAAACTATCATTGCTTTTACTACCAATATCGATTTCTTTCCCTCTTAGTTTAAAATTTTTCACGATGTCTTTCAACCCTCCTGTCTTGCATACGCCCTCAAAACTTTTTTCTTCTTCGTCTCCCCCCCCCCTCTCTCTCTCTCTCTCTCTCTCTCTCTCTCTCTCTCTCATTACCATTCATATTTCAGGGAAAGTGGGCATAAAATTCCTCTCACAAAAAATACTTTTTCTTTCTTGTCAATTCAATTCTCGACTTCACCGGAACCACCTCTTCTCTCTCTCTCTCTCTCTCTCTCTCTCTCTCTCTCTCCATAAAAACGACCTGCATATAATAATCTTCATCGAAAGTCTCATTCCACCTAAGATAAAATAGGAAAAGGCTGCCGCTTGCACCTCAAGCTCATAGGCGGCCGGAGGAGTGTTTAATCAAGTGAAAATGTGCTGGCGAAATTTACCAGACAAGCCCCAGCAAGGCTGGGGAAAGAACACAGGTAGATCAATATTAGTGATGTATCTCTATCAATGTTTTCTGAAACCTGCCTATCTCTGTCTTTCTTTCTGCCTGACAATCTGTGTTTGACGCTCCGTGGATGTTAGCTTGTCCATTTAGTAGTCATGTTTCTATATCTATCTATCTGTATACCTAGGCTGCTTCCCTCCAAAGTAGGGAGGTATCCGAGATAGGACGACACACTCCCATTTACTCATCCACACACACAGACACACGTTTACTCGTATCTTAGCCGCAAGGGGAGAAGGGGTAGAGCCTCACCGCACCGCACCGCACGGGGGTCAACTGCTCATTGCAATCACCAGTGTAATCTATCTATAATCTGTATCTGTCAGTATACCTATATCAACCTAGTTATCAGTCCATCTATCTATATATCTATCTCTCAGTATGTCTCACTGTTTTTGGCTGTCTATCTATCTCTTTGTCTATCTATTGTGTACCTGACCATCTATTTTTTTGTCTATCGGTCTAACTAGCTAGCTAGCCAGCGATTTTCATGTAACTGTCTGTCTAGCTATAAAGCTATTTGTCTGACTACTTATAGTCCCTCCTGTTCTCACCGTACGCATCATAATAGCAATGCTTGTCACCATACTGTATATACGAGTACTATAATCCTGTGTGTGTGTGTGTGTGTGTGTGTGTGTGTGTGTAATGCAGCCGAAACTGAAAAAAAGATTTCGATGAAAGGCAGGATGGTAGAATCTGGGTCACAGATGGGCCCGTTTCAATTTCATTTCGAATGAAATTTTCTAAACAGGTGATTTGGCCCCTAACAGTTGTACCCGCTGGTGTTGTATTACGCGATAAATGCGGCATGGTTCCACGTGTGTCTTGGTGAGTGTGAACTGAGGTAATGAGGGAGCAGACTTGGTGATGTTTAGGCAGATGGCGTTATTGATGGCGATTTTGATGCTTTACAAATATGAATGGGAATAATATCAATGGAATTGGTACTGTTGTTCAGTATTTAAAGATCTCATGCACTACATGCATTGGAATCATACCTCGAATTAATTTTAGTGTGACAAGTTTTATGGGGACATGTTGCGGCTTGATGAAACAATCGCATTAGTTTTGTCTTTACATAGCATTCACCCGACACATGTCAGTAAATGACTTAGTGTTTATATTTTATCCTTTGGAGAATCATTGATAATAAGTTTCCACCAAATTTCCCTGTTGCATATCAAACAGGCTGTAACAGTAATATTGCATAGAGATGTATCATTTTTAACGAGATGTTTGATCTGCCAGCCTTACACCTCACAGTAACATTGTCTTTATTATGGGAGACATAATGAGGTCGCTAACTAATAAATTTGGTTTTAATACAGAAGTGTATCGTATGTCTCGGTGATATGGGATGGAACAGTTGGTCACCCTGACTCAACTGGCCACCGACCTGCTGTGGTGGAGGTGGCAGAGCAGGATGGTAAACTGCTGTCACTGCTTAATATCAATTAGTTACCTTCATTATATTATAGCAGCCTTTGCTTTAACGATAAGAATGTATTAATAGGCATATTGTGAAGGATATTTTCATTAAGACCTTTTGAATTCCAATGACCTAATATTATAGTCATGCTGGCTTTATGATATCGTGTGGTTAGCCTGGGAGTAAAATACTGCCAAATCTTTCTTTCTAACAAAATTCCCTCACACCTTTAAGAAAAAAACTTGTTAGGGACACTAGTACAAATAATTATTTAACATAAATGTGCATGCATATTTGTGGACAATTATTCCTTTTTTCCATGATAACACCATAAAATACAGCAGCCAACCAGGATCACCGTAACAAGTGACGAAGTTCCTTCATAGAATTCTACGCATTACTACAGTACGGCAGGTTACCAGGTATCGCCAACCAGCCACTTGACGTGCAGCAGGTTCATATGTCCGCTGGTGTACCATCATGCAAGCCGTACCTTGGAGACTGGGCAACTGGCAGCCCTCCTAGTCTCCTGAAAAAGAGTATTGGCATATTTGTGGATGAGCTGTACCCTTACCAAGCATATGCTGCTATATTGTTAAAAAACTATTTCCACTGCAATGTGACTTCTGTTATGCAAACTTATCTGTCAGTCATATCGTCCTGCGCTGTCGTGAACGAGCCACACCTATAATTAATTGTGGAGCAGCAGACGTCCCCTTTGATATAACTGATACACTGATGTCTCCTTGAGGGAGTCTGCATTGATTAGGGTGTTGTGACTTTTTATTGTGTGGCTATGGTTTTTATTGCCAGTAATTGTGTATATTCTGCTTTTTTCAGTTAAGGTGGACAGATGACAAAAATGATCCTCATTACGCCAGTCCTTTTCCATGTCCCTTATACTAAATTCATTTCTTCGCCTGAGAGGAGTTATTGCGTGGGTGTCATACAGAGAGGTAATGGGCTATTGCAGTCGATGATATTCTGTTCGTCATGGTATTTCACTTTTGGTGCAATTCCCGACAAGCAAATCAAGGCCACCTGCTGTAACATGGCTGTGATGGGGTGCTCATCTCATTCGGTAACATTAGGCCTGGCTTTGGGTCTTCACTTTGCTGCTGGTCCAAACACCTCCCCCCCCTGAATGTAATTCTGAATCGAGTTTTCGTGTCTAAAACTTACAAAGGTGCCAATCCTAGGGAAAGCTTTCAATATGAATTTGTTTTTTGTTATATGCTAGAGTATATGAAAGTGCTATTATAGAGGTATCTTGTGGCTGATGGATGCTGAGTTTGCCAGTAAAGAGTGACTTAATGAAATTCGTTGTGTTAGTGTAACAGGTATTGACCGAAGATTATTATTATCATTATTTCTTATTGTTATTATGAGTACTGCTACATCTTATGATCCTTTAACTCACATTTTCATCAGATATAAGATCTTTGTCCTTGTCTGGAGGGTGGTAATACACGTCAGTAGGCAGGAAACACCATCCTTGGGATAGGAGAGGGTTAAATCATTTTTTGCTGGATGATAAGATGTCTTAGGCCAACTCTTTGGTACCAGAATCGGTAGAGACAATATGAATACTTCCACAACGTGAAAGCAGTTGTGACTTAATTTAGGTTATGTGAGATTATTCTCTCCTTCGAGGGAACACTACCTAAGTATAGAAGAAGCCTGTTCATCCCAGTGATCAATGAAACTATATTTGTCAGGTGTAACCATACGAGATAGGTCGTCTGTTAGATATTAGATGAAAAGTGTTCCCCTCACAGTAATTACATGAGCCAACATTGCGAGGTACTGGCTCAGTCTGCCATTTTAAACCGTTATGCATATTTCTACCAAGCCATGGCCCCTAGTAACCTGGAACAACAAGGCAGCTGACCGTGGTGGGGGTCTGACCTGCTCCAAAGAAAGGGATGTTAAGAATCTCTGGTCCCGGAAAAATAATCACCTTTGGAAATTGAATCATAAGTTTTACAAAGTCCAGACTCTTGCTAATCAAGCTAACTTAGCTAGTCTTCTTGAAAGATGCAAACAACTGCACTAAATGAACTAGCAAAGCCATTAACCCCAACACCGCGGGGATGTTTTTGTCGATCCATGTCCGTCCCACGGGGATATTTGCACTCCGACTGACTTTATAAAAATATCTACCAAAAATCAGTTATTAGCCCTAGATTCTAGAATATAATTACATATGCATATGGCATATACCTTCAGCTTTCTCCTGGGATGTTTGTTGATCCTTCATCAACAACCATAGGACTTGTGGAGACTTCTGAAGTTGGGTAACTAAGTCTCCACTTTACACTTCCCGACATCCCGTAATATGATTACCACAGCCTTATATTATCACTAGAAACACTATTCTATGATTTTCAAATAGTTTGGAATCCATACTAAAAAAAAAAAAAAAAAACGCTGTGAAAGCAATGAAACTTACGAGCGCGTACGAGCTTTCCACTTGCGCTCGTGCTGGTATTCTCTCATTTAGTATTCATAAAAACACTCACACTTTATATTACTATTACTTTATAACATATATATCTGCAGTATTTATCCATAAGTTTCCTTCAGTAATAGTAGTTTATTGTCACTGTAGGCATTCAATTTCTCTTTCAGTAAAATACGTAGAGCCAAGGTTTCACTTTCACGTCATAACTTCAAGTATTTGTACTCATATTCTTATATTACTAATTATTTACATTTCTATTTACATTTTCTATTGTATTTTCAATATTTACACTTCTATTTTACTTACACTATTTTATGGACTGTAACGTGCAGTAACTTATAAAACTATATTACACTGTTCAATCATATTTACATCCAATACTTTCACTTACTATTTACACATTTTTTACACATTATTTACACATTATTTACATTTTCCACTTGCACTTTTAGAACTGCTTCAGGCTGTGGTAATCAAAGAAGCAGGTAATGCAGAGGGGAACCTGCCTCTCAGCGCGCTGCCAAGAGGTGCATTTGTGCTCAGGTGTGCGTCTGGTGGTATGTGCACACACCTGGCACCAGCGGATCGCAACCTTCCTCTTCGTTGTGGCAGGCATTTGCACCAGTCTGTGCTGATCCATGTACGTCCTCTGCTCGAGTCTGTCAGGAAGTCTAACAGAATGGCGCCTTGGAGCTGCTGCTGTCACCCTGCCATATCTCTCAAGCAGGTGCTGAATACAAGTCCTGGCGAACAACCTCAGGGAGAAGGACTTGGGTGGCTTTACCTTCATCTTGTACAGGATGAAGGCGTTCAGCATCGTCATGTCAATGAGATGCAGAAAAACTTTCCTGTACCACCTAGTATTCTTCCTGAGGCAGTCGATCTCTTCAATCATCATATCGGACTTGTCCACCGGCCACATGTTGATATTATAGTCGATTACAGCATCAGGTTTCCTCACAGGTTCGCCTGTCCTACAGTCGACCTTCCCACTGTCTTTCAGTTCCCCCTTGTGTGCGGTGGTGAGCATGTGCATGACCCTCTTGTCATGCCACCGTATTGCCAGCATCTTCTCAGACTTGCGTAGGTGCACGTCTCCTCGCTGCATGTTTCCTGCCTCGGGGAATTTGGGGAAGTTGGCACGATTGCTCTTCACAGTGCCGCAGGAGCTGATGCCATGCTCTGAAAGGTATTTAGCAAGTTTCGGTGCTGTATAGTAGTTGTCAGTATACAGCACATGATTCCCACCAAAATACCTTTCAAGCAGCACTTTCACTACACAGCCTGAGAAGCCAAGAGGGTGTGTTCTGTCCAGATCGACAGTGCTGGCTGAATAGATGATGAAGTCAAGGATGTACCCCGTCTTACAGTCGCACAGTACAAAGAACTTGATTCCAAAGCAATGGCATTTGCTTAGAATGTACTGTACGAACCTAAGACGTCCTCTGAACAAAACCAAGGATTTGTCTATGACAACCTTCTGAAATGGGTGGAAGAATGACATAAACTTATCTTTCATTCTGCTCAGAATCTCCCGGATCTTCCAGAGTGGGTCAGTCTGGGAAGGTACATCATTTTTGGTGAAGTGCAGGTTTCCCATGATGTTCCGGAAGCGATCTCTGGCCATGTACTTATTGAAGGTGGGTGAGGGTAGTAAGGGGTCCATGGACCAGTAATCTTCCAACTCATGCTCCTTTGAATGTGGCATGAGAAGCATGAGGGCGAAGAACACATACAGCTCCTACACTCCCAGCACGGTCCACTGTTGCATCTTCGCTGCACCTGCACCACTTGCAGCACGTTGTGACTCGTACTTGTCTCATCACATATGTGCTGCATGACTTCGTCATCAAGGTAGGCCAAAAGGAAGTCCACACACTCAGCATCCTTGTCAAGAGTGAAGGCAGGCTGTATCCCAGAGGAACTCTCGTCAAAATGGAGTTGTTCAGGGACGAAATTGGAACCTTCCGTCCACACAGGATCAAAAAGTGATGGTGGTGTAGGGTGGGTGAGGGTGGAGGGTGGCTGTGAGGCAGACTGGGCTGTTTCAAGGTCACTCTCACTGATCCTAGGTTACCGTGTAGCACTAGCAGCCCTTACTCTAGTTTGCTACTCTACTTTTACGAGTCAGGGATTTACCTCTTCCCCTACGGCCTGCCTTCACTGTAGGTGCTGGTGGAGACTCCGACAACGAAGACTCAGGAGAAAATTCTGCTGAAGATGAGGAAGAAATTAGTGAAGTCGGGCTGGGGGAGCAGGGAGGTGATTCACCTCGGGACTCATGGCTGGCTGGGTCACGCAGGGCCATTGTTCCGGGGCTAACCCGCCGCCTTTTCACTCCCTTCCCAAATTCCTTCCCTTGCTGCACTGAGGGCTCCTTTCCCTTGGAGCTAGGGATAGCTTGGGACACTGAAGCACTCGTACTTGGAGTTTCTGTCAATATTTCCTCCCCAGGCTCATCACACGATTCACCCGAAGGATCAAAGTCACTATCCATCATTATCATAGATAATTCTGCCAGTTCACGTTCCACTGCTGAGTCAGTTAGTCCTTTACTGCTTCCCACATGAGTTTTTCTAGGGGTAGAGGTCACAGGGCCCTTTGCATTGGGCGCAGAAGCAGCAAAAATGGTGAGGCATGAGTGCGACATAGTTTCACCTCAGAGGATGACAAGGAACTGAATGACGCGGCGTATATGGGCAGGCAAGGGTTGGCAATGTCAGTGTGGTGACAGCTGCTAATTTATATGCTATGAAATGATTGGTAGGAAATCTCGACAATACATAAAAAAATAGGTAGTTCCAGGTGAATGTAAATATCACTTAGGCTTCTCCCTTCCTTTCTTATGTATATTTTTATTACGAGAATAGATTATGCAGCATATTTCAAGGGGAAATTACTGGGGAAAATTAGTGAACAAGTGCACGTGAGGTGTTGTCAGGTGATAATTAGCCAATTCCAGGTGTATGGCACTATCACTTACCTTATTTCTTTTTCGTATATATTATTTTGTATAAGAATAGGGCATAGGGCTTATTTCAATGGATGACATCAGTGGAAAATTCCAGGGAAGATTTGCTTAGCACAGCATGGCCGGGCAGGCGAGAGGAGAGGGTAATGGAGGTGAGGTAGGGAGGGGAGTCAAGAACGGGGAAAAATGGCTAAATTGTCAACAAAGGACAGGAGTACAGATGACATTAGGAGTGCTGACTATTGTTGGACATTGGCAGTACTGATAGATGATACAAGCCACCACTTGTAAGCCCGGGAGAATTCAAAATAACACAGAATCAAAAAGTGATGCCCCACGGTATGATCCATTGCGCCCGAGTGTCACAAAAGTGACACTCCGCGGTCAAGGGGTTAATAAAATGTTTAGAAGTCAGAGCTGTACCCACAACTTGGGAAATTGTCTATTATTCTACTTCACACACACACACACACACACTCAAAGTGCCTTCAAAGTCCTAAAAATATACTATCTGATTAGTCGTCCCCCTGCTGGGTACAGAGTTTCACGAAAGTCCTAACAAATCGAAGTAAGCCAACCTTAGATGTAAACCAGCCAAGGGAACAGGCAGGATTTCGAAGTGGTCACTCGGCAACATACCACGTCCAAATGATTTATCTGCTGAATGAAAGAACATCAGAAAATATGAAACATTTGTGCATGGCATTTATTGATTAGGAGAAAGCATTTTATGAAGTTGAATCAACCGCGGTAATGAGAGCAATTTGAGGACAAGGTGCAGAAGAAATTTATTTTACAATGCGAGAAGATATTTGAAGACATCAAGGCCATCATCAAACTCCTAAAGAGGACCGACAAAAAAATCCCAATTAAAAAAAATGTTGCATAGAGGACGTTTTCACTTATTTGGATTGGGATGATAAATCATTTAACATAAATGGTGAGCAATTGAACAGTTTAAGATTTGCAGACGACATAGTCATTTTCGATGAAGTACGGGATGATTTACAAGAAATGATAGAAATAGTCTTAGGTAGGCTTGAAAATGAACATGAAAAAGACAAAGATTTTATTTAACAGACATGTTTTTTTCTTTTCCCATGAAAATGGGAGATGAAGAACGAGAATGTGTCGAGGAATACACATAACAAGAGCAGGCAGCTCAGGCAGACCGAATCCACGACAGTGAAATCAAGTTAGTGATAGGAGAATGATGGAGGGCTTTTGGCAAACTAAGTACATGAAGGATAAACAATTACCATTATGTCAAAAGAGACGTTTATATAATCACTATATTCATCTTGTTCTGTCTTACTGATCAGAAACGTGGAGTCTAACAACATCTTTGAAATGTAAACATAGAAATAATCAGAGAGGAATGGAATGGATTATGTTGGGGGTCACATGATGATATAAAAGGGGGTTTCATAGATAGGAAATCAGACGAGAGTAGAGGAAAAAATCACTTCAATGAAAAAGCATAAATGGATATGAGCAGGTACCGCCCTTCGTAGAACAGATAACAGATGAACAACTAGGGCTAATACATGGCAAGCTAGAGATCGAGTGAGAGGAGGAGGGAGACAGAAGACGAGATGGCAAGATGAGATTTGGAGACTTGCTGGGACTGGATGGAACAGGCAAACATAATAGGTCCGAGTGGAAAAACATGGAAGAGGCCTTTGTCCTGCAATGGACTGACTCAAGATGATGATGATGATGATGATGATATTCTGGCTATTAGTAGTAGTAGTAGTAGTAGCAGCAGCAGCAGCAGCAGTAGTAGTAGTAGTAACAGTAGTACAGTAATAGTAGTAGTAGTAGTAGTAGTAACCTCAGGTTCATTTGAATGTTAACCCACTAGAATACAGGCAGAAAATGCCCTCTGCAGTGCACCATACCTGCCATCTGGGGATAGGGAAGGAATTGAGGGGAGTTTGCACAGCCAGGCAGTGTACTTGCCCAACCATATAAGTGGTAGCGCACGAAGGAGCCTCTTACCAGTACTTTTTTTTTTTCTTTAATGGCTAAAACACTGATATATAAATAATATAGTTTTTCTTTCTATAACGAAAAAAAAAGTTAAACTGTTTAAATATGATCATAATATCATCAGCAGCCCTCAACGTCGTTATTAAAATGTTTCCAAAATAAAGAAATGTTTGTGAGTGCATTGCCGAGTAACAGGTCGCTAAGGGCCCTCGTTTCAGCACCGACCTGAAGCCTTGTCACTTGTCCCGCAGGGTGGCTTGATAGGCTATACATGTAATATCGTTTTTTCTTTTTCTTTTTCTTTCACTCTTTTTCACTGGGTGCTGTCAGAGTTGAGATATAGCTGGAATACTGAGGAAAAGTAAATTATTATGTCAATGTTATAACAAAATGTAATAAATATCTTTTGTAACCAGAGTTCTTGTGTCTTGTTAGGCGAAGATTGGTCAGAAGTTATGAAATACGTGTCTATTATTATGGAACTGAATGAATAACTGCACACATTACTTGACAGCCCAAAAAACTTGTTTCGTGAGTGCAGGAAAAGACTGCTTTCATAATGCTTCGTTATCTTCTACACACTTCAGTGGCTGTAACCACTTTCACAGTAATTGCGTCCGAGCTTTTCTAGTAATACAACATCGTCTCCTTACTGTCATTATAATAATGTACAACTAGTATAGATCATTTTGATATATGCATAGGAGCTTTCCATACTTATCATGTATTTGGAGACAACAGGCCATGATGGTACGTAGCAACTGTCTCACTTTTACCTGTAATATATGTACCTTTTAATTTGTCTTCAATGAAGTAATTATTTGTCCATTTGTCATCAGGTATCATATAATTTTCGAACATAATTATTAATAATGTATTACAGCCTGTGAAATGAATTTATACATTATACAAAACAATTATTCACAAGTAACTTGTCATGCGTCAGTATGTCATTCTGCTAATCCCTGCTTTATGATGTTGCTCAGGGTGTAAGTAGCCAAATGGCCCAAAGATGAATCCTTTGCCGGCAAACATAACTCTTATTTTATAAAACACTTCACCACTTTCTCAGATATGAATATGAGTCAAACCCCACCTAAACAGTTCTGTTTGATAAATAGTGTTATAAATTCGGTGATCATCCACAGACTGGGTAAATAAATTATATTGGTGTAAATTTCAATGTAACAGGCAAACTGTGAAATCAGTCATTTCATTTATGTAAGGTTAATTTAGACGGCGGTTAGTTAGTCTAGGATAATGTAGGTTAGGTTTAGGCTAGATTAGGTTAGGTTAGTAAGGTTAGGTTAATTTAGGTTAATTTAGATAATCGCTTAACTTAGCGTTTTTTCAAATTATCCTAACCTAACCTAACCTCACCTAACCTAGCCTAACCTAACTTAAGCTTACCCTACATTATCCCAGTCTAACCCTCTGTTTTCTATTATATTATTCTTTGCCAAAAAATGCTTGACATTTAATTGAATACCTAAGCATTCTACACAATACCTTATTTTCACACATTGCCGGTAACAAGGTCATTATTTCAGAAGCATATAGCAACTCACATTTTTATCACCATAGACACCTGTGGTGATGAAAATGGACAACTTCTCTTGGTGACACTGATATAACCGGGTTGTGGACTGCCTAGTTAAATAAATGTCCCTTAACTTTCTATCACTGCAGAAAGTTCAAGTTACTAGCATTACTATGAGGTTGTTAATTAGGTTCCTCCAAACTTACAATACTCGGCATACGATAACCACAAGATGCTTCGAATCAGAACTACACACAGGGAGTATGTTCGAACCAGCAGCAAAGTGGAGAACCCAGGCTGGCCCCAGTCTTACGAAGTGTTGAACACCCAACTGCATGTATGGTTGAGAGGATGGCATCGATTCATGCGTCTCCAGTTGTACAGTATATAAGTAAAATTTTACCTCTACTTGTGTATTTTTTCCTTAATTGGGTGGACAGTCGACGTATATGGAATGGTTCCTGCTTTCTGAGATTCTCTGCCATATATTTGTGTTCCATAAACAGCATGCCATGCCTGGCAGTCAGCAGGTGATGATTGCAAGCATGTAATACAGAGAGCTATTATAAATTTGCTGTCGATGGTATTCTGTTGGTCGAAGTATTTTTCCTATTAGTGTAAGCCCCTCGTGACTCTTTTATTAGATTTATTTAACCCCATAACCGCGGGGCCTCACTTTCGTGATGCTCGGACGCAATGGATCATACTGCAGGGCGTCACTTTTGTGATTCTGTGTTATTTTGAAATATCCCGGGCTTTCAAGTGGTGGCTTGTATCATCTATCAGTACTGCCAATGTCCAACACTAGTCAGAACTCCAAATCTCATCTGTACTCCCATCCATTGTTGACATTTTAGCGATTTTCCCCTGTTCCTGACTCTCCTCCCTACCTCCCTTCCATTACCCTGTCCTCTCACCTCCCCGGCCGCGCTTCGCTAAGGAAATCGCCCCCGGATTTTTCCACAGATTTTATCCATTGAAATAAGCCCTATGCCCTATACTTATACAAAATAATATATACAAAAAAAAAAATAAGGTAAGTGATAGTGGTATACACCAGGAATTGGCTAATTATCACCTGACAACACCTCACATGCATTCATTCACTACATTACCATGGTAATTTCCCCTTTGAATTATGCCTTGTAATCTATTTCTGTAATAAAAATATATATCAGAAAGGAAGGAAGAGGCCTAAGTGACATTTACATTCACCTGGAACTACCTATTTCTTTATGTATTGCTGAGATTTCCTACGAATAATTTATTAGCATGTAAGTTAGCAGCTGTCATCCTCATTGTCACTGTCAACCCTTGCCTTCTCAGATAAGCCGCGGCATTTAGTTCCTTGTCCTCTGCTATGGTCAAAACATGTCGCACTCGCGCCCCGCCATTTCTGCCACTTTCGCCCCCATTGCAAGGGCCCCGTGACCTCTACACCCAGAAAAACTTGTGAGGGAAGCAGGAAAGGACAAAGTGACTGCAGTGGAACGTGAACTAGCGGAATTATCAATGGTAATGATGGATAGTGATTTTGACCCTTTGGGGGATTCATGTGATGAGCCGGGTGAGGAAATCATGCCAGAAAGTACTAGTACGAGTGCTTCAGTGTCCAAAGTTATCCCTAGCTCCAAGGGAAAGGAGCCGTTAGTGCAGCAAGGGAAGGAATTTGGAAAGGGATTGAAAAGGCGGCATGTTAGCCCCGGAACAATGGCCCTGCATGACCCAGCCCACCATGAGTCCCGAGTTGATTCACCTCCCCGTTCCCCAAGACCCACTTCACTCATTTCTTCCTCTTCTTCTGCTGAATTATCTCCGGAGTCTTCGTCATCGGAGTCACCACCAGCATCAACAGTGAAGGCAGGCCGTAGAGGAAGAGGTAAACCCCTGACCCATAAAAGTAGAGTTGCTACTACAGTAAGGACTGCTAGTGCTGTATGGCAACCCAGGGTCAGTGCGAGTGACCTTGAACGTGGTAAATCTCCCTCACAGCCACCCACCACCCTTACCCACCCTACACCGCCACGACAGGGAATCCTGGACGCCTTCGCATGGACGGAAGGGTCCGATTTTGTCCCAGAACATTTAGATTTTGATGAGAGTTCCTCAGGAGTACAGCCTGCCTTCATTCTTGACGAGGATGCTGAGTGTGTGGACTTCCTTTTGGCCTTCCTAGATGACGAAGTCATGCAGCACATATGTGATGAGACCAACAGGTATGAATCACAACGTGCTGCAAGTGGTACAGGTGCAGCCAAGATGCAACAATGGTCCATGCTGGGAGTGCAGGAGCTGTATGTGTTCTTCGCCCTCATGCTTCTTATGCCACACTCAAAGAAGCATGAGTTGGAAGAATACTGGTCCATGGACCCCTTACTACCCTCATCCACCTTCAATAAGTACGTGGCCAGAGATCGCTTCCGGAACATCATGGGAAACCTGCACTTTGCTGACAACAATGTACCTTCCCAAACCGACCCACTCTGGAAGATCCGGGAGATTCTGAGCAGAATGAAGGATAAGTTTATGTCATTCTTCCACCCCTTTCAGAAGGTTGTCATTGACGAATCCTTGGTTTTGTTCAGAGGAGATCTTAGGTTTGTGCAGTACATTCCAAGCAAATGCCATCGCTTTGGAATCAAGTTCTTTGTACTGTGTGACTGTAAGACAGGGTACATCCTTGACTTCGTCATTTATTCAGCCAGCACTGTCGATCTGGATAAAACACACCCCCTTGGCTTCTCAGGCTGTGTAGTGAAAGTGCTCCTTGAAAAGTATTTTGGTGGGAATAATGTGCTGTATACAGACAACTATTATACAGCACCAAAACTTGCCAAATACCTTTCAGAGCACGGCATCGGCTCCTGTGGCACTGTCAAGAGTAATCGTGCCCACTTCCCTAAATTCCCAGGGGCAGGA
Organism: Coenobita brevimanus; assembly: GCF_032717465.1. Classification (NCBI taxonomy): domain Eukaryota; kingdom Metazoa; phylum Arthropoda; class Malacostraca; order Decapoda; family Coenobitidae; genus Coenobita; species Coenobita brevimanus. Next base: position 36,422,649 of record NC_136986.1, read on the forward strand.
ACCTCGCAGCGAAGAGACATGCACCTACGCAAGTCAGAAGATGCTGGCAATACGGTGGCATGACAAGAGGGTCGTGCACATGCTCACCTCCGTACATAAGGGGGAAATGACAGACAGTGGGAAGGTCGACCGTAGGACAGGCGAACCTGTGATGAAACCTGATGCTGTGTTAGACTACAATATCAACATGCGGCTGGTGGATAAGTCCGACATGATGATTGGTGAGATCGACTGCCTCATGAAGAATACTAGGTGGTACAGGAAAGTTTTTCTGCATCTCATAGACATGACGATGCTGAATGCCTTCATCCTGTACAAGATGAAGGTCAAACCACCCAAGTCCTTCTCCCTGAGGTTGTTCGCCAGAACTTGTGTTCAGCAGCTGCTGGAAAGATATGGTAGGGTGACAGAAGCAACTCTAAGGCGCCATCCAGTAACACTTCCCGACAGACTTGAGCAGAGGGCGTACATGGATCGGCACAGACTGGTGCAAATGCCTGCCACAGGCAAGTGGAAGGCTGCGATCCGCAGGTGCCAGGTGTGTGCACATACCACCAGACGCACACCTGAGCACAAATGCACCTCTTGGCAGTGCGCTGAGTGCCAGGTTCCCCTCTGTGTTACCTGCTTCTTTGATTACCACAGCCAGAAGCAGTTCTAAAAGTGCAAGTGGGAAAGGAAAGTAATGTGAAAATAATGTGTAAATAATGTGCAAATAATGTGTAAATAGCAAGTGAAAGCAATGGATGTTCAGTACATATGATTGAACAGTGTATTATAGTTTTATCTTACTGAAAGTGACAGTGAATAACATAGTGTAAGTAAAATAGAAATGTAAATATTGAAAATACAATAGAAAATGTAAATAGTAATGTAAGTAATTAGTAATATAAGAATATTAGTACAAATACTTGATGTTATAACAGTGAAAGTAATTCCGTGGCTCTCTACCTATTTTACTGAATGAAAAATTGAATGACTTCAGTGACAATAAACTAATACTACTGAAGGAAACTTGTGGATAAAGACTTCAGATATATATAAGTGTTATATAGTAATATAAATATAAAGTGTGAGGGGTTTTATGAATAATAAATGACAGAATACCAAGAGCGAACTAGCGCAAGTGGGAAGGTCATACGCGCTCGTAATTTTCATTGCTTTCACAGTGTTTTTTTTTTTTTTGAGTATGGATCCCAAACTACTTGATAATCATAGAGTAGTGTTTATAGTGTTAATATCTGGCTGTGGTAATCAAAGAAAGTAAGGCAGTGTGAAAGGGGAAATAGTAGGGGAGTGAAAGATAGGAATAATAGATTGTTGGTGAAGAGAGAGAAACTGAAGAGATGGAAGGAGCACTTTGAGGATTTGTTGAATATGGAGAGTGAGAACAGTGCGAGTATAAGTGGTTGGGGAATGGCTGGGAGAAGAAGAGATGAGAGGAGGGAGGAAGAGATCAGTAGGGCGGAGGTCGTGGAAGCGATGAAGAATATTAAGTTGGGAAAGGCCCCAGGAATTGATGGAGTGTGTGGTGAAATGCTTAGGTATGGGGGTGAGATTGTTGTGGAGTGGATATGGAAGTTGTGTAGATTGGCTTGGGAAGAGGGAAGGGTTCCAGAGGACTGGATATCAGGTATAATTGTTCCTTTATACAAAGGAAAAGGAGAGAGAGAAGTATGTGGTAACCATAGGGGTATTTGCCTACTTAGTGTGACTGGTAAAATATATGGTAGAATACTCATTGATAGGGTTAGGCATATGACAGAGGAGCTAGTTGGAGAAGAACAAGGGGGATTTAGGAAGGGAAAAGGGTGTGTAGATCAGATATTTGTTCTAAGATGTATAGTGGAGAAGTATCTAGAGAAGGGAAGGAAAGTGTATGCTGCCTTCATGGACTTGGAGAAAGCTTATGACAGAATAGATAGGCAAGGTATGTGGAAGGTATTAAGAATATATGGAGTGGAGGGGAAATTGTTGAGTGCTGTGAAGAGTATGTACGAGGGAGCTAGGGCTACGGTGCGAATGGATGGTGAGCTGAGTGAGTTCTTTGATCTCAAGGTGGGACTGAAACAGGGTTGTGTGATGTCTCCATGGCTGTTTAATATATACATGGATGGGGTCGTAAAGGAGGTGCAGGGTAGGGCAGTGGATGTGGGGGTGGCTCTAATGAATGAGGGTGAGATTTGGAAGCTTCCGGTGTTGCTGTTTGCTGATGATACAGTGCTGTTGAGTGAAGATGAATGGGAGTTGCAAGGTTTGGTGAATGAATTTGGGACAGTGTGTAGGAGGAGGAATCTGAAAGTTAATGTAAACAAAAGTAAAGTTATGGTGTTTGAGAGGAATGAAGTCACAGAGTGTGCAGTGAGGTTGGATGGTGAGGATATGGAGAATGTGAGTGCATTCAAGTACTTGGGTAGTGTGATGAGTAAGGATGGAACTTTGGGGGATGAAGTGCGTGGAAGGGTACAGCAGGGAAGGAAGGTTGTTGGTACACTGAGAGCAGTGATGAGAAATAGGGAGGTGAGTATGGAAGTTGAGAAGTCACTGCATGATTGTATTGTGATCCCTACCCTGACGTATGGAAGCGAGGCATGGACCTTACAAGAGGGGAACAAGTCAAGAGTGAGAGCAGTGGAAATGAGTTACTTGAGAGGAGCATGTGGAGTGACGTGGAGGGACAGGTTGACGAATGAAGAAGTGAAGGAACGCTGTGGGGTGGATGTGGATGTGTTTGAGAAGATTAGGAGAAATACACTGAGGTGGTTTGGACATGTGGAGAGAATGGAGAATGAAAGACTGACTAAGAGGGTGTATGTGGGTGAGGTGGGAGGAGGGAGAGGGAGAGGTAGACCAAGGATGAGGTGGAGGGATTGAGTTGAGAGGTATATGAGGGAGGGGGGGGTGAGTTGGGGGGAGGGTAGTCAAATGGTGGGTGACAGAGCGACTTGGAGGCGTTTTGTCTGCGGCCACCCTTTGCGGGATTAGGGCGTCGGGCTATAGATAGATAGATAGATAAATAGGTAATCATATTACGGGTTGTCGGGAGGTGTAAAGTGGAGACCTCATTACCCAACTTCAGAGGTCTCCACAAGTCCTACGGTAATCGACGAAGGCTCAACAAACATCCCAGGAGAAAGCTGAAGGTATGTGCCATAAGCATATATAATTTTAATATTCTAGGACTAATAACTGATTTTTGGCAAATATTTTTTGAGAGTCTGTCAGATCCCGAATAACCCCACGGGACACGCAAAACACTGGGAAACATGGCCTTGGTGTAAGGGTTAATGGCCTCATTATATTTTGGTATAGGATAATGATTTCTTTGTTGAATTTATAATTTTTTGATAATTAGAACAGATTAGGTCTTCTGTATGGAAATCTCCAAAATCCATGATGTTAAAATCAGAAATAAGCATTCGACCATTGGTTGATAGAAAAAAAGTGGGGTGCGGTGGGGGAGGTAACTTCCAGGAGAGTTAGCTCTGGATGTTGGACGGATGGAAGGCGGGCTTATATTCTCCCTCACTATGTGTGTGTGTGTGTGTGTGTGTGTGTGTGTGTGTGTGTTTAGAACAAAGGCTTTCCTGAAATTGCATTGCAATTTCCAGCCTGTAAGTGTCCATCCAAAGTTGTTACATAAATCATGGGTTATAAATTGTTTTGGTAATCAGTGGGGCGAGGTATTCCACCTCTTTTACATATGTAAATACTGTACAGGGTGTTCCAGAAGTCTCATTCCGATATAATAAATATATATTGATAAAAACAAATTAGATAAATTTTTTTTAGTTTTTCTGCTGTATGTCTCTTAGGTAATCAAGTAATTTTTGGACACTCATACAACTTCGACGTGTGCTCCTTTGGTAGCTCTTAGCACATCTAACCGATACACCATTTCTCGGCAGGTGTTAACCAGCATATCTGGTGATACTGATCTAACCGCATTCGTTATCCGGTGACGAAGAGATGCAGCGTCTGCAACAGGTGTGTTGTAAACGAGATCCTTCACGTAACCCCCTAAAAAAAAAGTCTAAGGGGGTTATATCCGGAGAGCAAGGAGGCCATGGGATTGGGCCACCACGGCCAATACACCTCCCAGGAAAAATGTCACTGAGAAATTCTCGCACAGTTACACAGCACCATCTTGCTGGAAAATTACATTTGGTTGTAGTTCTTCCAACTGGGGTGCTAGGATACATAATTCTCGATCATGTCAGAATACACGCCTCCAGTAACAGTTTGTTCTGCCAAGAATAATGGGCCTACGATACGGCCGACAAAAGGCCACACCAGACGTTAAGTTTCGGGCTGTCACGAATGTATTCCTCATACATGTGTGGGTTTTCTGATCCCCATACTCGTACATTATGACGGTTCACACGTCCACACACATGATAAGTGGCTTCCTCTATGAATATCACCTTCTGTAGGTATGATAGCGCATAGGTAGATAATTCTATTGTAATGCCTGTGTTATCTGAATTTTGTATGCAGTCATTTGTTTGTTTTTTGTTTTTTTGTTTTTTTTGAAAAGGAGTCCTCTGTGCACAGTTGTTTGTGGTAGATGGAGTTCCGCTGAAGCACGGCGAATGGATTTTCTTGGACCGCATTGGAAGGCTTCACGGACAGCGTCTATGGTCTCTTCAGATGTCCCTGGACATCCACTTCGAGGTGCTTCGCAAACACTTCCAGTCTCCAGAAACTTTTTAAACTATGCCCTTATGCTGGGTTAAGATGGAGGATATTTGTTGAACTGTTGCCGGTAATTCCTCTGAATTGTTAGAGGTTTTGGATTCGAACCAGATGAAGCATTGTGCTTTTTCTCGACGCCATCAGCAATTATCTTGACTAGACGACATCAGCAACCACAAAACCACAATCTGGAAAAAAAAAAAAAAAAAACTTGACTAATTCAAACATCATGCAGAAAACACGAACAATCATCTTATTTGTTTTTATCAATACCGTATATATTTATTAACTCGGAAAAGGACTTTGGAACACCTTGTACTTTACATCTGCTTGTGAAAGTTTTCTTAATTAGGGCAGACAGTTGACGAATATGAAATAGTTCCCGACTCTCCTGGTTCTCTTTCATATTATATTGATGTCCCGTAAGTTAATACATAATTATGCCTCGACTGAGTCAGCAGGTGATAAGTGCAGGAGTGTAATGTAGAAAGGCATTACATATATGCAGTCGATGGTGTTCTGTTGGTATAGGTATTTTATCCATAATTATAAGCAAGATGAATAGTTAGATACGTTTAGCTATTTGTCTGTAGGCATTAACGTAAGTTACCAATTATTTTGTTAGGTTTATCAGAGTTAGGATGATACTTTAGGATATTTTTATGTTCAGAAAAAATATTAGAAAATATATAGAAGTAAAAATTATCTATCTATCTATCTATCTATCTATATGGCTTAATGACAAGGACCGTAGGCATTAGAGTCGATAACCATAAAAGAATCAGTTATTTTTTTTCATAATTGACTGTAGCACCAGTCGAACAGGGCAGTACTCCCGAGGTGGATGGCAAGCTGGTGATAGGGAGAGCTGGAGCTCCCGTTTCACCAGCCCTCAGGACTTTATCCTGACCACTTCCCTTTGCTGAGCATTTTCAGTGCATTCATTTACACAGAGAGTAGGCCAGCATGCTCTCATAATACCTCTACCTTCATCTGTCTACACCACACTACACGCGCATAACATATCACACCTTCTATTCACTCACTTTAGCAATGGCCGCTGCAATGTTACTATCAAATGAGATGGTACCTCGGATTGCCACCACCGGCAGGGTAGGGCTGGTGGCGCAGGGTCCTTCCGGTCGCCATCAAGCGACTGTGCCGGCAGTAACTCTTGCAATTTCCAATGATGCTCGTCAGCGGAGAAGTGAAAGTGCGGCCTTATTCTTCACCAACATACGCAGCCTTAGCACAAATTTAAATTCAGTTCATTTTTTCCTTTAATCCATATCCAATCTGGCCCTTTTCCTCACAGAACCACAAATCTCACCCTCCACTGATATATCCCCATTTTGTTTTCCTGGTTACCATCTCTCCACAAACTTCCGTAACAAGGGCGGCACCTGTTGTTATATCAAATCCCAGTATGCAGTTGACACTGTTTTAAACTTCACTTCATCCAGTTTTGATTACTCATTGTATAAATTAAATTGTCAAAATATTACCAAATATATCTGTTTAGTCTATCGCTCCCCCAATGCTTCTTCGGAACCCAGTGTATTTGACTCCATATCCACACAGTTGAGTAACCTTAACCTTGCCCTCAGCACCGAAATTATCATTATGGGTGATTTTAACATACATAATGTTGAATGGTTATTGCATTCTGCCAGGACTGATGACGCTGGTCTAGAGTGCGAACTGTTTGCAGAATCGTTTAATTTCACCCAGCTGGTAAAGCAACCAATCAGAATACCTGATAATCCTGACCATAATCCTCATCTCTTGGATTTATTCTTGACAAATAATCCAGATCAATACAGGATAGAGGTACTGTCACCACTTGGATCCTCTGACCACAATCTCTTCAAAGCCTCATTAGTTAGCCCCCCCAAACCTTAGCCCCCCCACACCTCCCCGTTCTGAACCTGTCAGGGTGACCTGATGGCACTTTGATAGGGCAAACTGGGATGGATTTAGAAATTATCTTGCTGACATTCCATGGCAGTCTTTCTTCTTTAGTGATCCCAATTCTACCCAGTCCCACATTTGCGACTTAATACTAGCTGGTATGGATTTATTCATACCAAGTCAACAGTTCACTAAAAGATCGAACTCTCCAAAATGGTTTGATGGCAACTGTGCCAGAGCAACAGCCCAAAAGTCAGTAGCATATAACTCCTACTTAAAATAAAAAAAACATCTGAATCACGCTCAATTTAAAATTGCTAGAAAGCATGCAAAAGATGTAATAAATCTAGCTAAATTTAACTTTCTTCAAAAGCAAGCATCAAAACTACTTAACAACTCTAGTGACGAAAGAATATTCTGGTCAACTCTTAATTCATTGACTAATAACTTTAACAAATCATCATCCATTCCCCCACTGAAATCTTCAGGTGGCAACATTACAAATGATCCAAGTGCGAAAGGAGATATTTCTGCCAGTACATTTGCTAGAAATTCTACCATAGACAATGCCAGCCAGTACATCCCAGTACTAGAACTTAACTCTCCCGAAAATGTTCCACTTAAAATACAGACAAGATACGTAAAATCCATCCTAGACAATTTACCCACCAATAAAGCTCCAGGCCCAGATGGAATTCCGCCAATTGTTTTGAAAAAGTGTTCCCCTGAACTTGCCTCTGTTCTAGCTAAATTATTCAGACTATGCATACGTACTTCTTTATTCCCAAATTCATGGAAAGTAGCCAATATCCACCCAATTCCGAAGAAAAGAAGTTCCTCTGACCCCTCTGATTACACACCAATAGCAGTCACATCTTCTCTTGGTAAGGTATTTGAAACTTTAATTAATAAGCACACTGTTAAGCATCTTGAATCCAACAACTTAATTAGTGATAGACAATATGGTTTTCGCCACGAAAGATCCTCAATCTCCTAACTCATACCATTCATCAACCAATTGATCTACATAGAGAAACTCGTGCTGTAGCCCTTGATATTTCTAAAGCTTTCGACAGAGTATGGCACCGTTCCCTGCTGTCCAAACTCCCTTGCTATGGACTAACGTCTTTTGTTCCTTTGATTTCTTCATATCTTAGTGACAGGAAAATAAGAGTAAAATTAGATGATGTATAATCCAATTACCACTCAGTTAACGCCGGCGTGCCACAGGAATAAGTTCTGGCCCCATCCCTGTTCCTAGTTCATATTAATGATCTCTTATCTGTCACCCACAATCCCATCCACTCCTATGCAGATGACTCAACACTACATAGTTCATTCACACTCAGACACCCATTTACAAAGTCTAATATCTCTACCTCTCAACTCAGTACAGCCATCTCCATAAATCAAGACCTATCTGCGATCAGTGAATGGGGATAAAACAACCTTGTCTCTTTTAATGCTGGTAAAACTAAATATATACAATTTACTAAGAAACAGATATTGCCAGATTCGTATATTACCTTCAGTACTACTGATATTCCCATCTCCAAAAGTATTGAAAATCTCGGCGTCTCACTTAACGATACCCTCAGCTGGACCTCTCATGTTAGATCACTTACTAAAACCGCCTTAAAGAAACTTCGATTGCTGTACAGAGTCCGTAACTTCTTCACTGACGAGCAGTCAGCTATAATTTATTAGAGTCATGTTCACTCTCAGCTTGAATATTGCTCACCCTTGTGGAATGGATGTGGAGAGGTTGCATTAAAACAACTAGACAAAATTCAGAACAAGACTGTTAGAATTATTAACAACTTTACCATTACAAATAAACTACCTCCACTACAAGTAAGAAGGAATGTTTCCTCCCTTGCATTATTTTACAGATACTTTTATGGCAAATGCTCAGATGAAGTTGCGTCCATGGTGCCACCTCTCCATGCCTTCCCTCGTGCTACACGGGCATCTGGTAGCGCTCATGACTGGAATGTCACTCAGCCATATTGCAGAACTTCTGCCTATCAGAATTCTTTCATTCCCCGAACTGCATCTTATTGGAACTCGCTTCCCCAGAGCTGTTTCCCTCAAAACTTCAACCTACAGCTTTTCAAGTCAAACTGTTACAGATATTTTACGAACAGAGGACACCAGTAATCTAGTGTATGGATTATTTTTTTTATTCATTTTTGTTTTCTTCCTCTGTATATATATATATATATATATATATATATATATATATATATATATATATATATATATGTAGGAGTGAACTATCCTGGAATTTTTTTTTCTTCAGGTACTCTAAGTTATTCAGTCATATTGGCAGTGTATGAACGAATTCAGCAAGAAATGATTCGGCAACGTCGAGCCTTGGATCGCAAACAGGTGAAGCAGTTCTCTAATCAGATTTAAAAAAATAAATAAAAAAAAAAAAAAAACAGAAAAGCAGTGTTTTGACATTAAGCCAGACAATACCTAACCTACTGAAGCCAAACCTAACGTTAAACAATAATACTTTACTTTGTTAGGGGGATGACGAAGGTGCCACGCCCCCGAGTTATTTCTCGTGGCACTCGATCTGACTTTGCCAATATGGTTGGATGACCAATTATACCGGGATTTTAGGAAATCTCATCCCGGACATCTGTCTCTCCATAACTAGGAGACTGTTCCGGAGGGATGAGAGTAAAAGGGGGGGGGGGGGATGGAAGTAGCAATTTATGTAAAAGATTCTTAGTCTATATTGTTACAATAAAATTAATTTTTAAATCACTCGGGATACTGAAAGTGTTTAGATTGAAATTAGTAATAACAAGGAGAAATTAGACGTAGGAGCTACATACAACTCTCCAAAATTACGCAGAGCAGACAGGAAAAACCTTTGTGAGGAGATTAAGATAGCAACACAATCCCGCTCAGTAATCATCTTGCTGGACGTCAACATTCCCAGGAAAGATTGGCAGAATCTCACAGGGGATGCAGGGTCAGAGGAATTTCTAGATGTGGTGTTGGATAATTTCCTTTATCAGTGTATCAGGGATCCCACTAGAGGCAATAATATGCTAAATTTGCATTTATCTAATAAAGAAAGCATTAATAGTGACATGGCATTAGGCGGACGACTTGGAAAATGTGACCATGAAGAAACTAAGTTGAAATTCATTTGGAATGACTGTTGTAGCCTTCTGAAAACAGATTGAGTGTCCCTGATCTTCATCTAGGGGATTTTGAAGGATTTAAAAACTTATATCAAAACCGAAATCTCTGGGGAGACTGGATAATTTAGGGAGAGTCAGGTCACTGGGGAAGCTCAGGTCATACGTGAGGGAAAGGATATAGGTGGAGGTGTAACTCAGGACACAGAGATTAATTCAGGACAGGCACCAGGTATCCGTTCCGTTAGTGAGAAATACGATGCATATAACAAAGAATGGCCAGGGCGCGAAATTTTTTTTCCTGCCCAGTTCCGTCACTTTGCACATATGGCAACGTTGCCCTGTGTTTAGTTTGGCAACGCCGCGCAGCAGTGAGCCATATCGGATGCCAGGTTTAGTATTCATCACAATTATTTCCTTTTTTTATGCTTGACTATAAATATAATACCTGACTATCTATATTTTACATGGATTGAAAGAATAATAGAGACATAGAGGTCATATAGTTTCGCTGCCTTAGCTTAAATAAATATAAAAAGGGGCCATACCACTGTCTTTACTTCGTCACTCGTCTGCTGAGAGAGAGAGAGAGAGAGAGCTTGAAACAGTATAAAACAATAACATGCAGGGTCATCAATAAAAAGTGAGTATGCAAGGAAGATACTCTCTACACTTTGCTAAAATTAGTTATATGTTGATTTAATGAAAATGCGGTACGTCTTAGGGGTGGTACATGACTGTTCGTTGAGAACACTTATCAGTAACATAATTGTGATGAATACTAAACCTGGCATCCGATATGGCTCACTGCTGCGCGGCGTTGCCAAACTAAACACAGGGCAACGTTGCCATATGTGCAAAGTGACGGAACTGGGCAGGAAAAAAAATTTCGCGGCCAGAGCAGGTATATCCCTTCAAAAACTTTTAAAACGAATAATTCAGTCCCGAGATGGTTCAACAGCAGATTATAATTTCTTATAGACCAAAGAAAAGGAATATACAGAAGAGTAATATAGAGGTGAGGAACACATACGTAATCGGTACGCGATACTGAAGAGGGACTTAAAGAGAGAGACACGGAAAGCAAAGTGAGGTTATGAAATGAAGGTTGCTTGAGAATCGAACGAATTCTCCTAAGGTTTTTATCACGTGTACGATACGAAAAATACTGATGGAATTGGACCACTTAAAACAGACTCAGGTAACATCACCGGTGACAGGAAATAAAAAAAGAGAATGTGCTCATTCCTAAATATTTATTTCATATCAGTAGTAACCATGAAAAATTTAGGCCTGATCCCTCAAGCAACAGTTATTCACTATGATAATGAGAACGATATTCCTTGTGAAATAATTATCAGTAAGGAGGAATTATTGAAAGAAGTTAATTAGTTAAAGCCCCCCAGATCGCCAGGTCCTGACGATATATTTGAAAAAAAAAAAATTATAAAGGAAACCAAGGACGAATTATGTCAGCCATTCACATAGATATCAATAATTCCTTTAGTTCAGAAGTCCCAGAGACGTAGAAGACAGCAAACGTAGTACCAATTTTTAAAATGGGTGATAAATCAGTGTCGTCGAATTATCCTCCGATAAGTCTATCTTCAATTGTTAGTAAGATGCTAGAGTCAGTTTTAGCAAATAAAACTGGAGAGCACCTAGAAAGATTTTATCTCATAAATGAAAGTCAACATGGACTTGTGCAAGGACGATCATGCCTCACAACCTTTTCAATTTTCTTGAAGGTTTATAAGGCTGTAGAGAGCGATAAGGTTTACGATGTTATTTATCTGAACTTTAATAGTTTTCGATAGAGTTCCACGCAACAGATTACTTAGGAAGGTTTGAGCACATGGGATAGACGATGATGTCTTAAAATTGACAGAATTCTGGCTGAAGGGATGAAAGGAGAGTTCTAATATGTGGTACTATGTCGGATTAGGGATTAGTAACTATCGGTGTACCAAAGGGATCAGTACTTGGTCGCTTAATTATTATTCTGTATGAATGACCGAGACTTAGGAATCACTAGCAGTTTTGGCATATTTGCTGATGACACAAAAATAAGATATATCATTAAATCTACCGACGACCGTGTTGACCTAAAAATATACCTTGATATATTGTTCAAATGGACTAAAGAATGGCAAATGGAATTCATCTGGGCAAAACCATCGTAGATATTAGATATAGCTTAGGTAATAAAGAAATTAATAAATCGGAATGCGAGAGAAATCTGTGAATTACCGTCAGTAAAGACAAACGAAGGCATCTGTGTATAAATGAAATAAATAAAGCAATTACGGTCCAAGGATTTATTTTGCAAAGCGTGAGAAATAAGACATCTGAAGTAATCTTGCAACTTTAGCATTAGTAAGGCCTCATTTAGATTATGCCGTACAATTAAGGTGTACATACCATAGAACGGATTTATGTTCGTTAGAAAATGTACAGAGAAGAATGACAAATATGATACATGATGTATGGAACCTTCCATATGAAGACAGACTGAAAAGACAAAAGTTGCACTCATTAGAAAGGCTTAGAGTAAATGAAGACTTAACTGGGGTGTTTTCGTGGATGAAGGGAATAAATAACGGGGATGTTAACAAGGTACCTGAAGTGAGCAAATAGAATAGAACTAAAAGTATTGGTTTTAAACTTGATAACTTCTGATTTAATTGAGATAGGCAGAAATTGGTTTGGCAACAGAGTAATGGACGAATGAAATAAGCTACGTAATGCTGTAGTTGCAGCCCCTTCCATTGAGAGTTTTAAGCATGAGCTAGATAAACATATGACAAGTAAGGGTTGGATATAATAAATCTCCTAATAAAAGATACTAATTCAGTCTTTTTTCTTTTCATGTTTCACCACAATAGTGTCTTTTCTCCTTCCTCACTTTCCAAGCTAGTTTTTCTATAGAGTGTGATGTTCCTTTTCACTTTATCCTGCCGGATTCGGCTGGAGAGTTTGGTGGGCAGGGAAGAGCCTTCTTCTTTACTATCCTTGTCTTGTTCTGGTGGTTTGGTTACTCTTCTGGGAGCTGCCTAGCATGGGCCAGTTGGCCTGCTGCAGTGGTTCTCTCTTCTTATGTTCTTAAGTTCCAGTTTTGCGTTAGACCCCCTGAATCAGGGTAACGTTCCTGAATATCTATTCCTCAATATTAGGGAGATAGTTCCTGCTAAACGGATTCCCAAAGGTGGGTTAGCCCCACTGGGGGGTCTAGTCTCCTGGGGGTGTGTAGATGGGTAATACCAAGACTGTAAACAGGGCAGCTCTTCATCACGGGAGACAGGTTTATGTTGCTTGAAAAAATAATTAATGTATAGGGACAGTTTTTAATGACAGGAGTCAGGTTTGTTTTACTTTTAAAATAATAAAAGAAGGGAAAGTTCTTAATGACTTGAGATCAGTTACATAATCGTTTAGTTTATTCTTTTTACCCTGAACTATTGTATTAAATTTACGACAGGCATTTCTCATTAAATAGGTCAGTGTACGCTATACCTAAACCCCCCCGACCCAGTTCGATTAATCTTTTCTAGACAGAATATAATGCCCTTAAGACAGCACTAGTAAAATAATTTAGAAGTCATCCAGTTAATGGAGTAAAAATAAGAGGATTATAAAAGGAGAGTTACAAACTGAAAATCTCTGTAAGTCTATCTATCTATCTTTTGCCAGACGCCATAAACCAGTAAGGGTGGCCATTTGACTTTGAGTTAGTTGTTTCACGGGGAGGGGCACTAACCCTCCACCAACCCACTTACTGACACGTAGGGAGCACGCATGGTTTGGTTATATGGTTACCACCCAGGGTTGTAAATGGTTTCTTGGCTTACAGGAAACCGTTAGGCTTGTCACTCAATGTAAAGCCACCTGTAAAGGAAAGAAAAGCAATAAGAAGTGACAGGAAAGATGGGAGAAATAGGAAGAGAGGAGGGCAGGCACAGAAAAAGAATGATAAAGGCTAAGGAAGAAGTAGGCAGCACTACATGAACTGAGTGGATGATGGTCGCCACCACCTACCAAATACAAATAACATAACATTCAAAAGATGAAACACCCCAAAGGAAATAAGAAAGAAAAAATACAAGGAACGGAATGCGGGGAAGGAGAGGCTGCCAGGGGTCATCACCACCCAGGCAGCGCGCTAACTATGAAACGTTGGAGGAAAAGAATGGCCAGGAAACTTAAAGGCTAAACTGTTACGCCTCTCGAACAGGTATTTCAATTTTAAATCTAACGTGAAGCAAATAAAAGTGGATTGTGTGTTGGTAAGTGTGCTGGTGGAGAAAAAAAATCAGGAGTGCAGGTGGACACATCACAGGGGCAGTTAGGGGATATTCTCCCGCATTTGGTCTGATCAGCTAGTCAGGTCAGGTGCGGGTAAGGGGATGGGTCTGTTATGATGTGGCAGGGGTAAACCAGTTCTGCTGTCGGGCCCTGCTGCGGATGTCACTGATTGCATTGCGCAGTTGACCCTTGTGCGGTGTGGTGCGGTGAGGATCTGTCCGTTCTCCCCTTTGGGGCTAAGATGCGAATGAATGTGTTTGAATGGATGAGTAAATGGGGAGTGTGTCGTCCTGTCTCGGCTACCTCCCTTTCCTTGGGGGAAGCAGCCTAGGTATATAGATAGAGATAGATGTGTCCGACTCTGGGCATAGGCTTCACAGTCTGCTCTCAAGGCCCAGTAGTTCTCCTAAGTACCGCACACCTCTACATGTCACCACTTCGGCGCTAACACCCACCGTCCATATTGAATACGTGCTAGGGCTGTCTCATACAGGACTGGTGTATTGGTGTTAGCGGGTGTATTTTTACGACATGTGGATGGGTCTTTTGGTGAATTAGTAAAGTCTGATTTTTACGAAATTCAAATCCTTAAACTGTTCCCTGCCCCAGCGGGATTTGAGCCCTGGTCCGTTAGGACTACAAGCCACCTCTTTACCGATTGAGCCACCGCCTCCCCCAATACATTGCTTAGCATATCGAACACACATGGAAGAATCAGAGCACGATACTCGAGCTGGTAATACTGGTGGACGTAGATTGTTTCCCCTTTTCCCTATTCATCCAACAACATTAGGGAACTGATGTTAATACGAGTAGTGAAAGTCTCCTTCCCGGAGAAGATTGGAACTTGGCAAAAAATGTGTGTGTGTGGGGGGGGGGGATTGTCCGTCTTTATGACTGCAATAGTCTCTTTAGGTTTCCTCAGGGAAAGTACAATATAATAAGACCTTATAATTTTATGGCCTTGCACACTGACTCTAGTCCAAGGATAAGAAAATGAACAGGATTTTTTAAAAATCTTATAAAGTAACTGATGAAGTCCTTTGAAAGAACTGCCGTATCAACTGAGCACACAAAAAATCAAGATAATATCTTCTGAGATCATTAGCTCCACAGTTTCGTATTCGTCACTGGTACGCTTGTAATCGGTAGCTCCCCCCTCTTCACACTCGAGAGAAGGTTTCGCCACACCCATAGTCAGTAGGTCCCCATGAAGAACTCTCGCAGCCAACTACACCAGGCACCTTTTGTCCTCTGGTCTTATAGTCTTAACAACTGGCACTGTTCATTACTCGGTCTTGGTGGTGGTCAGGACTGGAGACATGACAGGGTTTACTGGCATTAAGGAACAAGTTGCATGAGGCAGCAACCCTCACCCTTCTTCCATCCTGTTAGCTTCCTCTCAACTACACATAAAAGGTAGCTAGATCACAGAGGGAGGTGAGGTGATGATGCGGCTTTGGGTCAGTCTGTTACTGGTCATTCCTCATCTGCACGGCCTCAGTCATACAGTAACCAGGATGGAATGTAGTAACCAGACAGTCACAGCTATGTCCGAACACACGAAACTAGTTCAACAGCTCGGGAAACCTGACAGGCCGTTCACAAAATCCGAAAAGTTTAACTCCACATTCGCAATCAGGTGAAATCCTAACAATGACTCTCATGAAATAAACAGGCATAAATTCTAAGAACCTCTTTTTTTTTTTTTTTTTTTTTACTCACAACAGGTCCTAAGAAATGAGACAAATGCATTAATGGCTCTTAATACCATTTTTTTTTTTTACTACGTTCTCGTTCAGTTTATGTTACCCTTGCATTTCATGACTAGAAGACAGGTAGCTCATTACACTTTCCTTACCTGTTTCCTACCGCCACACCTGGGAGTAGCAGGAGTCTATGACAATACAACTCTAAGCATAGCACCTCACCTGCTAATCATTCACATCCTTTTTCAGTGAGTCGAGTAGCTGTGACGATGACCAAGGGACTGGGGAACCACAGCAATCACCCTGGCAATATTTCCTTGAGATAATCATGGCATCCTCACGGGACGTAGGCTGTTACAGTCCGGACAACAGCCTAAATACCTGGTGACAAGAGTGACATCCAGGGTTGAAGAGGAGACATTCATGCCTCCTGGACTGCGATTCTTCTCCTGTCCTAACATTATTCATGTTAGAACCATTCATCCTGCAACTCATCATGCAGGTCATCGGGACATGATCTACCTGATAATGAAAATTCTACTCCTTTCACATTAAAACACTGAGTTCACATGTGAGAGTACTGATGCAACTCTGGGGTCTTCTTAACACTAATATTTTGGACTCTCATCAACCAGAAATACATGACACCCCATTGAAGAAAAAGGTTTAGAAGCAATGGTTTTCACCTAGACAAATGTCATTGAGACAGATAATCAATTTTTGCTTAGTCCTAGTCATCCTCCTGATCACATCATGGAACCGTCGAATTTACTAAAGAGAGAAGTACTGACAACACCATCACCCACCAAAATGCACACTCCTGAGTCAACTTTCGTTCTGGGATTCCGAGGCCCAATCTCAAAGCGTGTCATCCATACACATAATTTTCTATAGGTTCAGCATTGGCTATACGTTTTCACACTTTCTAATCTTAATCATTTGTACTGAGGAATCTAGAAAACGAGTGACGAACTGGCCAGGAGCCCCATTTTCTGTTTTTGATGGCAATGTATACTTCGGTCCTTCAGTCCTCCCTAAATCCGACCATGAAAACGTGGTAAATTCATCCCCCGTCGTGTTGACTCCTCAGAGTATAATATCTGTGACTAACACCTTAATTCTGTGGTGGAGAGGGACGCCTTCATGTAGTGGCACCGATATAACTGTAGATCAACTGCCCACAAACGCCCTTTTTCCCTATCGTCCGAAAGAAGAGCAACTGCAGATCAGCAGCTTCAGCCTGCATCCCTTCAGGTTGACATTCAGATGAGCCTGTATACACACACACACACACACACACACACACACACACACACACACACACAGCGCACGCACACACTCCTCTGAAGAAAAAACTCTTGATGCCGCGATGAGCTTACGCGGAAAAGTGAAACACAGGGAAGGTTGGAAAACATGCATATAAACTGCCTGCTTGTCTGGGTATTTCCCTCATGATTCCACTTTTCCTTCCACATTCTTTTCCAGTTTCTCATTATTTTCGATATATGAAAGAAGAAAAGGATAGGATGAAATTGCTGTAGCTACTGCTGCATGTAATAATAATAACAATAATAATTATAATAATAATAATAATAACAACAACAACAACAATAATAATAATAATAACTAGAACTCTGTAACTGTCACTAGTCTCCAGGTACTGTTTCTTACAATGCCCTTGACCTCACGGGGGGAGGGAAGGTTTAGTTTTTTTTTCTACTAGTAATGACTCATGCCAGGACACATAACCTGTGTCATTCAGATTCCTTGTGCAGGTCGTATTGAAATCTCCAGTCGACATGACCAACTTATTTCATTGACAACATAATACTGATATGACTCTTTCTGACATGCCCTTTCACTGTGCGTAAAGGATTTGATTTTTTTCTGTTATCAATGGCCCATGCCAGGACACATAACCTGGGCCCTCCAAATTCGTTGCACAGTTTCCGGTTCTCCTGGAATCGTTGCGAGACTCTGAGGCTGGAATAATAATAATACCAACGAAAACAATTGTCTCCATCTATGTAATAGGTGGACTGATAATAATATAATAATAATAATAATAATAATAATAATAAAATAATTATAATAATAATAATAATAATAATAATAATAATTGTAATAGTAGTAGTAGTAGTAGTAGTAGTAGTAGTAATCATCAGCATGATCATCCGACTTTGTGAGACTAAAGTCGGGTGAGGTGAAGAACGGAAAAAAGGGAAGCGAAAAGCCATGATAAATGGAGAAGTAATCTACACTATGCCGAAACAAATGGGCCATACACTCATTCTCTCCTGATTCAAGCCCCCGGAATTTTAGCTCAATCTCACAGGCAAAGTCTTCGTAATATGTGTGATTCGTAAAATCTATGAGACAGAAACACTCTGATGATTATCAGGTCGAAAATGAGGCATCAAACCCTTGTCATGAGCTGCTCCGTTCAAAATTCATCCAACCAGCCCGATCCCGTGTCAGCTCCATCCAACCAACTCGTTCCCTTGTCAGCTCCATCCAACCAGCTCGATCCTTTATTAGCTCCCTATGCTTATCAACTTCCAAATCTCACTTCGCACAAGCTTACTTACTGTACCTATCTATTCATTTACTTATGAAGGCCTGACACACCTCCTCTCGGCAAACACACTCGCATATACCCTTTTCACCACTCTTTTTATATTCATTCTTTCCATATATAACCATACCATCAACGCCCGCTTTCTTCAACTCTGCTGACCACAGATGCCTTGTTCCACGTATTTCAGGAATCACGAACGAAAGCATGGAAAATTAGTTTGCTAAGAAAACGCCATCATACTGATGACATTAGTAAGTAATGTAATTGGGGATAAACTGAAAATTAGAATGAGAGTGTTAGTGTACCGTGGGAAGATACATCGTTACTGGTTAGGAACAAAGAGCCTGTAGTTTCGATCATGTCTTACAATAACTTTGTAGAACTTGTAGTGAGGTTTTGTTGATCAGTTATACAGATATTAGACTCGTGGACGAGCGGTTGTTATACGTGAGTAGTTTGTCAGTAGATAATGTTAATTCCCTTTTTGTCATGCAATGACAGGAGAGGTAAAGATGAGTATGGGACTATTTTTATTTGTCTTGGAAATATTAACAAAGTCTCTCACACACGAGTGAAGTATAGAGTCCCGCGAGCTAACCTCCCTGTCTCGCTCTCTCTCTCTCTCTCTCTTCCACCCTCTCGCCCATGTTGCTAGGCTCGTTCTCCCTACTACCTGTCGGTTCTATAGCTTGTCTCCTTCTGAGCTCTGCTTCCTAAATTCCTATTTTAGCAGGAGTCGTGTCACGTGGAATATTCTGATGTGTAGTTTCTAGAAGCCTGTGTGTGAGTATGTGTGTTTGTGTGTGCATGGTCACGAGGCGCTGTCGTGTGCCTATCAAGCATTCCTTGAGTTAGAGTGTGTAAGCATGTTTAGCATTGCTCGATTCTCACAGACACAATATCTATCTCATCCCCTGACTTGCTGCTTCTATCTGTCTGTCTCTCTATCTATCTATTATGATTTGTAATTATAATATGGAGTCCTAACATTGCTCGGTCACGCCGCTGGAGGTCCTCCGACAGCAATCATCATGGACATATGCTAATCTATTAGTACATAATATTGATTACAATATTGTATAGATATAATATTCATAGTAAATTGCAATGGTCTAGTAATATAACATTTTAAACAAGTTGTATACATATTTGAATAAATGCAATGGTTGTTGTATGACATTTTGTAAGATGTGTATGTATAACAGACATACACATATAATTGTGAAATGGTAATACTGCTAGGTTATTACATTACATATTGAGTTATCCCTTTAGTAATGTCTAATATTTCACCTAACTTGTATGATGATTCTGGTAATACAGAATTATGGTAAAATTGTATGATTTTACATAATATTGTAGTAACATAGTGGTAATACATAATTGTAACATTGTGAATTGTTACATAATTGTATTGTAATTGTTACATTGTAGTAACATTGTAGTAATACATAATTGTAACATTTTATGAATTGTTACATAATATTGTGGTAATGCATATTGTGTTTGCCTTATAATTGTAGTTACATTTTGTTAATGCAATTGTTACATAACTGCGTCGGGCTTATAATTGTAGTTAAAGTTACATAAAAGTTACATCTTGTTAATGCAACTGTTACGTATTGTTTGTAGTTACATAATTGTAGCAAGTGTAACATAATGCAATCGTTTGTCGTTACATAATAGTTACATATTGTTTGTAATTACAAAATTGTAGCAAGTGTAACATAATGCAATCGTTTGTCGTTACATAATTGTTGCATATTGTTTGTAGTTACATATTTGTAGCAAGTGTAACATAATGCAATCGTTTGTAGTTACATAACTGTTACATATCGTTTGTCGTTACATAATTGTAGCAAGTGTAATATAATGCAATCGTTTGTCGTTACATAATTGTAGCAAGTGTAATATAATGCAATCGTTTGTCGTTACATAATTGTTGCATATCGTTTGTAGTTACATAATTGTAATAGTTGCAGTCCTGACATTGAATTCGGTCATGCTGCGGTCGATGATATGATGTGCCACGCCACTAGCTTGTGGAGATAACAATTTCCTTTTTTGTTTGTAGTTTATGTGGTATTTTGGCATTTGTATTGTTCGAGGTTGCATAATTGCTGGCTAATTCCCTTGGGACCCTTTTTTAAGGTTTAGTTTATATTGCATAGATATTACTGAAAATGATATTATATAGCCCCATATTTTGTTATTTTATATTAAAAATATATATATATGTACACTATATACAGTATTAACTATATACACTGACTTGTTGTTCACTTGCACCTATCGTGGGCAATATATGTGTCAGCATTGTGTGGAAATCTTTGTCTTCACGATTGTGTTGAAAATGTTCATTCTTGCTAACGTCATTTGTGTTGGCCATTTTTTTTTTCTTTTCCTGGTTTTCCTTGTAACTTAACTTGTCTGTTTCCACTAGGTAGCTTTAATTAATAAATGCTTAATACAGTTCTTTTAATCGCTCACTGAGCAGCTGTGATGGTATATTTTCTTTGTTACTTTGTAGATGTAATAATGTATACCTGTATGTATGAAACACGTATTTTATGCAGGTAAAATTGGTAACACTCGTTGGTAGTAAATAAATGCTATATTAAATGAATGAATATATACAGTGTAGAATATTTATTGTTGGTGATTATTTAGTGTTTGAGTTATGCAGATAACTGAAGTATGTGTACGTAAGTTGTAGATATACAGCACGTTTTACATGTTTGTGCAAAATGTGTTGTTTATCACTGTGTCTATTACTGTGTATTGTATAAATGAAGTAACTATGTAACTCACTAATTTTTACCGTGATGGGAATGGTGTTAGTGATGGTGCAGGTGGTGAGTTGATTGGCTTGGCGTCTTTTCAGCAAGCACGCATGATGACGTCGACTTCCCACACTCGTAGCTGTGGTGAGCGAATGAGTAGCGATGAGTAACTTGAGTGAAGATGAGTGAGTAAGATGAGTTGTGAATATGGACTTCGTATTTGCTTCGTCATCTTAACCTTCTTGCACTCCTGAGTCAGCGATGGAGGTTGGGTGGATGTAGCAGAGAGAGGAGGGTGAGGTCTGGTGGTTGTGAGTTGTGAGTCGTGTCTCACTCTTCGCTTGTTTGTTTTGTTTTTCTTTCTCGATGTATTCTCCGTCCTTTTCTCTTGTGATTTACTCGTTGTGGGATGAAGACTGCCGCTACTTGTAGGTGCGTGTAGAAGATTATACAGACGACTCGTAGAGTTGTTACTTGTAGTTGATCGTAGATGGTTGTAGTTCGTTGGTTCGTCGTAGAAATTGGAAGATTGTATCAGTATTTTGTTAAACTACTGGCAAGGCGTCGTGTGACCTCTTCACCTCTAAATCAGCGTGATGATCGGGTAGACGGAGAGAATACTGTCAGGAGCTGGTTGTGAGTTGTTGGTTGTAAGAGGTATTTTTTTGTTTTCAATCTTGATAATGCAGAATCAACTGTACACTCGTGGGCTCGTAGGCCTGTAGACTCGCAGACTTGTAGGCTTGTAGGCTCGTAGGCTTGTAGACTGTATTTTGTAGGAATTCACTGTAGATTCGTAGACGAGGTTCGTACGTTTGCTGCCGCCATATCTCACAGTAGCTTTGTAGATGCTTGTAGGCCACCTCAGACATGACACTAGGTCAGACAATGAGTGGACAGAAAATCTGACTCCTGCGATTACTGGAGCTGGACACTCTTTGACTGAAGGAAAAATTTTATTGCACAGTGAATGCATGCCAAAGTGAGGCGGCTGGAGAAGAATGAGAAGGAGAGTGAGAAGGAGGTGAAGAGATTAAGTGCGAGAGAATGTAAAGGAGCGTGGTGTGTTGAGTGAGGTGGTTGGGAGGAGGTGGAGAAACACAAGAATGAGGTGGGTGGAGAGACAGGAGATGTAGCTGTGTCGTGGGAAGAAGGGTTGCTACTGAGTGGGGACAGAAAACTTAAGGGATCCTTTTCTTGCGACCGTCTCATAAAGGATGCGATATTAGTTAACAAATGGACAGAGAAACAGACCTTTACGTTTCCTGGACTTACTATATAGCTTAGGGCAACATTTTAGTACCAACAGAGGGAAAAAAGGCAGAGTGAAGCTGAATAGGAGGTGAGGGAGACGGAGAAACAATGTACGACTGTATAAGGAGGGAACAAGTGTGTGGTGGAAAGGGGCCGTTACCAAATGGGGAGAGAAACGCCTGGAGGTTCTTTCGTCAAGCCATCCCTCACAGAGAACGAAGGTAAGTAATAAATGGACAGAGAGAGACAGGCACATGTGTTGCCAGGACACATTTTAGCTGAGGCAACATTTTTGTGCCGACAGAGTGGGAATGCGAGGCTGCTGTGTTTAAGCTTCCCAATTTCTCCTCTGCCTGTCAGGTACAATTAAGAGGATTTTCAAGTTGCTTTTTCCAGCGACCGTGTGTCAGGATTATTTTACCTGGCACGGTTCAGCACCAAAGATGTAGCCTACGTGTTATTATGGATCCAACTCTGGCCACCTGGAGTCTGTTTCCTTACATCTAACAGCCTTCCTACGCCTAACACACATCATGCACCTTCACATGCCATCACTGAGATTCTAATATCCACCCTTCATACTAAACACATGCTAGGGCTGCAACATTCAGGACAAGTCAGATCGTTTTAAATGGGGTGTTTTTACTTGGGTTATGGGATGCCAAGTATACAAAGGCGCCGCGAGCTTTATTTGTTTTGTTGTTATTGTTGCTGATGCTGTTTGGTGAAAGTCTTAAATTACGCCATCACCACTCATACCGGCTAACGTAAAACTACTCAGGATGTATTGCCCCCTCCAGTCCCACCATCCATGTTCATCACGTCCACCCCTCTCCACCCACCTGGCCTTTTTGTACCCCTGATATTAAACATTTTCAAAGAAGCTTCCCCTCACAGCCACCACCGCTCCTCACACACAGGGAGTGCTTATCCTGCCCTATAACTCCACCCACCGCCATCCTCACCCGTCCTACCCACCCCGATTTTATTAATTATTACTTATTTCTTATCAATGGAATTTTTATGAAAGGAAGGAGTCAAAGGCTCGAAGCCAACAGTAATTGCTCCTCCAAGAAATATATAAGAGAGAACCAAATTCAAGATCCGTTCAGTTCGTAATGCCTGGACATATTATGTTTAAAAGACTGGAGGTTATAGGCGGAAGGAAATGCAGCCTGAGGATGACAGTCCCAGATTTGACCTGTGGCATATATGAAGGACTGGATGTACCGGTTAACTCTTTCGCTAGAGAGTTAGACAGAAAATGGATTAGAGTGTGCTGCAATTCAGGTGCTTCACGCCAGCCGCAATAGAGGGTGGATGCAAGCAGACAGTTCAGCAGAACAGTGAACAATAAATGTAGCGAAAGAAAAGAAATAAAGATACAACAGTGTGGCGGGGAGAGAGAGAGAGAGAGAGTAGGATATTCTTTACTATTGCCTTTTTTTTTTGTTATAATCCTTTATCTTATTCGTGTGTTGGGAAACCTCTCGAACCGAAGTAGTTAGATATGAGGTCCTGAGATAAACGAGGAATCTATACGCCTACCAGGCTCAAACTCGCATTTCAATGGATATCGCTATTTTGATTCTTTATCTGAGTACGAACTCCAGATTGGATGCCCTTGCTACACTGGAAGTAGGGTCGAAAGTCTGGCAAAGGTTAGCTAGGATCTGAGAAGGATATTGATGAGGCTGGACCTTCTGGGATGGTGCAGGAGGCATTTTCTACTTTTCGTCTCCGACACCCATCGAGCACGAGTGCATCGCCTCTAAGCTAAGGTATGTTACCAAATTTATGTTTTATGACAACAATCATGGTAACTAACTCGTCATGCATTTACGTTGACGCACATGGAAGACTTTGTGATGGACAAAAGAAAGTTATGCACAATATGTAAACTATTATTTCCACTACTCCGTGCCAGCAGCTATTGGTGTCGTTAGGATGTTTAACTTTCATAACGACGTAATTGCAAGTTTTCTGATCACAGTCACTGGCTCCAGCAATATTAAAAGGAAAATAGGGAAGCACCGACACTGAAAATAGAGAAAGAAGTTATTTAAGCATTCGTTAATTAACATCCATAGCAAATCTGTTTATTGACACAGACGATTCATGGTTTATTTTTTTGCGTGACCGTGGCAACTGCACTTTTATAATGGCATTAATAATAATAATATACATAGCTTACCCCCACCCACCCCCACAAAAAAGTGTCATCTCCGACTTCTTTATTTACTGACTGACCATTACCATGTATGTCTCCTGTGCTATAACATCAGATTTATAGTGCAGTGTAGCAGAATGTATCTCCATTCGGCGATGAAATCCCAGAACTTTTACTTCTTTATTATTTCTGCCCACGCTGAATGAGAATCGCATAACAGCGACTCAACAGTTGTTACTGCCTGGCGATTGTTTGAGTTTCAATTAGTGTGGACACATGGCGAATTAGAATTAAAATTTTGGGGTTTTACCATCCCAGGGTAAAGACTTTGATAAGCAATTCAGTAAAAACCTGATTCTGATGCACCGAAAATAAACGTCGTTATGGCCAGTCAGGGAAAATGTCGAAGAAGGCAATGTTTGTTTGTCCTGTTTTATATATTTTTTCTTTCATTCAGAATATGCCATAAATGTGCATAATAAAAAGTGCCACGGGTCGTAAGTAGGATTAGCTAGTCAAAAACTGCTAAAAATGAAATTTATACATCAACAGGTCAGGTAGATATAGAAGTGTGAAGTAAAAAAACTTTAGCCGCGTTTTTTTTTTTTTTTTTTTTTTTTAATCTTTGCGCCCAATATGGCCTTTATAGACTCTTTCGCTTGTGGCAGGATACCAAGAACTGAATAATATCGCCTGGTATCGGCAGGAATATATGAAAATCGGCATCACAGTACTGAACTGGTTAACAGTGTTTATTATAGATTATGATTTCTCATGCGGTCACTGTAAAAAGACAGGTAAATACTGTTGTGTGCAGACGTGGTTAAAGGTAACTGATATGCCTGCATTGCAGAGTTTTTACTTGATGATTTCGGTGCACTGGTCAAATCTGCCATGGTTTTCAGGCAGATTTTTGAGAAACTGTCAGCACGTTGGCCATGGTGACGTTTCCTTCCAACTCTAGAATCTCTTCAGGCCCGTGTGACGGCAGATGGGTATGAAACCTAATTTCATAATGTCTGGCAACATGAGTGGTCGCCTTTGTGCTCGTTGAGCTGAGTGGGCTTACCATTGCTGGAATGAGGAAGGCCATATTCATTGTGTTTACATGTGGGTAGCACTTTTATTTCACCTACCTATGAGCTGATTGTTGGTTTCAATCTGGAATGTATAGTACTTTTAAAACTAACAGTTGGAGTGGGTCATTTTTACCGTCAAGGATTTTGGTGCTTTTGAGTGAGGCGTTGTGACTAGCTCTACCGTGGTTCTTGATTGATCCTTCCTGCAGATGACAGGTGAAACACCTTGATAGTTTCATTCTCGTCATCCCAGTGTAGGTATATATCCACAGTGGTCACTGGTGTAGGTATGCTGATAGGTGACGTGGTCGTTCTGCACGAGTGTTTTTGTCATGGCAGAGCGGTCCTTAAGTAAGATCTTGGAGGTTTATAGAACATGTAGAAAGTGATTAATGACCTGCTTTGGAAGTGATCTGTGAATTTCACGTTCTTATGGATGACCCCTTGCTTAAATCTCTCACCAGCCTTGTAGTGCCTGGACGTGCACTGCAGATTCTTTAATACAGAGTGATTTGTCGTTGTTAAAGGAAGGGACGGTGTAGCTAGCGTCCCAGTAATCCCCAGCCTGTTTTACTACATCTTCTATATCCTTATTGTGGTGGCCTTTATTAATGAGAACTTGAATGAGTCTCCCTGAAAAAGCACAACTCCGCAAGGAACAGTGGGTGAGGGCACGGCGGGCGAAGACACTGATAGTGGAGCGTAGGCATAGCTGGGGGTTTTCACTTTTACCACAGAGACATAAACCTTTATTGGCGAATTTACCGTAGACTATTGTTGTGAGACCAGAATCGTGTACGGTGACTAAGGCATCAAGAAAGAGTGCCTACCTTGGACAGACTTTTCAAGTGTGAAACTTACGTCAGAGTCGTTGATGAGATCTGAATGAAAATTTAGAGCTTCTGGATGTACTTAACGCTAATAAAAATATTAACACATAATGGCAGCAGATAGATGGCGGCTTACTAGATGGGGTAGTGGCTTCAGTTGTACCCATAAAATGTTAGCAAAAAGGACTCTAAAGGGGCTACCCATAGCGACACCATCAATCTGGCAATACATCTTCCCACGGGATATATGAAGTGGCCACTGATGATGCACGGAGGACGGCTTCTGGCATGTAGAAGCTCTCCCCATTTTTATATATCTGGAAGAGGATGAAGTGCAATGTTCAATCCACAGAGGCATAGCTGAAGAGGCTGTCAACATCTAGGGACGCGATGATGTCCACCCCACAACCAACTTCCATCATTTCTTTATATCGTGTTGGGCTACTTATTGATACTTTCTCCATCTAGGAAGAGGCCGTTGTTTCCCAAGTGTATAATTCTTGTGCTAAATGGAGATATATCAGACCTTCGCTACAACACCTATAGCACATAAATACTAGTAACTAATAATTCAAGCCTGCCCTAACTGAAGCTATGTCGAGTCCTAGCTTTCTCTTGTACCATTCTCCTGTATGTAGAGTCTTTACTATCACAAGTTCACAACTCACCTTCTCTTCGCCTAACCACCGACACATCCACACTCTCTCCTCCCTCTCACCCCACAGTGACTGGCGGGTAGGAAGTGGGTAAGGCCACTCGACTCCCCTGCATTAGGCCGTGGCAACGAGCTTTGGTAAGTACACTAACACAACCAACGCCAGGAATAGGGAGAGAAATAGAGCGAGAATACAAAACACACACACACACACACACACACACACACACACACACACACACACACACACTTCTGATAAACGTAAAAACGCTTCACTCTAATGGAAGGGTTAAAGGTTCAAAGGTGGCTATGGAAGGTATTAGAGGCTTCGGGCAGTTTGGTAACACCGCTTGGACACTCTCTGGGATTGGGTGTCTGGAAAAAATATACAGATGACAAACTTTTAAAATTAAGCATTCTGAAACCAACGTGTTGTTTCCCTGACTTGATGGTGGATAAATTGATAGGTAGACAGATAGATGGAAGGATAGATAGACAGACAGACAGACAGACAGATAGACAGATGGACAGATAGATAGATACACAGATAGTTATATAATCAGATAGATAGCGGACCAAGGGTTTACTTAAATCTGTTCGATATTTGACTGTCTTCAATCCAGGCTAAGTAGCAAATAGGCAGATAAAAAAATACTTGAATAAATAGACAGGTAGGCGGCCTAATCAAGTTTTTATTATGTGTGTTCAATTATAGAACACAGATTGATGGCCATCCACCTTTCCGTGAAGACTCGTCAACATCTATTGTTTTAGCTACAACTTGATTGATATATAAATAGATAGACATATAGACAGACAGACAGATAGATGGAAAGATGAATGTGTGGATAGATACAGAATAGACAGACGGGACAGATAAATAGATAGGAAGGTAGACAGATAGATAGACGGGGGAACAAATTGAAAAACATATAAGGCATGTTGTTTAAATAAAAGATTCTCAATACAATGCAGCAACATGACGACCCAGGACCGGACAAAGGACTTGGTAATGAGTACATGGAATGTAAGAGGAGCGAATGATGAGGTGAAAGAGAGAGAGATTGTCCAGGTGCTTGAGGGTGCGAAAGTGGATGTATGTGGAATAACTGAAACAAAATGGAGAGGGGAAAGTGTGAGAGAATGGGAGTATGGATGGGGTATATGTGCAGGAGTAGGTGAGAATGAGAGGGCGAAGGAAGGAGTATGTATAGTTGTGAGTAAAAGATGGAAGAAGAGCATAAGACAGTATGGATCAGTTTGGTCAAGGATTGTGTGGGTAAAGTTGAAAGTTGGAATACAAATGTGGGCGATTGTGTGTGTGTATGCACCAACGCAAGATCGTGCTAGAAGAGTGAGAGAAGAGTTCTGGACAAATGTAGAAGTGTGCATGGAAAAGTTTGGAAGGAATGAGAGAGTGTTTTTGATTGGTGATATGAATGGTAAAGTTGGGAATGCGAAGGTGGATGGAATAGTTGGTGAGTGGGGTGTGCCTGCTGAGATAGATGAGAATGGGAGTGCGTTAGTGGACATTTGTGCTGGGAGGGGGTTGGAGGTAGCCAATACCCTCTTCAGGCATAAAATGATCCACAGGTATACATGGCGAGTGATGAGAAGGGTGGGTAGTGAACTGAATGAAAGGAAGGCAATGATTGATTATGTGTGTGTGGATGAAAGGATGCGAAGATCTGTAATGGATGCAAGAGCTTATAGAGGTTGGGGGAGTGGACTTTCTGACCACTACTTGGTGGTGGCCAGAATCAAGGTCCAATTAGAATGGAGAAATAGAAGAAGGGAAAGGCGAGAGGAAGGAGTAGTTGCAAGGAGAGTGGAAAGGTTACAAGAGGATGAGAAAAAGGCAGAGTATAAGAGAGAAGTGGAGGAACGATTGTGCAAATATGAATTGGAGCAGATGGGAGACGTGGAAGGTGTGTGTAGCATATTTACAGAAGAAATATGTGCAGCATGTGATGTGGTGTGTGGAAGGAAGAGAAGACGGAGGGGGGTGCAAGGAACAGAGTGGTGGACTGAAGAGGTGAAACAGGCTGTGGCACAAAAGAAGAAAGCATACAATGAATGGATGAGAAATAGGGGCGTGGAAGAAGTTGAGAGGCGGAAGAGAGAGTTATATGTAGAAAGAAAGAGAGAGGTGAAAAGATTAGTAAGAGAGAGTAAGAAGAGAGTGGATGAGGAATTTGGTAGGAATTTGAGTGTAAAGTGGAGGAACTGTAAGAAAATGTTCTGGAAAGAGGTGAAAAGAGTAAGACAGGGTGGAAGTGAAGTTAGCAGGGGAGTGAAAGATAAAAATGGTAGATTACTAGTGGAGAAGGGAGAAAAAGTGAGCAGATGGAGAGAACACTTTAAGGAATTGTTGAACGTAGAGGATGGAAGTAATGCGAGTATAAATGGCTGGGGAATGGCTGGGAGAAGGAGAGAGGTGAGAAGACAGGAAGAAATCAGTAGGATAGAAGTTGTGGAAGCAATGAAGAAAGTTAAATCTGGGAAAGCCCCAGGAATTGATGGAGTGTGTGGTGAAATGCTGAAGCATGGGGAAGAGATAGTAGTAGAATGGATGTGGAAGATGTGCAGATTAGCCTGGGAGGAAGGTAGAGTCCCGGAGGATTGGAAGTCAGGTATAATTATTCCCTTGTACAAAGGAAAAGGGGAAAAAGAAGTGTGTGGCAATCATAGGGGCATTTGTCTTCTTAGTATAATAGGAAAAGTGTATGGTAGGATACTTATTGACAGAGTTAGAGAAAGAACAGAGAAATTAGTTGGAGAAGAACAGGGAGGCTTTAGGAAGGGAAGAGGTTGTGTAGATCAGATATTCATTCTTAGATCTTTAGTGGAAAAGTTTCTAGAGAAGGGAAAGACGTTGTATGCGGCTTTCATGGATTTGGAGAAAGCATATGACAGGGTGGATAGACAAGGATTGTGGAAAGTGTTAAGAATATATGGAGTAGATGGGAAGTTGTTGAATGCTGTGAAGAGTATGTACGATGGTGCGAAGGCTGCAGTGCGTGTGGATGGTGAACTAAGTGAATTTTTCTCTTTGAAAGTTGGGTTGAAACAGGGATGTGTCTTGTCTCCATGGTTGTTCAATCTGTACATGGATGGGGTAATAAAAGAGGTACAAGGTAGGGTAGTGGATGTTGGAGTGGCCCTGGTGAGAGAGGATAGTGTTTGGAAACTCCCTATACTGTTGTTTGCAGATGATACTGTGTTGTTGAGTGAAGACGAAGGGGAGCTGCAAGGCTTGGTGGATGAGTTTGGGAGAGTGTGTAGGAAACGGAATCTGAAGGTGAATGTAGGTGTCACGAATCAATTCGCGACATTTCCTTTTTGTGAGAAACCACGAACTATTAGTGGAAAACTCACTGTGTATCGCTCAGCTAACCGTTTCTCCCTCCATTATCGGAGTATACTTTTCAAATAATTCGTCACCGTTTTCAAAGAGTGACCGATTTAATGCACGTCACTAAGTGCTGTACTGAGCGATACTATTGTTTTTTTATTGTTCGCCTCTGCTTCCTCATTCGACCGTTAAAAAAATGCGGCCGAGTGCTCCGCTTTCCCACGACTTAGTCAGTCTTGTGATTGATGTGACGGAGGAAGGACCTGTGCCGCAGTGTGAGAGGTCAGCTAGTACCCAAACTCCACTTCACAGTTAGTCCAGTCTTCTCACCCATCTGGTGATACGCAGCATTCATCGACTATAGTATTTCTTTTGTGTATTTTCTAGTTATAAGAGTTTAATTAAGGTGTTTTTCCCTAGGCGTAAGTATTTAGCTATTGCGTGAGTGAGTGAGCGAGTGCGTCTCATTGATTTGATTTGAAATGTAACGTTAAATTTATTTTTTTGTAATTAATAAATTTAACAGTTCCTTTCTCGAGCTTAATGTAAAGTAAAAATCTTGTTTCATTTTTCCATAATTAAGCTTATTTTCCATATAGCTCCTAGCTTGCATAAACGTTTGCTTTCATAACTGGTACTTAGACCAGTCTTGTTGTATTAACGTAAAATCCGTTGTGCCATAGGAGTTAAGCATCAGCAAGAACCTGATGTTATTATTATTAGTATTAGTTATTTATTGTCAGGGGTGATGTAACTTTCTCCAGAGGCTAACAGTACAGTAATTCAGCAATTGTGAGTAATTAGTCTCTGCTGCGTACTGTTGAGAAAGTTTATAAATTCTCGTTCTTGAGAATCTTAGCAAGTCAGCGTAAAGTAATCGTTGCTTGATGTAGCAAGACAATCATTGTCTTTGCTCTTCAATATTATTGAATATTATTATCAAATTAAATAATATTTAACCATTTATTTCAAAATTACCGTGATATTATAAAAACCCCGTGACAATTGGCGACCTCATTCCAGGATATTAACTCCTAGCTCTAAAGCTATTCACGAGATAGTGCTCACTCATTCATATTTAGGTATTTATCATTAAAGTTTATAGACACAAGTTTACTGGTGTTTACCGTTAATTTAGCAAGTGAGTTTTTGCTTTATTAATCAATAGAGTACTTAACTCTAGTTTATTCTTGGTAACGCCAGACGATTTTATTCGCTTCTGGGAAGTCAGCGTACCCATTGTGTTTATTATTGAGTCTTCCCAGTCATTTGCATTTTTGATTTAATTTTTGCCAGTTAACTAGATAAGACTGGTCACCACTAGCTTGTGTCTGTATCCTTTATTTGTTTATTAGCATTCGTTTGCGAAGCAGCAATCAGTACTGAGTCGCTAGTTACTTAGTAAATTGAGCTAGCATCATGGCAGCCAGTGCTTATGTACAGGAAGCTAAAGATATTGGTCTTACAGACCCAGAGAAAATACAGAGTTACGTTCTCTCACGGTTCAATTACGAGCAAGAACGTGAGAAAGATGCTCGTGAAGAGCGTAGGATTCAGCGCGAGTACGAGCGAGAACAGCGCGAATACGAGCGAGAACAGCGTGAGGAACGCGAAAAACAGCGTGAACACGAACAAAAACAACGCGAGCTCGAGTTAGAAAAAGAGCGACAACAGCGCGAACACGAGCTAGTACACGAGCGAGAACAGCGCGAACAGCGTGAAAGAGAGCGTGCATATGAACAAGAGCAGCGTGAGAAAGAGCGCGAATACGAGCGTGAACAACGAGACAAAGAACGAGAACATGAACTTGAAGTGCTGAAGCTCAAGCGAGATTCCTTGGCTTCAGACACATCTGGTGCAGTTGGTTTAAGCTCCACGAGCGCTCTCCCTGCACATGTTATGGCGACCCCACACATCAAGCTTCCCCCATACAAAGATGGCGAGCGAATCGAGCCATACATAGCTCGATTTGAGGACATGGCTCAGCTTTACCAGCTCGATGATGCAGCTAAGCGGCTTCAGTTTCTTAGCCTGTTTGAGGGCCCTGCCCTCGATATTCTCCACAGAGTTCGTGGAGACAATCTCACGTATGAAGTGATGAAAGCTGCACTCATTAAGGCGTATGGTCTCACAGTAGACGACGCCAAAGCTCAGTTCATGCGAGCTCGTCTCCAAGACAAGGAGACAGCTGTTCAGTTCCTCGACCGTCTCACTGCTTACCTAGGTGAGTGGATGGAGAAAGACGAAACTCCTTCCACGCGTGAGGGGATAATTGACCTTATGCTGCGTACACAGCTGGAGAGGTCGTGGCCTGCTGAGCTCATAGCACAGCTTAGGATCTGCCAGGTGAAAGATGCCAGCCAAATGGTAGAGAAGGCTGACGCATTCTTTACTGCATACGGGTATCAAGCTCGTAAGCAAAATACCTGGAGCAGAAAAGATACTGCCAAGTCTGGGAAGCCGTCTCAGACTGAACCCCAGCAACAAGGCCATTCTCAAAATAATGGCCAAGGTCCAAAACCGCAGTGGAAGGACCAGGGGCAGAACACTCAGAAACATGAGTGGAAGAGGTACAACAAGTGCCCTAACCAACAGCAGTATCAGCCACGCAACCGACCTTTGGGACAAACTTTTTCACCACCAGCTCAAAAGAGGCAGGAAGCGAATGCAGCCTTCATTCCTCAGCAGCAGCACGGTGGTCACGTCCCTACCAGTGTGGGTACTTCCCCACAGTTCACTAGTCCCACAGTGACAGTGAACCCCCCTCCACAGATGGCCAATGTTCCATCTTCCCAATATAACCCTCAAGGCACAATGTTTGCCACATCAATTCAGCAGCCTCATGAGTGGCTAGCTGCTTCCTCCACAGGCCCCACCACAGGTGACAGTACCTTCCTTGTACAGCCAGGGTTTGTGGGAGGCATTCCTGTGAAGGTCCTGAGAGACAATGGTTCCTCAGGTTGCTCTGTCAAGCAGAGTTTAGTTCGGCCTGAGCAGTATACAGGTCGACAGATCCATGCAAGCCTTATTGATGGATCAGTGAGATTGTTCCCTGAGGCATGTATCCAGGTGGCATCTCCATTTTATACTGGTATGACACTTGCAGTTGTCATGCCAGAACCTTTATTTGAACTCATCATTGGAAATATTAATGGAGTCAAGGATAGTTGCTCCGATGACGCTGCTCAGACTTCGGCTGCTGCGGTAACACGAGCCATGGCTGAGGCTCCAGACTGTGTCACCCCAGTGATCATTGAATCGCCGCAAGATCTGATGTGCAGTCAACTTGTTGTGCAGGAACAGCATTCTGACCCGACACTTGCTGCCGTGCGGAACAAACAGGAGGGTCGAGTGATTGAGTATTCACGGGGAGGTCGAGCCAAGTTCCTTCGTAAACAAGGACGGCTCTACCGTGAGTCACGAACACCCGAGGGCGAGGTTCGACTGCAGTTTGTCGTTCCCGCCAAGTACCGCCTAGCAGTGTTACAATGGGGTCATTGTTCAGCCTCAGGAGGTCACATGGGCAAAAGGAGGACCCAGGGCCGTATCCGAGCTGACTTTTTCTGGCCAGGGATGGGACGAGACATAGATGGTTTTGTCCGTTCCTGCAGTGTGTGTCAAAGTAACACCACTAATCAGGGACATGTCCTTCCTGTGCCATTTGAACCACACCTGTAATCTCTGAGTCAGTTGAGAGACAGGGTAGTGGTAATGTGGGTGTAGACCTGATGTCTAACCTACTAGCTGCTTACTAACTAGCAACTGTTGTATATTGGGTTCCGTAAGATAGGCATCCTAAGCGATTTGAGTAATCCAAGGACCAGCCTGGTTCCCAGTTAAAAGTGTAGACCAGACGTCTCACTCGTTGGCCCTACAGGACACAGTATATCCAGGGCTTGTACATACATGTATACCATAAGTTAAGGGGGAAGTTTGAGAACCTTGCAGAGACAGTCCGAGGCTGTGTATGAATTACCTTGTGGAATGTCTCGAGCTGTGGGCCTCTCTGAGGATTCCCGGAGAATGCACATTACCCACATGAGTGTTCACACCCACGGTGGGTGTTAAAACGTGACCTGCCCGAGATTGCGTAGCGATTTTCAGCTTCCTGTATTACTCGTAAGTGTAGAGTTAGGTTAACCAGTAAACTGCCCGTTCTAAGCAATTTGTGAATTCAAGAACTGGCACGTTTCCTGGTTAATAATGTTAGGTTAACCAGTAAACTGCCCGTTCTAAGCAATTTGTGAATTCAAGAACTGGCACGTTTCCTGGTTAATAATGGAAGCGTTAACCAGTAAGCTATAAGGGTTCTAAGCAATTTGTGAATTCAAGAATTACGTTTCCTGGTTAATAATGACAAGTACTGATTGCTAGGCAGAGAGAGAGAGAGAGAGACAGAAATAACAGTTTTGATGCTCCACCTTAATTCCTTTCGCAGGTGTAGCTGGTGGGTGCAGCATTGCCGTACAGATCAGCTGGCCGTTCCTGTTGCATGCTGCCGCCCCTTCTCTTCTGCCTCGTCATCATTATTTTACTATAAATTTGTATTACTGTGTCATTTTACACGTAGGTACAGTTACACTACAACTGTCACACCTACACCGTGTATTACACACACTACGCCACATAACAATTAGTTGTTAATGTAAATGTAGCGAACTTTCGCTCAGTTTGACCTGAGTACAGGATTTTCACAGTCGTCACGGAGTTTTTCCCTCAAGCTTGTTTCTATTAACGTAAATACGAGGTTTTTTCGCTCACTGGCGACTGCGACATACTCCTGTAGCAGGATAGCACACACACCACAGTGTGAATCTTGTGTGACTGAGTTAGGATGTATATGTATGTATATTGAAATCTTTCTTCTGAAGGAAGAAAGATTTAATTTTCAAGGGGCGTAATGTCACGAATCAATTCGCGACATTTCCTTTTTGTGAGAAACCACGAACTATTAGTGGAAAACTCACTGTGTATCGCTCAGCTAACCGTTTCTCCCTCCATTATCGGAGTATACTTTTCAAATAATTCGTCACCGTTTTCAAAGAGTGACCGATTTAATGCACGTCACTAAGTGCTGTACTGAGCGATACTATTGTTTTTTATTGTTCGCCTCTGCTTCCTCATTCGACCGTTAAAAAATGCGGCCGAGTGCTCCGCTTTCCCACGACTTAGTCAGTCTTGTGATTGATGTGACGGAGGAAGGACCTGTGCCGCAGTGTGAGAGGTCAGCTAGTACCCAAACTCCACTTCACAGTTAGTCCAGTCTTCTCACCCATCTGGTGATACGCAGCATTCATCGACTATAGTATTTCTTTTGTGTATTTTCTAGTTATAAGAGTTTAATTAAGGTGTTTTTCCCTAGGCGTAAGTATTTAGCTATTGCGTGAGTGAGTGAGCGAGTGCGTCTCATTGATTTGATTTGAAATGTAACGTTAAATTTATTTTTTGTAATTAATAAATTTAACAGTTCCTTTCTCGAGCTTAATGTAAAGTAAAAATCTTGTTTCATTTTTCCATAATTAAGCTTATTTTCCATATAGCTCTAGCTTGCATAAACGTTTGCTTTCATAACTGGTACTTAGACCAGTCTTGTTGTATTAACGTAAAATCCGTTGTGCCATAGGAGTTAAGCATCAGCAAGAACCTGATGTTATTATTATTAGTATTAGTTATTTATTGTCAGGGGTGATGTAACTTTCTCCAGAGGCTAACAGTACAGTAATTCAGCAATTGTGAGTAATTAGTCTCTGCTGCGTACTGTTGAGAAAGTTTATAAATTCTCGTTCTTGAGAATCTTAGCAAGTCAGCGTAAAGTAATCGTTGCTTGATGTAGCAAGACAATCATTGTCTTTGCTCTTCAATATTATTGAATATTATTATCAAATTAAATAATATTTAACCATTTATTTCAAAATTACCGTGATATTATAAAAACCCCGTGACAGTAGGGAAGAGTAAAGTGATGGTCTTTGAGAGAGGTGAAGTCAGTGAATGAACAGCGAGGTTGGATGGTGAGGAATTGGAAAATGTGAGTACGTTTAAGTACTTGGGTAGTGTGATGATAAGGATGGAGGTTTGGAGGGTGAAGTGCTTGAAAGGGTACAGCAGGGAAGAAAGGTTGCTGGTTCTTTGAAAGCAGTGATAAGAAACAGGGAAGTGAGCATGGAAGTGAAAAAGTTACTACATGACAGTATTGTGATACCAACTCTAACGTACGGAAGTGAAGCTTGGACGTTGTTGGAAGGACACAAGTCAAGAGTGAGAGCAGTGGAAATGAGTTATTTAAGAGGAGCCTGTGGAGTCACATGGAGAGATAGGCTGACGAATGAGGATATAAAGGAACGTTGTGGTGTTGATGTGGATGTGATAGGGAGCGTTATGAGGAACACACTGAGGTGGTTTGGCCATGTGGAGAGGATGGAGGGTAAAAGACTGACGAAGAGAGTGTATGTGAGTGAGGTGGAGGGGGGAAGAGGGAGGGGGAGGCCGAAGATAAGATGGAGGGATGGGGTGGAGAGGTATATGAGAGAGGGGGGTGTGAGTTGGGAGCACGTTAGTGAAATGGCAGGGGACAGGGCGACTTGGAGGCGATTTGTTTGTGGCCACCCCAAACGGGATTGAGGCGTCTGGCAATAGATAGATAGATAGAACATACTTTCACTTGAGCGATAGACAGACGGATGACTAGATAGATAAAGAGGTAGACAGAGAGATAGATAGATATAAAGATAGATGTAAAGATGGATATAGACCTAACAGGTATATATACAGAATGATAAACAGATAGATAAACATAGATAGATAGATAGAAATAGATAAGTAGCTAGAATGATACAGAGAGAGAGATAGATAGGTAGACAGATTTAGATAGAAAGATAGATACTGTAGACAGGTATATTGATTGATGCATACATATAGATAAATAGATAGATAGTTAGGTAAGCAAGTAGATAGATATAGATAGATGGGTAGATAGATTTAGATAGAAAGGTAGATAGACAGACAGATGAATACATACATACATATAGATAAACAGAGAGACTGATAGATAGACAGGTAGATATAGAAAGATAGGTAGATAGAGCGAGAGACAGATATAGACAGACAGATAGACAGACATGTAGAAAAATAAGAAGAAAGAGAAAAAGCACAGTACAATCAGTTTTTAATAATTTCACCAAGATAGCCTGTCCCACTTCAGCTTGAGAAGAAAATGCTGAGTGATGTTGAAGGTATTTTTCGTCCAGATATCAGAAAAACAGAGACAGATAGATATATAAACGGATAGATAGATAAATATATAGGTGGATGGATGAACAGATAGATAGATATAAAGATAGACAGATGGATGGATAGATAGATAGTGATAAGCAGAATACATACAAATAGATAAATAGATAGACAGGTGGATAGGCAACTTGCTACCTTTTAATCAACGTTCTCAATATCTCCCTGTTTTCCCTGCAAGAGGTGAGGAATGCACCAAGCGAGGACGAAGCTCCCTTATTCGTTCAGTTTCATTTTCCTTCGTCACTTTAGCTCAGCATGACTTTGGGCTGAATATTAAATTGGCTCACGAATAACTGGAGCGTTGTGTGGGGCCGTCAGGGGATGATTTGTTATTGACTGGTAAATATACGTCAGTCTTAGGGAACTCATATTGCAGAATTAGCCATCAGCATAATCTATCTATTGCCGGGCGCCTTGATCCCGTTAGTGGTGGCCACAAACAAATCGCTTCCACGTCGTTCTGTCCCCCGCCATTTCACTGCCCTGCTCCCAGCTCACACCCCCCTCTCACATTTAATGATTAGGTGTATTGTAGTTAAAGAAATAGATGAATAATTGACCTTAGTGAAGTAGATGTATAATTAACCTTAGTACAATAGATGTATAATAATTATCCTTAGTGAAATAGATGTATAATTAACCTTAGAGATAAAGATGTATAATTAACCTTAGTGAAATAGATGTATAATTAACCTTTGTATAATAGATGTATAATTAACCTTAGTGATAAAGATGTATAATTAACTTTAGTAAAATAGATGTGCAATTAACCTTAGTAAAATAGATGTATAATTAACCATAATGAAACAGATGTATAATTCACCCTAGTAAAATAGATGTATAATTAGCCTAATCAAAATAAACTAGTGAACGAACTGCATCGAAATGGCTAGAACTCTAATTGTATCAGTTCATATTGGGGCCACTGCAGGAAGTGACCTATTTCTTGGAGGCAAAATAATAGCCGGAATTAACCTTTTCTCATGCTGGCGAGGTACGAATGGAGAAGGGCTCTCGGCAGAAAGAAAGATGAATGTGAAGCCAATATTTTAAATGCCGTTGGAGAGTTTGTACTGCATTTTACTTAACGATTTCTTCATTACATTTCACTGCGGGCTCATGGCCTTTGGTTCCTTCTTCCTCGCATAAAAAAAAAAAAAAAAATATCCGCTTGCATGTTATTGATGCAAGAAGACATAGGGAACAAACAAGAGAATGTTAAGGTATAATAAGTGAACTAAGTCGCCAAATAAGCTTCCCAATCCACTTAGAATGTAAATCCTGAAAATCATTGAGCTATGTTGACTGTGTGTGTGTCAAAGTCTGTGTATGTCATCAGCTAAACCAACAGGGTGCAAACATATGGAAGCATAAGAAAGGACATACTACCAGCACCGGCTTTCAATGTCTGCCCTTGACTCGTGGTTCATGCATCACAAAATGGGTGTGTTGAAGCGAAAGAGTTAACAGCATAATATTGCTTACCATTTGTTGCTTTTGGATACGAGAACTAGAACATGGATTTTTTAGTGGAAGGAGGAGGCTTATGCTAATAATGGACTGCACTAGGGTCACTTGAGACAGACATTCCATATCTGCTAAGTTCCAACCCTCCCCTAGAATACAACCTTCATTAGTCCACCAGAACTGCTGAATGAACAGGGAAAGGGGTAAACACAGCCTTTGTCTGCAAGCCTGACTAGTCCAAGAACCGTACAATTGTGAGTTTGATGTGAACACCAATGCACCGCAGGCTATCTTATTGTCCGTAGGAAGTCTCTATTTCAGACCGCCTCTCGCGTGGTAGGAGCCATGTGATAGGAGTGTGCGACATAAGGACAAGCACAATATTAAGTAGCCATGTCATAAATGACTTTGTGTCATAAAAGACTGTGTAGGTTCCTTTGTGGTTGAGTTATATATATATTTTAGATTTATGGACGAGCGGTTTTTATATCTTGGAGTAGCTTCCCATTTGTCATGTAGTGACAGGAGAGGTAAAGAATAGTACGGGACTATTTTTATTTGTCTTGGAAATATTAACAAGTCTCTCACACGGAACGAAGTATAAGTCCCGGGTAGCTACCTCCCTGTCTCGCTATCTGTCTCTCTCTCTCAAATTGCCAAGCCCTTCTCCCCGTGACCTGTCTCCTCTGAGGCCTGTCTCCTTCTCTCTTGCCTGTTCTGTGGCTAACCTCCGTCTGCCGCTCTCTTTCCTAAATTCTGGTGTAGCAGGGGTGTGTCACGTGTGTTCCTCGTGGATGGAAAGTTCTAGCAGCCTGTGTGTATGTGTGTGTATGGTCACTAGGCGCTGTCATGTGCCTATCAAGCATTCCTTGCGTTAAGAGTGTGTAAGCATGTTTAGCATTGCTCGAGTCTTGCAGACACAATACCTTCTCATCATCTGACTCCCTGCTTCTATCTGTCTCTCTATTTATCTATTTATCTATCTATTTATTATGATTTGCTATTATAATATGGAGTCCTACCACACTGCTCGGCCGCGCGAAAATGGCGTACCATCGACAGTTAATAGTCCTAACATATTAATACACATTATATACACATTATAATGAACTTATAAGCTAATTAAGTGAAATACATAATATTGTAAAAGTAACATAATTGTATGAATATTGTATACATATATTATTCATAGTAAATAGTGATTATTCAGTAATATTACATTTTAAACAAGTTGTATACATATTTGAATAAATGCATTAAAGTAAATTATTTAACTGTAATACAGTATGTACTTGGGGTATTATAGTGAAATGCATACATGCAAGAATAAAAAATAGTTTAAAAAGAAGATTATGGTAAGAGTTATTAATATTTCATTTAAAGATAATGGTACTGGTCTGTCATATATGGGTCATTCTTCTTTGTATTTTTTTTTTTATATATATATAATTAATACTATATATAAAATATATACACTTCATTCAGGGTGGTTAACTGTGATGTTAACTCTCCCCCCACTAAATAATGACTCCAAATTAGCAATTCTTGCATGCATTCTGTGCATTGCGAACAGCAGTACTGCAACTACAATGCAGACGATTATAAAGACAGTAGGTGCTGGGCTATACACATAATATGGGTTGAACATACTCAAACTCAAATCTTCCCAGGGCTTCATTGTTTCATTGATCAGCTGCATAGTTTCAAACTTAGGTGAAGTCAGCTTAATACTTGTGCTCATGTTTAAGTTCATATCGGGCAGTGGGTGGAAATGTTTGTGTGTATGATTGAGAATGGCGTAGTGATTGATGGTGGATAAAGTAGACATGGCTGGTGTAAATACCGCACAGTAGTCTGGTGCTATGTATAATCCTGATGCTGATGTATGAGATGGTGGTATATCTGGACCGACTATGTAAACTGATGTGTTATGAGGGAAATAAAAAAACTGTGAGTGTCCAATGCGTTGATGGTGTACAAGTTTATCTGGAGCAAAAGTGAAGTTGCAATGATGATGAATATTGTCATTTCTGATGATAGCCATTTCACAAGGGACTGTATCAGTAGGCTGAAACGTGAAAATGTACGCAGGACAAAGATGAACAGCATGTAAGGATGTGCGGCACTTTCGTTCAATCGTTGACTCACTTGCGAAAGTGACAGTGTCCCGTCTCTTGGAGACCATGATGAGTTCGGTGTCTGTGTTGATGTTGATGATGACCAAAGTGTTGTTATTTTTATAGGGGAAGGGGTGTATTTGCTATACTGTGAACAGGTCTTCAGTGATGAATGGTACATGAACTACCACTGATGTTGGTGTTAGTGTTGCTTCTAAATACGGGTAATATTGCATAAATTCCCTACTGCGGAACAACGGCTTCAATTTATGTTTATGTATGCCTTGACTAACTATCTGACGTAGCTCATGAACTGGGAGTAAGTCATTTGTGATCTTGCCATCACCAGCATTCGAAATTCCTTGCATAAATGCCCTGAAACGATCTCTAGTGTTCTCTAATTGTAGTAGAATCGTGTCAATATGTTCTGTGATGATGGAGAAGTGCTGGAAAATAGTAACGTTTCCCTCTAATTCATTTATTTTATCTACACTCTCGAGAGCTACGTTTTCTGCTTGTTTCAGATTTTTCACAATTGTCTTCATTGCTGAGTTCTGTCCTGTGATGAATTTATCTTGGTATGTTAGTACCTGAGCTATCTTATTAAATTTGTTGTTTATTTCTTTAAGGTCATCCTCTGTAGCCAATCCAAAGATGTTCCCAAGAACTGCGCCGCCCAGGTCGAACAAACCGCGCTTTTGGCGAGTACGTGTGATGTTGTTCCTATCGCTCAGTACCTCCGTTCCATAAGATGGGAGATCTTGGATCATGATGAGCATAGTTGACTTTGCCTGTTCTAGTTTCCATTTCGCTAACTTCACCATTTCATTCACTTCCTTGGTGTTATGTGCTTGTGAAACATAATTTCCTATCATGAAGTCCAGAGTTCGCATTGGCGTCGCAAGTCTTTCTAGATAAGTAGGTAAGTCATACAAGTAATCTAGACTTATTTCAGTACTCATGACGTCCTTAACGATTGTAGTCGTGGCCGTTGGAGCTATGAGGCATCCTTGTCGTACTATATGCTTGGGGTCTAGGTGCGCATATCCTCTTACTATGTAGAGGAGAATCCATAGCATAAGTCCCTTCATCGTAACCTACCGAAAAAAAAATCTATTAATTTCCTATAATGCTGTGGTCGATGATAGTGATGATGTGCGTTACGGTTGATTGTTATTTCATTTATAGAAGGAGTTTAAATCGATATTTAATTCTCGTAAATGATGTACTGTAGATTTTATTGGAATAGTTGCACCTATGTTCGATTGTTTGGTATTGCTCGATTCTTGCAGACACAATACCTTCTCATCATCTGACTCCCTGCTTTTATCTGTCTCTCTATCTATCTATTTATCTATCTATTTATTATGATTTGCAATTATAATATGGAGTCCTACCACAGCCAAAGCGGGTGAGAATTAAAAAAAAAAATGCTTCTTCCCTGACACTATTCATATAACCAATTTTCTGTAACTGTTGCTGATTGTGAGGATACTATGATACATTTTTATTACAGGTCTATATTTCTCGTGTACAGATCTTGAAAACGCAATTATTTCCAACTTGTACACCCGGCTGACCATTGTAATAAAGGTTCTGCATGACTGAAACTGATAAACTTAGTCTTGGGATTCGTTAGCCCTTTTTTATGCTACATGTGTGTGTGTGTGTGTGTGTGTGTGTGTGTGTGTGTGATATATTCTTGTTTCTACGTACAGAAGTAACTCCTTACAAACACAACAATTATTCTCAAATATTTCTAGCACACATATATAAATATAAGCACACACACACCCACACACCCACACACACCAACCCACCCACCCACCCACCCACACACACACACACACACACATACATATATATATATATATATATATATATATATATATATATATATATATATATATATATATTATACATATCTATCTATCTATCTATCTATCTATCTATAAAACATCCCCCACCTCAGCCCCCCAACACATTCATGAATCACGCTGAGATATGCAACATCTCATGGAACACACCCACATGCAATATAAACAACAATACGAATGGGATGGTCGGCGTTTGCTGAATGAACGATACTTAGGTATGAATGAGATGGTCGGCGTTTGCTGATTGAACGATAATTGTATAGGAATGGGATGTGGGCTTTTGCTAAATATAGAAATCAGATGCTGTACATTTCCTAATTAGAATATTAGTATGAAGATGTAACCTCTCATGGTTGATGCAACTCTCGAAATGTCGTATATTCCGTTAAGCCCAAACCATTTGATTCAGCGGAGACTGAGAATTAAAGCTGGAGGGTTTCTATTGATGCCATTAAACTTTTTATAATCGGGACAACTTTCTAGTCCAGACAATGCCAGATGATTCATTCATATGAAAGAGTAACAGGG
The DNA here is from genome assembly GCF_032717465.1 of Coenobita brevimanus. Lineage (NCBI taxonomy): Eukaryota > Metazoa > Arthropoda > Malacostraca > Decapoda > Coenobitidae > Coenobita > Coenobita brevimanus. The sequence goes on from NC_136986.1 coordinate 36,466,410, forward strand.
ACCTCAGAGTTTTAATTGCTTTTATCTCTGAAAGGAAAGAATTATAATAAGTATGTCCTTCCAGTTCTGAAGGGAGAGACAGGAATGAATTAATAGGATTACATTTGATATCAAATAAATCAAACGACATTTACTGTTGTTGGTTGACCCCGGAATGTCTGGCATGGCAAACTCGTCCACTACAGGTAAGTAACTGCTTCTCTGGAGCCGTCCTACAGGTACAATACAGTGTTTACACCTTGTCGGGGGCAAACACCCCAGTGAGGTAGACGGCGACTAGCCAGGGGTGAACCAAGGTCGTTCCCAGTGGCGAAGTGCAAGGAAATATGAGGTTTGTGGGTGGACGCCACAGAGCTTCACTCCACCCAAGGTAAACAGCGTGATCATCACCTCACACCACCATGAGTCACCAACATCCTTACCATGGACTGGTCACTTAATTTTTTCATTTAACTCTAATTGGTTCCTGTAACTCTCTCTATGCATTAAGTGGAATAGAATGCTAGATGTATTCTAATTATGGTCGGAATAATGATGGCATCCGTAGCACTTTCAGGCTGAAAGAAATCTCTAAGTTGTATAATCTCGTCTGGTGCTACCTGAATGACGGAAGTCGTGACTGTGGGAGAGATAACAGAATAGCTAAGTAGAACTTATGGTTAGCAACCCAGATAAGGAGCGAGAAAAAAATATACAGAGAATTACTGTCGCTGAAGAAATAACACCCGTATAGTAGGTGTGGCAGTTTGTGATGAAACGACTAAAAACGATTGTCAGAGTGGAGACATTTGGGAGAAGTCTTTGTTCTGCAGCGGAATGGATGATGACGTGACGATGATGACGATGACAACAAAGATAATCACGATGACAATGACGCTGACAACGACGATGACGGCAGTGATGGTGACAGTGAGGATGATTACACCTAAAATACCACAGCGGTTAATAAACACAAATTTCACTGTTTTGAGATAAACTAATGTTCATTCCCACAAAACCTTACCCACAACCACACCAGGTTTTCACAACAATATCCCCAGTTCAATTCCGCGAGTGGTAGTTACGATGTTTGTTGTTGTTTTGTTTACCACTTTTGCCGGTATCCAATTGATAAAGTCTACAAGGCACTGCTTTCAAAGAGTAATAAATCAGTGGGAAAAATATCTATATAATTATTGCCAGACGCCTGAATCCAGCAATGAGTGGCCATCGTCTGATTGCCTCCATGTCACCGTGTACTCCACCGTCTACTGCTCTTTCTCCAGCTCACACCCCGTCTGTCATGCACCTCTCTACCACATCCCTCTATCTCATCCTCGGTCTTCCCCTCTTCATACCCATCCTTCACGTCACTCACTTAAAATGTCTTAGTCTCCCATTCTCCATCCTTTCCACATAGCCAAAGCATCTCAGAATATTTTTCCTTGTGTTTTCTTGCATATCCATATCAAAGCCACACCGAGCATTCACATCCTCATTTGCCTGTCTGTCTCTCCGTGAAGTCCACATGATCCTCTCAGATATGTCATTCCCATTGCTCTCACTCTATGTCTGTTTATATATTGGAGAGAGAGAGAGAGAGAGAGAGAGAGAGAGAGAGAGGGAGAGAGAGAGAGAGAGAAATTATTGCTTTGCATTAGTGAAAAAATGTCGGAATGTATTATGTCTCTAAGTAATTTACGATCACACTGTCATTTAGAACAAGTAGTTTTCATAAATTAAGTCCTCTTGTTCTGAAGTGCGACAAGAGAACCACCCTTTAAAGTTTTACGATGTTCAGCTTACAATTACATACATATTCCACTCACCACATTCTTTTTCTTTAGGTATGCAGGACAATAACAAGCTCCAGACTAAAAAAGTTTCCATTAATTATGTTTGTATATAAATGGGTAAAAAGAACGCTAATCTTGAAGTTGAACTAAATGGGAAATTAGCCTTCAAATTTTCCTTTATAATATTTTAATTATTTTAACACCAGTGACCATGAAATCTTGCACAGTATTGAAAGAGAATATATCAAATGCTAAAACACACAAAGAGATGCTTGAAACTTTTTTTTTTTCGGACAGGTTTGAGCTTCATCCAGTGATAACACCATTGTAAATATGTCAGGAATTATATGAATTTCGTTCAAAGCAAGTACTGCTCCTTCATTTCCAGGCTCAAACTGCGTGGGAGGGGGTGGATGAGAGGTGACAAATAGCCTAATATGCCATAAATTGTGTGTGGCACTGTTCCTTCTAGAAATCTTGCTCTTAAGAGTTGTGTCACAGACTTCGAATGGCACCCCTTAAGTGATTGTCGCAGCCAACAGGTTAATGGTGGCTGATCAAGCTATTTATCTCTCTCATAGCACACGGCTGTATCCTGTAAGGGATGGCTAAAAGCGAAACACTTCTGTGGAGGGTTGTCCTCTGCCATCCGGCTCCCCTTTCTCCAATTCATTGAACTTCTCATGTACCGTACCTCTCCAGGCCATCCTTCCATCTAATCCTTGGTCTCCTTCTCCCCTTTCCTTTCAGCTCACTCATTACGAGCGGGCGAAAGCAGCGAGCGAAGCGAGCAAGCGTAGCAAAACGATGTTTACTCTACAGTATGTTCAGCTGAGAAATGAGCGACTAGACGTGAGCCGGCCCGGCCCGACACAACACGGTCCAACCAGGATGGTTTTCAGGGGCTAATAACTTTTCCATTATTTGAAATGGAGATGAGATTCTTTCAGCAGGTAGTTGATACATTCAGTACATATTCTTTTTAGGTATATATTTACTCATGAGACCAAAGAAACCCCTTGAACTCCCAGCTTTCCAAGGGAATGTGCCGGGGGCTTCAACTGACATGCTCCACTATGAAATCGTTAAAAAAAGATTTCCTGTGGTAATAATATGTTCTCTTGCATGACATCTAACAATTAAATATTGGATATTACGCTCATAATATTACGTAAACGTTTTCTCTATGTTTGGGGGGTGAAATCAGCAAGGGTAAATGCCCCATTTCTGGATTTTATTATTCGATCAACAGCCAAGCGTTTACCGACTCATTTCATCGACACAGCACATCGTGACCAGCGAACTGAACATTGCATGTGATAAATGCAACGGCACCTTGCTATATGCACATCCAGAGAGAAGACGAGGGAGAGAGAAAACGTGAGAAAGTAATTATTTTTGCTAAGTTATTCTTCTGTTATTGTTCAACTCCCTCACCAGAAATGCTGAAAGTTTACACCAAGGTGAAATTATGATAACAGGCGTCTGTACACAGGCTCGCTCGCTCGTCACGCGTTCACAAAGCGTCCTTTAGAGGTATACTTTCTCCTAGTCAGTCTCTCATTCTTCATCCTATCCACAGAGCCAAATCGTCTCAAAGTAGTTCTCGTTATGTTTTCTGGCTGATCTGAAAGTAATTAATTTCTGAGGAATATGTAAGATGCACACTGCAGAAACGACGTCTGAGGATTAGTAAATGGTACAAAATGTAGAGGATATTTTGGAATGGTGGAAAAGCAAATGGTAGATATCGAAAGCTTCTGCAACTTGCCAACTTTTTTTGTTTTTTGTTTTTACAGACACTGTGATATCGTGCAGGAAAATGGCGTAAAAAGTTCAGCCACACTACCTTTGTTCTCACCCTCACTTTCATTCCCCAACTCTCTCTCTCTCTCTCTCTCTCCGTGTGTGTGTGTGTGTGTGTGTGTGTGTGTGTGTGAAGTTCCAGGAATATTTTTACCTCTTCCTTTGGTTTAACGTTCCAGTCTTTTCAAAACGGGTGGAGCTTTCCTACAATTCGAGAGCTAATGGTGAGCGTTTTGGGCTGACCATGTGTTGTGTTTTTGTTGGTTAAAAGATGATATGACGCAGTCTTACAGAAAATATAACGATTTTTCTGAAACCATCCCTGGAAATATTGTTGGGGTATAAGATGCATTTAAAGAGAGCATTTACACATTTAACCCTTTTTTATCGATTTTTTCGCCTCTGCCATGCTGTTTTGAGACGATTTTGCTCAGTTTGTGAAGGAATACATGTACTGGGTGGAACATATATCCTTCCTTATTATGCCCTTCACCGCCAAGTATAATTCTGAAGTTAAAATCGTTCAGAGGTAGCACTATCGTGGTATGAAAAACGTCATTTTATTGAAATGGTAAAATGTTTGTGCATTTTGTTGCCATGAGACATATTTAGTACTTAGAACGCACTCAGAGAGCGCATACCTCCGTCAATGCCATTAAAAAGGATCCGGATCCGAATTCGGATCCATGGATATAGGATCCGAATCCGGATCTTCCCCCAAATTTAATCAATTCTTCTGGTCGATGGCACACCATTCGGCAAAATTTCATGCAAATTCATTGACAACTTTTGGAGATATTGTGCGGGATACTCCAGATCCGGATCCGGATCCGCCCCAAAATGTAATCATTTTTTTTCCTTGGCCTGTGGCCCACCCTTCCACAAAATTTCATTAAAATCCGTTCATAACTTTTTGAGTAATCCTGCTAACAGACAAACAAACCAACGTGGGCCGAAACATAACCTGCTTGGCGGAGGTAATTAACTGTATGTTTCCTTGTCACCTATATTATTGTACTGTAACTCTTATGTAGTGGTAGGTGGGGGCGCTCTCCATCCACTCACTCGATGTAGTGATGCTCTTGGGTGTTTGCCCTTTCCTATCCTCCATTCTTCTTTCCTTCCATCCTCTTCTGTCTTTCTTTCCTTCATTCTTTCCTCGTCCTTCTCCCTACGGGTGGCTTTACACTCCCTCTTATGTCTTTCTTTCCTTCAATCTTTCCTCTTCCTTCTGTCTGTGGGTAACTCTACACTGGGTGACAAGCCAAATGGTTTCCTGTACAGCAGGAAACCATTTACTACGCTGGGTGGTAACCATATAACCAAATTTTGGCGCCTGGTGGTTTAGTGGGTAATCATGACGTCCCAATCTGATCGATCCGGTGAAGGTTAATATCCAAGGGGTGGTTGGGGTTTATTGCTCACGTAATGCCACTCAGGGATGAGTGAGGCTGGTCAATCTTATCTTAAATGTCGGGACCAACTTGTCTAGCCCCGGGCTCCTACGCTTCTCATGGGGCAACGTAGGACTGGATGATGGATGGATGGAATTCTTATGTGAATGGATATATCTGTATACGTACAAACATTAATTATGGACGAGCTGGTGCAGGACGCTTCCTCCATGCATTAAGCCCAGCACTGTCTTGGTTATGTCTTTGATATCAGAGACTTGAGTCATTTGTTCACTAGCCTGTATCGCCTTTTTTTTCTTTAGCATTTGATATATTCACTTTCAATATTGTGCAAGATTTCATGGTCACTGGTGATAAAATCTATCTATCTATTGCCAGACGCCACAATCCCGTAAGGGGTGGCCATTTGACTTTGAATTATTTGTTTTATGGGGAGGGGCACTAATCCTCCATCAACCCACTTGTTGACACGTAGGGAGCACGTATGGTTTGGTTATATGGTTACCACCCAGCGTAGTAAATGGTTTCTTGGCTTACAGGAAACCATTTGGCTTGTCACTCAATGTAAAGCCACCTGTAAAGGAAGGAAAAGCAATAAGAAGTGACAGGAAAGATCGGAGAAATATGAAGAGAGGAGGGCAGACACAGAAAAAGAATGATAAAGGCTAAGAAGAAGTAGGCAGCTCTACATCAAGTGTGTGGATGATGGTAGCCACCACCTACCACAAATAATTAGAATAATATAAGGGAAAATTTGAAGGCTAATTCCCCATTTAGTTCAAGATTAGCGTTCTTTTTATCCATTTCAACATATATAATGGAAACTTTTTTAGTCTGGAGCTTGTTATTGTCCTGCATACATAAAAAAAAGGAATGTGATAAGTGGAATATCTAAGTAATTGTAAGCTGAACACCGTAAAACTTTAAAAGGGTGGTTCTCTTGTCGCACTTCAGAACAAGAGGACTGTTTATTTATGAAACATGCTTGTTCTAAATGACAGTGTGATCGTTAATTACTTGCAGACATAATACATTCCGACATTTTTTCACTAATGCAAAACAATAATCTCTCTCTCTCTCTCTCTCTCTCTCTCTCTCTCTCTCTCTCTCTCTCTCCAATATATAAACAGACGTAGAGTGAGAGCAATGGGAATGATATATCTGAGAGGATCATGTGGACTTCACGGAGAGACAGACAGGCAAATGAGGATGTGAATGCTCGCTGTGGCTTTGATATGGATATGCAAGAAAACACAAGGAAAACTATTCTGAGATGCTCTGGCTATGTGGAAAGGATGGAGAATGGGAGACTAAGACATTTTAAGTGAGTGACGTGAAGGATGGGTATGAAGAGGGGAAGACCGAGGATGAGATGGAGGGATGTGGTAGAGAGGTGTATGACAGACGGAGTGTGAGCTGGAGAAAGAGCAGTAGACGGTGGAGTACACGGTGACATGGAGGCAATTAGACAATGGCCACTCATTGCTGGATTTAGGCGTCTGGCAATAATTATATAGATATTTTTCCCACTGATTTATTACTCTTTGAAAGCAGTGCCTTTGTAGACTTTATCAACTGGTTACCGGCATAAGTGGTAAGCATAGCAACAACAAATGTCGTAACTACCACTATCACCCTCGCGGACTTCAACTGGTTTGGCTGAAATTAGAGTACTGAGGATATTGTTGTGAAAAGCTGGTGCGGTTATGGGTAAGGTTTTGTGGGAATGAACAATAGTTTGTATAAAAGCAGTGAGATTTGTGTGTTTGCTATCCGCTGTGGAATTATAGGTGTAATCATCTCTATCATCATCATCATCACTGCCGTCATCGTCGTTGTCAGCGTCACTGTCATCATGATTATCTTCGTTGTCATCGTCATCATCGTCACGTCATCATCCATTCCGCTGCAGAACAAAGACTTCTTCCAAATGTCCCCACTCTGACAATCGTTTTTAGTCGTTTCATCACAAACTGCCACACCTACTATACGGGTGTTATTTCTTCAGTGACAGTAATTTCTCGCTCCATATGTGGGTTGCTAACCATAATTTCTATTTACCCATTCTGTTATCTCTCTCACAGTCACGACTTCTGTCATTCAAGTAGCACCAGACGAGATTATACAATGAGAGATTTCTTTCAGCGTGACAGTATTAAGGATGCCATCATTATTCCGACCATAATTAAAATAGATCTAGCATTCTATTCCACTTAATGCATAGAGAGAGTTACTGGAACCAATTAGCCTTAAATAAAAAAATTAAGTGACCGGTCCATGGTAAGGATGTTGGCGACTCATGGTGGTGTGAGGTGATGATCACGCTGTTTACCTTGGGTGGCGTGAAGCTCTGTGGTGTCCACCCAGAAACCTCATATTTCCTTGCACTTCGCCACTGGGAACGACCTTGGTTCACCCCTGGCTAGTCGCCGTCTACCTCACTGGGGTGTCTGCCCCCGACAAGGTGTAAACACTGTATTGTACCTGTAGGACGGCTCCAGAGAAGCAGTTACTTACCTGTAGTGGACGAGTTTGCCATGCCAGACATTCCGGGGTCAACCAACAACAGTAAATGTCGTTTGATTTATTTGATATCAAATGTAATCCTATTAATTCATTCCTGTCTCTCCCTTCAGAACTGGAAGGACATACTTATTATAATTCTTTCCTTTCAGAGATAAAAGCAATTAAAACTCTGAGGTCCATGTTACTCTTTCATATGAATGAATCATCTGGCATTGTCTGGACTAGAAAGTTGTCCCGATTATAAAATAGTTACTGACATCAAGAGAAACGTTCCAGTTTTAATTTTCATTCTCCGCTGAATCAAATAGCTTGGGTTTAACGGAATATACAACATTTCAAGAGTTGCACCGACGATGAGAGGGGTCTTCATATCATTGTTCTATTTAGGAAATGCCCAGCATCTAATTCCTATATTTAGCAGAAGCCCACATCCCATTCATATTATCGTTCATGTACCTAAGTATCGCTTAGGACTATGTTCTTCAAAGGACTAAAATGGAGCTACCGGGCAGAAGGGACTTGGGTTTACTCGTAGTCTATAAAGTACGACCAAAGTTTTTATTGCTTTTCAGCTACACAGCCTCAGAGCGGCTCTATAGCTACTGAGGTGGCAAGGTCTGCAGCTTAAATGAATTTACCTGACCTTGTCCTCAGGGATTATATATTAAAAAAAAATAACTTTGAGTCACAATTCAGCCCTTCACAATTCAGCAGGTTTGCTGGGTTCATTCTTCAGTCTCAGCTCAGGAACGCAATCCCACGGCCAACTACATTTTACTTGTTTACAAAAGGCCACCACGATAGACCCAACTGAAAACAAAAGCCTTTTTTTGAATGTGAGGAAGAAAAAACAAAAGCGAAGGTTCCTCAAGACTGTTCCTTCCAAAGAAAAAAATCATAATCCATTAATTTTGAGATTCATGGATACATTGTATTTAAAAGACTAGATGACATAGATAATAGGAAACAGACAGAGGAAGACAATTACAGAGTTGACCCATTATATAATGAAGGAGTGGGAGTATCGGTTATCTCTTGAATTGGAGTTCGATAGAAAAAGGGTGAGAGTTTGTTGCTGTGTAGCCGCTGTATTGGAGGAGGGAGACAGACAGTTCAGATAAGCAGTGACCACTGAAGTAGCGACAGAAAAGAAAAGAGGTAAAGATGCAACAGTGCGGCTAAGAAAGGTTAAAGAGGAACATAGTTAATGAGACGAGACATATTTGACTCCACCATATTGAGAAGAGCTGTGTGTGGGGAGTCTCCCCACACATGAGAGTTGTATTCGACACATTGACAAATAAAACCCCTGTATAATGTCAACTGCTGTACACGGGTGAAAAAGGCACGAAATCAGCCTAGCAAATTTAATTTCTTGGAAGGAAATTTTACAAGAGAGGAAATAGGATCTGTCCATAAATCCCGAGAGAACTAAACCCCAAGTGTGTTGAGAGATGATGCAGGATTGGGTTGGATACTGGTAAATATTAACGGATACTTCTGTGGAAGATTTTGTCGGGTTGGAAGGTGTAAGAACTGAAATTCTGATGTATTAAAAACAACATATTTACTTTGACCCCGATCGGAGATATGAACCAGATCAGAAATTAGGTGTGCATACCTCTTTCCTCATTTATTGAAGTAACTGCTGTGATGGATGGTGTGGTGAGCAAATGAAAAGGTGAAGGGTGGAGCCATCAGTGTATAAGCAGATAGGGTTAGATGTAGAGCTTAGAAGGTCACCGATGAGTAGAAGGAAGAGAATTGGTGATAGGACAAAACCCTGAGGAACACCACTATTGATAGCTGTAGGGGAAGAGCGGTGGCTGTACAACAGCTGCAATACAATGACCAGAAAGAAAACCAGAGATGAAGGCACGGAGAGGTATAAACACTGTAAGAATGCAGTTTGGAAGTTAAAGGTTTGTGCTGGACTTGATCGAAAGCCTTTGAGATGTCAAATGTAATGCCAAAGACTTCGACAGAGTTCGATGGTTCAAATGTAGTTTGGAGTCGCAGAGTGGCAGACTCAAAACTCAAACCACACACACACACACACACACACACACACACACACACACACACACACACACACACAATGAAAGTAGTACGAGAACTTAGCATTGGCATTAAAGAAAAGTGCAATACCCGGACCCAACAACTGACATCATGCACCGGCATTATCTTAACTTTGCCCTGTGACTTTGACCTTCAGCCGATTGCTCTCAAAAATCGATTTATTTTTTTCATTCTAGCCTGGCCCATCCACCAAGTTGGATCTTAATCTTTTCGAAATTGCTTGAGTTAACCTTTCCCTGTGAATTTTACGTTTGACCTTCCTCTGTGCGGTTAGCATTTCACTGATTATTCTCAAACTTGAATCCCTTTATCCGAGCCTCACCGTGAACCCTTTGACAAAGTTTCGTCTCGTTTCGTTTCGTTTTTTAAAGGCTCCAACATGCTTGCATGTGTCGGCCTTGGTCACCTAATGGCGGCTCTCCACGCTGCACGATCCATTGCAGCCTTCCTGTTCAGTCCCTTAACCCCTTAACCGCGGGGCGTCACTTTCGTGACGCTTGGGAGCAAGGGATCATACCGCGGGGCGTCGCTTTTGTGATTCTGTGTTATTTTGAATTCACCCGGGCTTCCAAGTGGGGGCTTGTATCATCTATCAGTACTGCCAATGTCCAACACTAGTCAGCACTCCTAATCTCATCTTTACTCCCATCCATTGTTGACAATTTAGCCATTTCTCCTCGTTCTTGACTCCCCTCCCTACCCCCCCTCCATTACCCTATCCTCTCGCCTGCCCAGCCGTGCTACACTAAGTAAATCTTCCCTGGAATTTTTCACTGATTTCATCCATTGAAATAAGCCCTATGTCCTATTCTTATACCAAATAATATATACAAGAAAGAAATAAGGTAAGTGAGAGTGCCATACACCTGGGATTGGCTAATTATCACCTGACAACACCTCACGTGCACTCGTTCGTTAATTTTCGCTGTTTTTTCCCCCTTGAAATATGCCATATAATCTATTTTCGTAATAAATATACATGTAAGGAGGGAAGGGAGAAGCCTAAGTGATATTTACATTCAACTGGAACTACCTAATTTATAATGTATTGTCTAGATTTCCTGCCAATCATTTGAGTGCTAGACATAGCTGTTTCAAGAGCTAACATTGGTAGCACTGAATATCCCCTATGTAGGCCTCTACCCCGGCCCTCCGTTATCAGTTTACTCTCATCTTCCGAAGTGGGGGTACGTATGTTTCTTCTTGCTGACTTCAAGGACTTTTTCACCCCCATGCAAAGGGTCCTGTGACCTTTACCCCCTACTAAACCTCGTGTGGAAAGAGGTAAAGGGCTGACAATTGATAAAAGAGTGACTACGATCTTTCTATTGAGTAAAACAGTGCAAGTGGAATTGTAAATAATGTGTAAATAATGTGTAAACAGCAAGTGAAAGTAATGAATGTAAATATACGTGAACAATGGAATATAGTTTTATAAGTTACTTCAAGTGACAGTGCATAACACAGTGTAAATAAAATAGAAATGTAAATAACGTAAATAAAATAGAGAACGTAAATAGAAATGTAAATGAGTAGTATTATAAGAATACGAGTATATACCCTAGGAGTAATGAAAATGAAAATTTCACTCTAGCATGTCTGAATGCTATGAGTTATGAGAGTGAAGATGAAAGTGACATTCACTCTCAATGCTAGTATACAGGACGAGAAAGTGAATGCTACGTATTTTACTGAAAGAAATTGAATCCCTACAGTGACAATAAACTAATACTACTAAAGGAAACTTATGGATAAAGACTGTAGATATATATAAGTGTTATATAGTAATAGAAATATAAAGTGTGAGGGGTTTTATGAATAATAAATGACAGAGTGCCTAGAGCGAACTAGCGCAAGTGTGACGATCAGACACGCTCGTAATTTCCATTGCTTTCACAGTGTTTTTTTTTTTTTTAGTATGGATCCCAAACTACTTGAAAATTGTAGAATAGTGTTTATAGTGTTTGTATCTGGCTGTGGTAATCATATTACGGGTTGTCGGGAAGTGTAAAGTGGAGACTTCGTTACCCTACTTCAGAGGTCTCCACAAGCCCTACGGTAACTGACAAAGGCTCAACAATCATTCCAGGAGAAAGCTGAAGGTATGTGCCATAAGCATATGTAATTTTATTATTCTAGGACTAATAACTGATTTTTGGCAAATATTTTTGAGAGTCTGTCGGAGCCCAAATAACCCCGCGGCACACGCAAGTCATTGGTAAACAAGCCCGCGGTGTAGGGGTTAACCCTGAGGTCACACTTAATGACCACGTGCCATGTCTTTCTTGGTCTACCCCTCATAACCCCACCCCCAATATTAACACTTCTCACCCTCCTCACCCAATTATCATCCCCTATCCTCTCCACATGTCCAAACCATCTCAATCTACCTCTCCTCATCACAACACCAATACACTCCAGTCTCATCTTACCTCTCAACTCTTCCATTGTAAATCCAGCCCCTTCAGGCCTTGGACGCAGGGACCCACTGCACATCCACCTAATCATGGTCATTTCTGTACGTCTGAGCCAGTGAATATCCTCCTCCTTCACTGCTCAGGTCTCACTACCATACAGCATTACACTCCTAACACATGCTGCATACAAAGACCCCTTAACACGTAGGGAGAGTCCTCTCAATGTCAGGAGAGGCAAGAGCTCCCTGAACTTCTTCCAACCACTTCTCACCCTAGCCACAGAGCTAGCTCTAGCCCCACCTCCAGCACACAACATGTCTCCCAAATAACAAAACTCTTCCACACACTCAAGAGATTCACCAGTAAGTTCAATCTTTTCACGGTTGACAATCTCCACCTGCTCACCCCGACACGCCATACACATAAAATCAGCATTATCTCACAGTCTACCTCTGATACCACTACATCTCTTATGCACCCATTTATCACACACATCGCACAAGATGGAATTACTTCCCACGCCCTTGTGGCAAACTGCACATGGCCACTCTCCCTCGTCTTTGACAGTACCGCCACCAACCCTAGATATCATCACTTTTGTTTTATTTGCATTTACCCTTAAACCCTTGTGCCCCATACCATCTCTCCACTTCCTAAACCTTTCCTCCGCCTCCTTTTTGTTCTCTGCAATCAATATCAAATCATCAGCATACAACAACTCCCACGGGAGTCCGTTTCTAAAGTCACGTGAAAGGGCTTCAAGTACCATGATAAACAACATGGGACTCAAGACTGACCCCAGATGCACACCAACATTCACGGAAAACTCATCACTCAAATCTCCATTCACTCTTACCTGGGTGTGAGCACCCACATACATAGCCATAACCACCCTAACCAGCCACTCCTCCAAGCCAAGCTTTCTCATTGCCCACTTCACCACCTCTCTAGGAACTCTGTCAAAGGCCTTTTCCAAATCAACAAAAACAAAATAAAGATCCCTTCTCCTACCAATATATTTTTCCTGAAGCTGTCAAACAATGAATATAGCATCAGTGGTCCCCCTACCTGGCATAAACCCAAACTGCATCTCATCAATATTCACTCTTTCTCTAATCATACCTTCTAAAACTCTCTGCATTACCTTCATTATCTGATCTAAAAGCTTTATACCTCTATAATTTCCTCTTTCCAGGGCATCACCCTTCCCTTTATACACATTTACAATTACACTCTTCAGCCAATCATCTGGGACAACACACTCATAAATGATCCTATTAATCAGGTCAGTGACTAAATTCACCTCTATAACGCCTGAGGCCTTCAACATTTCGGCAGTCAACCCAGACACACCTGGTGCCTTCCCCACCCTCATCCTGCCTATTGCCTCACTCACAGTAGCAGTATCAATCAAAGGCCAAGGGCCAGACACTGGATCTGCTGGCTCCAAACCTTCCCTGTCCCACTCAAACTCCTCATTCAACAACCGGTTATAATGCTCTCTCCATGCATTTTTAATATCTTCACTGTTCACCACTACCCTTCCTTCATCATTCTTCACACACTGCTCACCTATAATATCCCGATTATCCCTCTTCACTTGACCTGTCACCCTAAATATATTTTTCCTTTCCCCATGATTTAGGTTATCAAGTAATAGTCTCTGTGACTCAGACTTTGCCCTGTATACCTCTCTTCTAGCCCTACGCTTGGCAGCCAAATATTCCTCTTTGCTACCACCCTTCTTCCATTCCCGGAAAAGCCTTCTTTTCTCCTTAACTGCAGCTTCTACACCTCATCCCACCACCAAGTTACTTTATGTCTTGGTGGTCCTCTTGTCCAGCCGCATGTTACATCAGTAACTCTCAAGAAATTGTTCTTGATGGCTCTGTACTGTTCATTAACGCCTCTGTATACAGCTCCCTGTTCAGCCACCACTCTCCTCAACTCGCTATAGAAGGCATCCCTTACTACTTGGTTTTTCAGCTTCCATATTTTCCTCCTAGGTACATAAGTCCTCTTTTTCATCACTTGTTCTTTAAGCATCATATCACAAATCAATATTTTGTGCTGCTGCACACACTCCTCGCTTCCTATAACTTTAACATCCCTCACTAACCTCCTATCGGTCCTCCTAACCAGAAAATAATCTATCTGACTGCTATTTCCTCCAGACTCATACGTAATTAACCTACTGTCTCTTTTCCTAAAATATGTGTTGCACACAATCATGTCCGTTGCCTCCCCAAACTCGAGTATCCTTTCCCCTTCTGCATTTCTTAGACTATACGCACATCCCCCATGCACTCCTTCATAACCTTGTGCTGCTTCACCTACATGACCATTTAAGTCCCCTCCCAAAATCACTATCTCATCATCCTGCATACCACCCACAACACGTATTAAATCATCCCAAAATCTATCTTTCTCTGCTTCATTCAGTCCTGCCTGTGGAGCATATGCCGATATAATCGCAGCTATCTTTCTACCCAACAGAATTTTCACTACCAATATCCTATCGCTTACTCTCAAAACATTCATAACATATTCCACCCATTTCTCCGCAACCATCACACCAACACCTCCATATCCGTCTGTCCCTCCCCTGCCAAAACAACTTATAGCAACAGTCCTTCCCAACAATCTTTCTGGCTGATCCACCCCTGTACCGGATTTCCTGCAAACACGCCACATCCACCCACCTCCTACTGAATGCCTCAACGACTTCCCCCGCTCTTCCCCTCAAACTTCCCACATTCCATGAACCCACCCTCATTCCCATGGGTGATTTACTGTCCTCAGGCTTGCTTTGAAACTTATTTTGTTTTGTCATCTTCAGTATTAATAAAGGGGGACAGACATAGCACAGGTCCCACTCACTGTCTAAATCGGATAAAAACTTTTAAGTCGACCTTACCATATGACCTTGACTTTAACCTATTGTTCTTTTTAAGAAGATAATCTTTTGACTAATAGTAATAACTGTGGTCTGTTGTTGAGTAATTGTTTTGAAGTCTTGCTTGCTCTGTTGGTAGGTTTCAATCTAAGATAGGACAAGTTCTCAACAGGAGAAAACTAATTGGACGGTAGTTCTTTACGTGTAGGTCTTTGAAATTACACTTTTTAAAAGCATAATTACAGACGCATGTTTCGAAGATACGACTGCAGCTTTAATTTCGAAATTTTTCTTAAACACCTTTGCTACTTCGTTTAATACAAAATCGTCGGCATCCTTATTAAAACCAGCGCTGATACCATCATACCCTCCCGCCAAACCTCTACACCGCTTTCACAGCTTTCATTATTTCGTTATATATGACAATGGTATGACTGTGTCGACTGTTTCTCTATCCTGCACAGATTTCCGATCACGGTATCCCTACTGTAAAGTTCTATATAATAATCTTCCTGTTATTTTGGCCATTTCCTTTCTGTTGTTTGTTACTTCTCTGGTAATCTTTCAGAGCAGACATCTATTTCCTTATCAATATTCCTCATACTGTATTTGCCTTTAGACTTTATCCACTCATTAAACTTTCTCTATTTGTGTTAATGTTATGGTTTCAGATGTCTTCGTTTTTCTTCCTTTATAAAGTTTTCTTTAGTTCAATTGCTTCAGTGTGATCTCTCCTTGCCCTTGCAATTATGTTCTTTTATTTTAAAGTCTTTTGTGATCTTTGAAATCTTCCTGTTGTCGCTTCTGCGTTTTCTACTTCTTGCTTCTACTGTAGAACTACTTCGTTTACTATTCTCGTGAAGTTTTCATTCTTTTGTTCTCTGCAGGTATTTAATTCACAAATCAGTTATGCGTATCTATTCTCAACTAACAAGCTGAATTCTGCAGCCTTCTCCCTCTCTGTTGCAATGTTTGGCTGTTTCCTTTACATTAGCCTCTCCTTCTCTCTTCTGAGATCGAGTATTACTCCACATCTCACCATTCTGTGGTCACTTCCTACATTTGCTCTGCCTGGTGCACTTAGGTCGTTCATGCATTGATGTATTATTTGTCAATGAGGATGAAATCTTTTTTCATTTTACTTCACTATTTGGTCCCTTTCATTTCTACTTCCCATAATTATAGTCTCCTGAAAGAACGTGTATCTCTCACAATAACTGTTTCGTGTAGAAAATTCCACTAGCACTTCACCTCTCGCATTCTGCATACTCATTCTAAAAATTTCGTATTGCAGTCTGTACAACTATTTTGTTACCTACCTTTGCAGTGAAGTCTACCATCACAAATATATACTGAGGTTCGTGCTTGCTCATTGCTTCATCCACATCATAATTTTCTATTTCATCACCATACACTGAGGCTGATGAACAGGCCTGGATTAACTTCAAATAGTATCTCTTCTTCAGTGTTATTACCCCCTCCAAGGAGGTTATGTTTTACCCCGGGTTTGTTTGTTTGTAAGCAAGATTACTCAAAAAGCTATGAATGGATTTTGATGAAATTTTGTGGAAGTGTGGGACATGGGCCTAGGAAAAAAAAAAATCATTTAAGTTGGGAGCGGATCCGGATCCGGATCCGAATCCGGAGAATTCCACAAAATGTCTCCAAAAGTTCTCAGTGAATTTCAATGAAATGCGGATTTGCAATAATGATTTTTAGGGGGACCAATCCCCCTCACCGTATTTAACATTCTCAGAAATAGTGAAAGGCAGGCAGATACAGCTTTGATATCTGTACAATGAACTATCATCCTTAATGCAATATTTTGGGAGTGTGCCCAAATTTCCTTTATTTTGGGGGGTAAGCCCCCTACGAAAAATAAAAATGCTCAGAAATAGTGGACTCTGAGAATTTGGATTTCAAAGGAACTGACATTCTTATCATAGGGTTGGATATGCAGTTTCCATGTTTTCTCTGAATGCACAGGAGGAAAATCGACAACAACTTTATTGATCTATATTTTTGGTACTGTACCATTAATCGATTTTTTTTTTTTTCAGTTTTTGAAAGATGTCTTGTCGTGAAGGGAAAATGAAGGCTAATCTAACCTCACAGTTTGAAAGGCCTCACTAACGCTAAATAAAAGTACTTGGTGATAGCAAGAATATAATGAAAATCCCATCATTGGATTAAAACAAGTAACCTCTTCAATCCAGCGACACATTTATGTATCTTTTGATATTAATCTGATTAAGTCAGCGAAGAGAAATACCTGTGTCTGTATTTGTAATAATTCATATCAGGTGTACTGAAGGACCAGGCCTTCTCCTCTGAGGGAGAGCAATAAACTGCATTAGCTTTTCCCGATTCTGGCGACCTAAAAACTAAAAGTAATTTTGGATGCGCGAAAGGCTATGGTCGTTGAGAGAAAAAGGAATTCACAGTGTGAAGTGAAGGTCCGTAGAGAAAGACCTGAACTGTTGGATGACTTTGAGTGCTCTGGTTCAGTGATAAAAGAGAAGCGTGAAAAAGGACGTGCGTTTAGAGAGACATGGTGCAATAAAGCACTATTGCAGTAGAAGCAAGTGAGAGTCATATGCGTAAATGCCAATTTAGGGGACCCGCATATGAAACGAAACAAAATGAGACAAAAATAATACGTTACTCTTTAAAAGAGGAAAGAAAGGAAGAAAGAAAAACAATTGTTAAAAGTGTTTCTTGATTGTCACAAGTGTCTGGTCGATTCAGTTAAACTGCAAATATGGTGTTCACATGTCAAAAAGACTCTTGCTCTTGCTAGTGCATGATAATATATGAATTCTCCAATCCAAAAGAATTCGGTGGACATGTAATACCCAAGTAGTGACACACTAACACACACACACACACACTTCATCCCTAAAATTCTTCATATCGCAAAATTTTTCTTTGTTGCTTACACTAAGAATTTTATGTTGAACTTTTATTCTAGGTTTTCGTTACTGTTGCGAAAATGCTGAAAAAAAAGGAAATATTATTTCCAATCTGCACTTCTTGAACTCTGCAATTTAGTAGCTGGTATTATTAAAAGTGAACTGTTTAGGTTGAAATGTTTGGTCATTTTTGCACTGTGTGTGTGTGTGTGTGTGTGTGTGTGTGTGTGTGTGTGTGTGTGTGTGTGTGTTTGTGTGTGTGTGTGTGTGTGTGTGTGTGTATGTGTGTGTGTGTGTGTGTGTGTGTGTGTGTGTGTGTGTGTATGTGTGTGTGTGTGTGTGTGTGTGTGTGTGTGTGTGTGTGTGTACACTCTAATGTCCTTATCCCAACGTACATTAGTTGTCACATACGTATACATAAAAAAATATTCAGGGGCAGCACACACATACTGACATGTATTATTATTATTTTTTTCAATAACGGAACAGAAGAAGGAAAAACAAATGAATAAAAAAAACTTATCCATACACTAGATTATTGGTGGTAAATGTAGCACGCCTTGGTCAAATCTTATTTGTGTCATCTGACTGAGTTGATATTTTGAGTATTAAGCAGACTTACCTTACTGAATTACCATGTGAATGCCTATATCGATACCCTAAGAAGTAATCAAGAGCCATCCTTGACTCTGTATTTATACTCCTTAGTTTTCCTTGTTTGATTCTTATTATCGACTGCCTTTAGAAGGCGGAACGATAATGTTTTTGCTTGCCTCTGTGTGTGTGTGTGTGTGTGTGTGTGTGTGTGTGTGTGTGTGTGTGTGTGTGTATGAGTATCTGTTCCCATTATATCTCATGAAAGGCTTGAGCTATTCAACATGAAAGCTTCAGGGTATCAAGATATAGCCAAAATCCTGGAAATTTTTTTTTTTTTTTAATAACAGAACGGAGGAAGGAAAAACAAATTAGTAAAAAAAAAAAAAAAATCCATACACCAGATTACTGGTGTCCTCTGTTCATAAAATATCTGTAACAGTTAGACTTGAACAGTTGTGGGTTGAAATTTGGAGGGAAACAACTCTGGGGAAGCGAGTTCCAGAGAGATGCAGTTCGGGGAATGAAAGAATTCTGATAGGCAAAAGTTCTGTAATATGGTAGTGTGACAGTCCAGTCGCGAGCGCTACCAGACGCCAGTGTAGCACGAGGGAAGGCATGGAGACGTGGCACAATTGACACAATCGCGTCTGAGCACTTGCCATAAAAATATCTGTAAAATAATTCAAGGGAAGCAACATTCCTTCTTACTTGTAGGGGAGGTAGTTTATTAGTAATAGCAGGGTTATTAATAATTTTAACAGCTTTGCTCTGAATTTTGTCTAGTTGTTTTAATGCAACCTCTCCACATCCATTCCACAAGGGTGAGCAGTTTTCAAGCTGAGAGCGCACATGACTCTTGTGAATTATAGCTAACTGCTCGTTGGTGAAAAGTTACGGACTCAGTAAAGTAATCCAAGTTTCTTTGAGGCAGTTTTAGCAAGTGATCTGACATGAGAGGTCCAGCTGAGGCATTGTTAAGTGAGACACCGAGAATTTCAATACTTTTGGAGATGGGAATATTTGTAGCACTGAAGGTAATATACGATTCTGGCAATACCTGTCTATTAGTAAATTGTACTGTATATATTTAGTTTTACTACCATTAAATGAGACAAGGTTGCTTTGTCCCCATTCACTGATCATAGATAAGTCTTGATTTATGGAGGTGGCTGTACTGAGTTGAGAGTTAGAGATATCAGACTTTGTACATGGGTGTCTCAGTGTGAATGACCTAAGAAGTGTTGAGTCATCTGCATATGAATGGATGGGATTGTGGGTGACAGATAAGAGATCATTAATATGAACCAGGAACAGGATTGACGCCAGAACTGATACCTGCGGCACGCCGGTGTTAATTGAGTGAAAATTGGAATATACATCATCAACTTTTACACTTATTTTTTTGTCAGTGAGATATGAGGAAATCAAAGGAACAAAAGACTTTAGTCCATTGCAAGGGAGTTTAGACAGAAGGGAACGATGCCATACTCTGTCGAAAGCCGTAGAAATATCAAGAGCTACTGCATGAGTTTCTCCATGTAGGTCGATTGATTGATGTATTGTATGAGTCAGGAGATTGAGTATGTCAATGGTGGATCTTTCGTGGTGAAAACCATATTGTCTATCACTAAGTAAGTTGTTGGATTCAAGATGTTTGACTATGTGCTTATTAATTAAAGTTTCAAACACCTTACCAAGAGAAGATGTGACAGCTACTGGTCTGTAATTAGAGGGGTCAGGGGAACTTCTTTTCTTTGGAATTGGGTGGATATTGGCTTCTTTCCAAGAATTAGGGAATGAAGAAGTACGTATGCATAGTCTGAATAAATTAGCAAGAACAGAGACAAGTTCTGTGGAACACTTTTTCAAAACAATTGGCGCAATTCCATCTGGACCTGGAGTTTGTTGGTAGGTAAACAGTCTAGGATGGAAGTATCTTGTCTGTATTTTCAGTTGAAAAATTTCGGGAGAGTCAAGTTCTAGTACTGGGACGTTCTGACTGGCTTCCTCTATGGTGGACTTTCTGGCAGACGTACTGGCAAAGATATTCGCTCTCCCATGCAAGTCATTTGTAATGTTGCCACCTGAAAATTTTAGTGGGGGAATTGATAATGACTTGATAAAGTTATTATTGAAAGAATTCAGAGTTGACCAGAATATTCTATTGTCATTAGGGTTGTTAAGTAGTTTTGATGCTTGATTTTGGAGAAAGTTTGATTTAGCGAGATCTGTTACAGCTTTTGCATGGTTTGTAGCAATTTTAAATTGAGAGAGTGATTAAGATGTTTTTTATTTTAAGTAAGGGTTATATGCTAATGACTTTTGGGCTGTTGCTCTGGCACAGGTGCTATCAAACGATTTTGGAGAGTTCGATCTTTTAGTGAACTGTTGACTTGGTATGAATAAATCCATACCAGCTAGTATTAAGTCACAAATGTGGGACTGGGTAGAATTGGCATCACTAGAAAAGAAAGACTGCCATGGAATGTCAGCAAGATAATTTCTAAATCCATCTCAGTTTGCCCTATCAAAGTGCCATCGGGTCACCCTGACAGGTTCAGAACGGGGAGGTGTGGGGGGATTAAGTAATGAGGCTTTGATGAGATTGTGGTCAGAGGATTCAAATGGAGACAGTACCTCTATCCTGTATTGATCAAGATTATTTGTCAGGAATAGATCCAAGAGATGGGCATTATGGTCAGGATTATCTGGTATTTTGGTTGGTTGCTTTACCAGCTGCGTGAGATTAAACAATTCTGCAAACAGCTCACATTCTAGATCAGCATCGTCAGTCCTGGCAGAATGCAATAATCATTCAACATTATGTATGTTAAAATCACCCAGAATGGTAATTTCCGTGCTAAGGGCAAGATTAAGGTTACTCAACTGTATGGATATGGAATCAAATACACTGGGTTCCGAAGAAGCATTGGGGGAGCAATAAACTACACAGATATATTTGGTAATATTTTGACAGTTTAGTTTATATATACAGTGAGTAATCAAAGCTGGATGAAGTGAAGTTGAAAACAGTGTCAACTGCATATTGGGATTTGATATAACAACAGGTGCCGCCCTTGTTACGGAAGTTTGTGGAGAGATGGTAACTGGGAAAACAAAATGGGGATATTTCAGTTGAGGGTGAGATTTGTGGTTCTGTGAGGAATAGGGCCAGAGGGGATACGGACTGTAGGAAAAAATGAACTGACTTTAAATTGGTACTAAGACCATGGATGTTGTTGAAGGATAAGCAGCACCTTCACTTCTCGGCTGACGAACATAACCGGAAATTGCACTAGTCGCTGCCGGTGTCATGTAGAATATTTACCCCCATGGAGAACTGACCCACAGGTCACTTTTCTATTATAGAATTCTGACCCCCCTTATGGAAAAGTGACCCACAGCCTAACCTAACAACCTAACCTAACTTAACCTAACCTAACCTAACCTAAATTTCACAAAAGGGGTCTATTTTCTATAGGGTGGGACAGTTTTCTATAATAGATAAGTGACCCTGGGGTCAGATTTCCATGGGGTCAGATTTCTATGTGACACCGGCACAGTTGCTTGATGGCGACCAGGACGACCCTGTGCCGCCAGCCCTACCCTGCCCGTGGTGGCAATCCGAGGTACCACCTCGTTAGAAAGTAATACTGCAGCGGCCATTGCTAATAAGAGTGTGAATGGAAGGTGTGATATCTTACTGTACGTGCATGTAGTGTAATGTAGACAGGTGAAGGTAGATGTATTAACCCGCGGCGTCCCGTCGACGTACTTCCACGTCCTCACGTTATGTCACTGCCAATCCCGTTGACGTACTTCAACGTCCTGCAGTTGCAAGGTTCATAATTTCCACAATTTTCAAAATTCGCGCGAGATTTTCGATTTGCCCACGTACCCAAGCCTCCCCTACCTGCTGCCAGGCGGGCAGCATCCCAGACCCCGCGTGACCTGCGCTCGCCCTTGTCTCGGTCACTCACCTGTTAGCAGTGACCCAGGTCAGACATGGCGCGTAAAGGTCTCTCAGACGACGAAATACAATCCGCCCTGGATGCCTTCACTGGAGATAGTGATTCTCCACTTGATGATGATGTGGTGGATCGAGATTATGTGCAGCCTGAGGAGGAAATAACAAGCAGTGATGAGGAGGTCCCTTCGCCCCGGAAAAAGCGGTATGTCACGTATCGTAAGGCAAGGGAAGGCCAGCCTGCACCCAAAACACCTGCATGGACCTCTCTCCATCCCCTAGAGAGAGATTCTGATGAGGACAAGGACGATGACGATGACGGCAGCTTAGGACGTGATGTTGCCTCGTGGTTGGGGAAGGAAAAAATCTCATCCTGAGGATCAGAAGGTGGGGCGAGAAGGCAAATAAAGTATGGCCTAGTGTTTTGTCTGGGGAAGGCGAAAGTGGTGTGGTGGGAGTGCGGGGTGAAAGGGAAAGTGGTGTGAAAGAGGCAGCACGAGCACGTGGTGCACGTAGGCCTAGGGGAGAGGAGGTGGAGCCACTCCCCAGCACATCTTTCGCCATACAATATTCCCAAACTTCCTCCACACAGCCCCAATATCTGGGGAAAGGAAGGAAAGGGAAGGGAAAGGGTAAAAGAAAAGGGAGAGGGAAGAGAAGTGCGAGTGATGAAAGGCGCCGCTCTCCACCTCCCCCACCACCACCAATGTTGCGTTGTGCCTTCAGCCATGTTTCAGAGAGTATCATAACTTCCTACACTATTGAAACTGTGTGGGACGGTGATATGACGCTCAGTATAATGGTAAGGCCAGTCAGTATGTGCTAAGTCTTATATAAACTTGAAACGGGTGTAATGTTTGCAGGAAAGTAATGTATAAGTTGAGAAATAGTGTGAGTTGAACAAAGTGATATGAAAACTACACCCACTGTATAAATCTGCGAAAATATGACGCTCAGTATAACACTCTGGTCAGTAAATATGTGATAGCAAGAATATAAAGTGGAAACGGGTGTAATGTTAGCATGAATGTAATGTATAAGTTGAAAAGTAGTGTAAGTTGTAATAACTGATGTCACGAGTACACCCACTGTGTAAATCTGCGAAAATATTATGCTCAGTAGAACATTCTGGTCAGTAAGTATGTGATAGGAATTATATAAAGTGGAATTTGTTGTAATGTTAGTAGTAAGGTAATTTATAAGTTGAATACTAGTGTAAGATGAAACAAATGATATCGCGATAACACTCACTGTGTAAGTGCGCGCTAATATGATGCTCAGTTGAATCGTAAGGTCTGAAATTATGTGATATCAATTATATCAAGTGTAAACATGTGCAATGTTAGTGGAGAATTATTATATAAGTACAAAAATAGGTTGTAAGTTGAAATAGTAGTCATAGCGACTTCACCGTGTGTGTTATTATGTGCTATTATTACGCTAAATATTTACGTAAGGCCTGAAATTATCTCAAAACAGTTCTATAAAGTTGAAAAGTGTATAATATTATTAGGAAAGTATTTTGTAAGTAGAAAAAACACAATACGAGTTGAAACAACAGTCACAGCGAGTTCACTCACTACGTAAATAAGTGCTAACATTACGTTAAATGTTATCGAAAGGCCTGTGAATACGTAAAAACTATCTATCTATCTATAAGTAAAAAAAATGATATGTATCATGATTTTCGAATGTTAGCGATTCATCGTGACCAGTCTGCCTGATTTTGCTCGTTTCGCACGATGGTACAATGCTTATTTCAGCTCTATTTTTGTATAAAATCCAATTTACTCTTTTATCACATGTTTTTATGTTTGTAATAAATGCATATCTACTTACTTTCATTGGTTTCCCAGACTTATAATACCATAGAAAACGTTAGAGGCTCAGACCGCCTACAGAGAACACGGTGCCAGGTGTGACCAAGGCATACCTGTTTAGGGCAATTATGGACCCCGGGGAACAATTTCTTTGTGACTGACCATTGTTTCTGACCAAAAACGAAAGTTTTAGCAAAAAAAATTTGGGTCCAAAAATGGTCGGGATTGGGGGGTACCATTGGTGAGAAAGTGGTCGGGACGGGGCGGGAGAGTATGCTAGCTTACTCTGTGTAAATGAAAGCACCGAAAATGTTCAGCAAAGGGAGATCGTCAGGATCAAGTCCTGAGGGCTGGTGAAACGGGAGCTCCAGCTCTCCCTATCACCAGCTTGCCATCCACCTCAGGAGTACTGCCCTGTTCGACTGGTGCTATAGTCTACTCCTCTTTTGGGGACAAATTAACCAAGACCACCCGCTCCCACTCTCGCTACACAAGAGGCGGGTTGCTCATAACGCTGGGTGAAGCCTAGGATCTTCACAAATGGATTTACTTTGCTGCCTGTTCAAACGTTCTCCTCTCTCTCTCTCTCTCTCTCTCTCTCTCTGTATGTAATCCTGTTAAGCGTTTTCACATCTAGAAATTTAGTTGGTACTAAGGCTGTGAAGCGACTTTAAGATATTTTTTTTCTATTACAACAATCAAAAGTGTTCTTAAAGTGGTATCTTGTAGCTAATGGATGTTGAACGTTGGCATTATGGAATAATTTGGTCAACCTCGTCACAGTGACATGGTAATGGCTTAAGTTTTTAGGCTGTGTGCTACTTAGCATCTGTACTGACGTTTCTAGTGAGTAACTGAATATTCAACTCATGCCATCATACAGACTGCTAAAAGGAAAATCGATGTATCAGATTATTTTTATTGCTTTCCAAATAAGAAGCCTGCCCTAACCTAAAAAAAAAAAAAAAAAAAAAAAATGGATAATAAAATATAATGGAGGACATGATACTGGATGGATTTCACTGGCTGGGATTTTCGCTTCTTACGCTCGAACACCTAAACTTGTAAAGCATTTATTAACTATCACTGGGATAAGCCTTCCCTCGTGCAGATGTAAATGAACTTCGCCTTTCGGCATCGGTGGTGCATGAGCTAACATGTCCAGTTTGCAAACAAAAGAACCGATATAGACATTCTTGCAGGTCCGATTCGTGGAAAAAAAAAAAAAAAGGGGTGGGGTCCCCTCATCCCTACTCATATTTCACAACCCAGGCATAATATCGATTATTGACCAAAGTCTTCCAGAAGAAGATTAGGACAACATACACTGGCTATCTACCTTATGGCCCTAGTGCAGTTAATAGGCATTTGATCCTAAACATTCTTATTCTTCTACCTTATTTACTGACTGCCCCGTCAAACTGAGGACGGAACTGAACATATTCTGACACTATGTGTCCGAGTGTGTAGGTCGGAAGTAAAAATAAGAAAGTTACTGGGCCAATAATAGAGCATTTTGTTTCTCAGTGACAGACAGACGCAGAATAAGTCTGATTCCGACCTCACCGTGACGAGACCTTTACTCTCGGGGCGCGGCCACACTTACCCAACACACGCCATCGACAAAAGGAAGTGAGGCACAGGATTCCGACCAAGGTTCCGATTGCTACTGCAGCAGCAATAGCCATGTGTTCCCTTTTATCTTGTCATCCACATGGTCTGACAAGTGTAGCCTCATCAAACTGCAGGCATAAAAACCATCAACCCCTCCACAACAAGAGGTTTGTCCATAGCTAAGGAAATCTCTAGAGTACAAATAAGGTGTTTAACTCACCGCAAAGAAGTCAATGGAAGAATGTTTTGAGAAAAATCATGTAGGCAGGAAAAGTAGGAAAAATGGAAGGACTCTTCATGCAAAATCCTCCAAGTTTTATCAAGTTTAGAAGAGAATTTTACTTTCAACTGCGTAATGAAAACTACAGCCCGTTTTTACCTATTCCTCTCGACATTTATCACACTGACAATTTCTTGTATGTTTATTTATCTAATTACGAGGCATGAACACCGTCTCACTTCATTTTGGTGACAACGAGACAGTGACCAATGACCTTCCAAGCCCAGTGACGCGGCCCCCGTTTCCAAACATAGCTATCATATTGATATGTATAGGATTCATAACTAATCAGTTAAACATGGAATCATAGGAAGAGGTGCTAGAAAAGCCTCCCAAACCGACAGAGAGCCTAGGTAAATTTGATAACCCAAGCTTATACAATTAATTCTCATTCTGAATGCTGATGATACTACCTGATATTATTTATACAATACTGAACCAAGATTCGCAAGGAAACCTAAAATTAGTTCCCTCTCGCAGCTAAGATTTGTTTTTGCAGTAGGGACAAGAGCAAAGGGGAGATTCCGCACATCCTTTTCCTCGCCCTTCCTGCGAAAACAGTTCTTCGTTACGAGAGGAAACTGATCACAGATTTGTTTGCCAGTCCAGGACTTAGTGGCTCACATGTGTTAGGGAGCCCTGCTTCTTTCGTGTCAATCGGAGATTCTTCCCCAGTTCTTGGATGCCGAACTAATGACGTGAAATTTTAATCCCATAAGTTTTTTTTGATTATATACTTGTCATGCAGCGGGGTTGGTAGTTCTGGTGGAAGCTCTGTGCCTCCAAAACAATAACATCAGTCTACAACAAGCACGTGTAGCATTCGGAAGTGAAGAACAATTGTCTAGACACTGCAAATTAAAACAATGGTATCATCACCATCAAAGTCATGCCACTGTTATATGAGCAAAAGCTGTGTTTAGTACACCTAAAACCAAGGAAAATAAAGATATTTTAGTTTTAGAAACGGGCAATGCCAGTCTCTCAAAGAAAACATCTTGGGAACAAATTGCAGCGCAGTTCAGTACTGCTTTTTCCCGCTGCCCACCCGAAGACAGCACAACAGGTGAAGAGGGGCTGGGATTATATAAAAAATAGGTGGGTCACGTAACGCATTATTATAACTCTTTAGGCCATGTGCTGCTCCTGAAAGAATATTTAGAAAGTCTGGGGTAGGTCTACGCTAGCTTCATGTGTTCACACGATTGATTCAAAATATTTCCTATCACAGGCATATATAAGCCTTTAATATAAATCTTGCAGAATGCAACATAATTTCAGGTGGAACTAGCCCATAGGAAAGCCCTAGTGAATGATATAAAATTGTCTTTCTCAGTTTTCAAGGAAATTTTTTCAATTGTTCATAATTGTAAATCACCTATTTATATTTTGACCTGTTTCAGTATTCCACATTCGAAAATGTAGCATGCCTTGGTCAAACCTTATTTGTGTCATCTGACTGAGTTGATATTTTGACGACTATTAAGCAGACTTACCTTACTGTAATACCATGTGAATGCCTATTTCGATACCCTAAGAAGTAATCAAGAGCCATCCTTGACCCTGTGTTTATACTCCTTAGTTTTCTTTGTTTAATTCATATTATCGACCGCCTTTAGAAGGCGGAACGATGATGTTTTTGCTTGCCTCTGTGTGTGTGTGTGTGTGTGTGTGTGTGTGTGTGTGTGTGTGTGTGTGTGTGTGTGTATCTGTTCCCATTATATCTCATGAACGGCTTGAGCTATCAACATGAAACCTTCAGGGTATCAAGATACGGCCAAAATCTTGGACGAGTTCGAAAATGGGCACTTGGGGTCAAAGTCAAGGCCACCAAAATGGCTGTCAAAGGTCAGCTAGTTTTTATCGCCTGCATTTAACGCCATTATATCTCATGAACGGCTTGAGCTATCACATGAAACATTCAGGGTATCAAAATATGGCCTAAATCTTGGACTGACCAACAGCATATTCTGGAGGGCGATTACCTTTCGGCTCCCGAAAGCTTTTCTTTCATTCTGGATGGATTACTAAAGGTTGTATTTTATGCTATCAACTTTCTGTGACACATGCATGAGCACTGAATGAATGGTAGGCCCAGTTCAGTATATTTGAGCATGGATTTGCATGCTCCAACATGGAACATTCCATGGTAAAATTAGCTGCATTTGAGCATTATTATTATTTTTTTTTTTACCCAGGTATTAGGTATTTCCATCTTTTGTTTATCTTACTTCTACGAAGGAACACATTCTATCCATTTCTCGTTTCTCTGAAATCTCCATTCTAGGAGATTTCAATGTTCACCACCTTTGGCTCTCCTCTTCTCCTCTTCTTTCACTGATCCACCTGGTGAACAAGCCTACACCTTTTCTATCCTTAATGACCTAGAGCAGCTTGTACAGCACCTTACCCATATCCCTGACCACCTTGGAGAGAGCTCCAACGTACTTGACCTCACCTTTACAACTAATCCATCTGCTTACACTGTTAATCTTTTTTCTCTGTTGGGCTCCTCCGATCACAACCTTATCACCTTAACCTTTCCTATCTCTCCAGTAAGGCCTGTGGACCCTCCAAAGAAGCGTCGTCTGTGGCATTTTGGAGCTGCAGATTGGGAGGCCCTCAGGCAGTACTTCTTTGAATTTCCCTGGAATGATTTTTGTTTCCATGGCTGGGAAGCATCTGAGTGTGCCCTGCACATTATGGAGGTTATTCTCTCGGGCATGGAAGCATACATTCCTTTCTCATTTCCTTTGAGTAATGCAAGAAAACCTTGGTTTAATCACGCTTGTTCTAATGCTGTCCGCAACAAGGAGAGGGCCTGAAAATGATACCAGAGCCAACCCACCCCTGAATCACATCTTTTATACTTTTCTGCCCGGAATCGTGCTAAGTCTGTTCTTCGCTCTGCTAAAAATAATTTCATCCGTACTAAATGCTGTCAACTATCCAACTCGAATTCTTCCTGTTCCTTCTGGCACCTTGCCAAAAACCTTTCTAACAATTTTATCTCATCATCCTTCCCTCCTCTTTTCTACTCTGATGGCTCTGTAGCTAATTTTCTTCTACTGATAAAGCAGACCTTTTTGCTCAGACTTTCTCCTCCAATTTCACCTTAGATGATTCCGGTGCTGTTCCTCCATCACTTCCCCCCTCTGATTTCCTCATGGCTGACATTTAAATTTCTTTAGCTGATGTATTTTCTGTCATCACAGGCCTCAGTACTAATAAGGCATATGGGCCTGATGGAGTCCCTCCTGTTGTCTCAATAACTGTGCTTCTGTGCTTACACCCTGCCTAGGCAAACTCTTTCGCGTTTGTCTATCAACTTGTATCTTTCCTTCTTGATGGAAGTTTGTTCTCATTCAGCAAGTCCCAAACAAGGGTGACCATTCCCAACCCTCTGTCCTCCAATTGCTTTAACATCCTGTATCTCAAAAGTTTTCGAGTTAATTCTTAACAGAAAAATGTTAAAGTATCTTTCCTATCACAACCTTCTTTCTGATCGTCAGTATGGGTTCCATCAGGGATGCTCCACTGGCGATTTTCTCACCTACCTTTCAGACTCCTGGTCTTCCTCCATTCGGGACTTTGGCGAAAGCTTTGCCATTGCACTTGACATCTCTAAGGCTTTCGATCGAGTCTGGCATAAATCTTTAATTTCTAAACTGCCCTCTTAAAGTTTCCATCCTTCTATCTGTGTCTTCATCTCTAGCTTCCTTTCTGGTCGTTCTATAGCCGCTGTTGTAGACGGCCATCGTTCTTCTCCTAGATCTATCAACAGTGGTGTTCCTCAAGGCTCTGTCCTATCACCAACTCTCTTCCTTTTATTTATCAATGACCTTCAAAGCTGTACATCTAACCCTATCCACTTATACGCTGATGACTCCACCCTTCACCTTCCATTCGGTTCCCGCAACGTCCATCTTAGGAGTTACTTCAACAAACAAGGGATGAGTCTATGGCACACCTAATGTCTGACTTGGCTCGTATCTCTGACTGGGGTAAAAATAATACGGTTGTTTTTAATGCATCAAAGACTCAGTTCTTACACCTATCAACCTGACAAAATCTTCCACAGGTATACCTACTAACGTTTAATAATATTCAGCTTAATCCTGCATCATCCTTGAACATGCTTGGGGTTTCATTTACTCAGGACTTATCTTGAAAAGATCATTTTACATCTCTTGTAAAATCTGCTTCCAAGAGATTAGGTGTGCTAAGCCGACTCCGTTCCTTCTTTATCCCTGCACAATTGTTGACTCTATAGTGCCCCTGTGTGGAGTACAACTCTCATGTGTGGGGAGTCTCCCCATATACAGCTCTTCTTAATAGGGTGGAGTCAAAGGCTTTTTGTCCCATTAACTTTCCTCGTCTTACTGACTCCCTTCAACCTTTGTCTCTTTGCGTCACTGTTACATCTTTATCTTTTTTCTATCACTACTTCAATGGTCACTGCTCCTCGGAACTGTCTTCATGCATTCCTCCACTCCTACGACGGGCGCGTAGCACCCGTCTAGCAGCAAACTCTCATCCCTTTTCTGTCCAATTCTCTGATGCAAGAGTTAACCGTTACTCCCAGTCCTTCATTTATGAGACAGGTGAACTCTGGAACTGTCTCCCTTTGTCTGTATTTCCTGCTTCCTATGATCTCCAGTCTTTCAAACTCAGTGTGTCCAGGCATCTCGAAATGATCGGATCTTGAATTTGGCTCTGTCTTGTATTTTGTTTTTCTTCTTGGAAGGAACAACAATAGCGGGCCCACGGCCTTTGGTTCCTTCTTCCTCTCATTAAAAAAAAAGAAGAAAACTACTAGATAAAAAATGCAAGACAATCATGAATGCAAGTCAGCCAGCCTTAACCCTGTTATTTAAAATCCCCAATACACACACATACACACACACACACACACACACACACACACACACACACACACACACACACATTCATTCATTCATTAAGTAGTTGAAAGTGCATTTGCTTAAAATGGCATATAATAAATAGTGATTTTTTTTTTTTTCAGTCTCTGTTAGTGTGGTGTGATTCCAAATTAACCCTTAGATCCAATATACCTTCTGGAAGGTCGTTGTGTGCAACTGTGATGGACCTTCTGGAAGATGGTGGGAAATTTTGAATTTTTTACAAGATTTTCTATGCCTATCTCTTGTTACGCTCGCTGAAGTGGTCGCATGGATCCCTCCCGGGCTGCATAAGGTATTGCATTGCGCCAGTCAGAGTGTCAGTGTCCTTCACAGGGTAAGGATAGAGCCATGCCTCTCTCAAACACCCATCCCACTTCCACCACCACCTAACACGGTAGGAAGCAAGCCTAGCTGCCTGAGTGGTGGCACATACCCTCTAGTGACAACTCTGACAACATTTGCCAAAAGGGAGGTAGCAGTGAGGAGAAAACTGCAATAATTGGATCACATCCTCCTGCCACTATGGACCCTGCCTTGATTTCCCCAACCTTACCCTGCCTTTCCTTGCCATGCATTTTCTTTCCCTACTCTACCCTCTTTCTTCTTACCCTACCCTGCATTTCCCTCCCTTTCCCTACCCTGCATCTCCCTACTCTACCCTGCCTTTCTGTACCATAGTCCGCCTTTCCCTAGCCTATCCTGCATTTCCTCACATTATCGTGCCTTTCCCTACCCTACCCTGCCTTACTCTATCCTACCCTGCCATTCCCTACCCTACCCTGCTTTACTCTAGCCTACCCTGTCTTTCACTAGTCTACCCTGCATCTCCCTACTTCACATTACCTTTCCCAACCATACCCCACCCTTCTTTTCCCTAGCATACCCTCCCCTCCCCTTCCCTGTCATGCTTTGGCTTTCCCTATCCATCCCTGCGTCTTCTTACCCGGCACTGCATATCCCTATTCTATCCTGCCTTTCCCTACCCTACCCTAGATTTCCTTACTCTATCCTGCCTTTCCCTATACTACATTGCCTTTTCCTGCCTTGCTCTATGTTTCCTTACCCTTCCATGGCTTCCCCTGCTATGCCTTGACTTCACGCATCCCACTACTGTCTTTTTCATACAAAGCACACGCGAATGCTTCACGAGATAAAGTAAATACGTATAAAGACCCTGTTGGAGACAATGGCAAGTGACATAGCAGTGCGCTACACACTAGCAAATGATATGTGACGCTCAGTACGAAACTCTTCTGGTTTGCTATAGGATAGAGAAAGAAAATATCCTATGTTGTTAACTGGTGGTAGAAACTAAGTAAATAAATGACTACTTGGGTGTTAAGAGTTCCATTATTTTCTATCATGCGGCATCTCAGCATAATTATGTTACTTCACTACATTATAAGTGACACTGTAGTAGAAAGAGATAATAAGTGATGTTTTATTTAGAAACTGCTAAAAGTAAAAGGAAATCGATTTCTGTCACCACAATTACAAATATGCTCACGTGGCGCATTACTGAGTTGCTTAAAAAATATATCTACTTGTATTTGGCAACAAATGTCTATATGAGTGACTATTGGGGTATTTAGGTAATTTTCATTTTTACATAAAAGATACAACTTGAGGACTAATTTATCCATTTGGGCGTGAGAGAGGTTGGCCGCACCATGTTCTTTTCCCCCAGGTGTTCAGCATAAATATTGGAAAACGAAATTAAACTTTATTCAATTTGTCCTCAACTTTATTGTTTACATTTCCTTCTTTTGTAAGCTGCCCGCTGATCTCATAAGGTAACTAAAATAAGCCAAACCATCCCATACATGGGACTTTCAACATAACTCTGCCTTCCTTACAAAATATTTCAAGATAAAATATACTATTCCTTGACAAAAAGGAACAACTATTCTTTTTCGAAACCAGTGAAAAAAACTCAGCTCAGTCTTTCTTATTTTCATACACCCAAAAGTTTTGAATAATTATTGCTAGTGTAATACCAAAAAATTTGTTACAAAAATTATGTAAATGTAACATACTGTAGTAGACTACTTCACCTAAGAAATGTGGAAAGTGACAGAACAATTGCTCTTTTTATTGAGGTATAAGTTTACTTTGCACTTTATACACATGATTTTTGTTGTATCCCTGCACCCTGGCCTTTTGCTCATCCTTCTTATTTCTCCCTCAGAAGGCCAGTGACCAACCTGATCACATCGAATGGGTTTATCGGGCAGGGTTTGCTTGGCTTTCCTACTTTGGGATTCTTGCTTCTGCTCTCTGAAAGGGATGGCCCCCCTCTTTTGAGTCTGAAGATTTTCCTTCTTTTATGAACAGAAATGAAACTTTGAGTTATAAGGACGCCAGTGGTGGGACTTCTGATCTTGGCAACCGAAGGTTACCTGCATCTCCTCTATACAAGAGCCATCTGTTCACTATAAGCATATCTACCATAGTGGAATATCAGCCGATGGTAATTTTTCTTTGACCTTATGTTTATTCTGTACAGAGCTATTAGACAATCTGCCGAATAACACCTCCCATTGAGCTGTTGTACCGGCTGATAACGTCTGGACATTGAACTTCAATCTTATGATAGAGCTTGCTGTCATACCTAGAAACTGTCAAATGTTGACACCAGATTGACAATTCTGTTGTCATACCATTCGACATAGCATCAGAAAATATTGTTTTTACTGCTGCACATAAGCCCCTGCCCTTTTTCATTAGCTCTTTTTCTGCATCTACCCCTTTCCTTATGCCAGGTAAGTGCACAGTAAAAGTACTGTCCCACAGCACCAACTACCTCTGCTCACAAGGTATGTTATCAAAGGCAAGGAGTTAAACCAATTATCAGAAAATAATAAATAGTTAAAGTGTGAGGGAATTACTTGGGATAAATGTAGTACACAGTTAGAACTTGTCTTGAGGTCTGGTAATGCAGGATCATCTACATGATCAATCTTTCCTGTATAGGGCATAAAATCTTAAGTCATATCCTCACTCTCTGCTAATACAAGCAACTTATAGCTCCGTTTGTGTGGCTTACTTGGGACATAATACTTCAGAGAACTGTGCCCTTTGAAGGGTACCATTTGTTCATTAA
This sequence comes from Coenobita brevimanus, assembly GCF_032717465.1. NCBI lineage: Eukaryota > Metazoa > Arthropoda > Malacostraca > Decapoda > Coenobitidae > Coenobita > Coenobita brevimanus. The sequence goes on from NC_136986.1 coordinate 36,500,542, forward strand.
TGAATAAATTTTGTATCACAGGAATTGGTTGATACTTAGCAACGTGATCCACCACTGAACGCACTTTGAAAAGCTTATCAGTGTTACCGCCAGGGTTTGTATCAAGTCTGGTGTTATCTACCATATGAAGCTTGGTCTTGATCTCTTCCCAGCAGTTACGGCTCATCACATCGGCTACAACATCTCTAAGGGGACTTAACTCCCTAGACCAATGCATCCTAACATTAGGCAACTTACTAATGGAAAAATTAATGCATAAACCTAGCCACCGTTCCAATGCACTACGATATAAGTTCATAGGTTGTTTGGGATTGATCAGAACAACAAAGATCTGTCTGTGCCACAATAACATCTAGGAGGCCATTATCAAGGAACCTACGTACATATTCAACTGACTGATGCAAATTATCTGTAAAACAAAGTTGAGGACCAAGATATTCGTGGATTGTTGTAGCATAATCAGTGTCAACATTTAGCTATGCTGATACAGTCCTCCTTGATGCAGCCCAAGATGTCCTTGAAGACGCTTAAGACGTACTTTCATCCCTATCTGAATAGCATCAACTTGAAGCACAACAAAGTCACTCATCAAAGGACCGTGAAATATTCACAGCTACTTCATCAAGAGTGGATGTGTCACTGAAGAGTATTGCATCAACTTTGGTGTCTGTGGAAAAACACAAAGTTGAGATTAGAAGTGTATGGTGACAACAGTACTGCAGTATGAAAATACACAACAATGCATGAAGAATCATTCATTTATGATACCTATAAATAATCATTTGTTTCTCTGCCGGTTCTACGGCTGCAAGAAGGATACACGGACATAAACCTACCATCTTCAGCACAACCTTCTGTAAGACTTTCTGGCTGAGAACCTGGATCATCTGGATCCTAATCAGATTCCAAGTCACTCTCTACTTTATCAAGCACTACCACTTGTACATTAGCATGATGTAGTTTCTGATGTCCTCTGCCATAGAACAAAGTCTTCGAAAAAACTGTGAAAAAAACAAAAATGGCTCACTGAAAGAAAAGCCAAATGAGATTATCCATCATCCACTCACTTAATGTAGAGTGATGCCATATGAGCTCTACACTGAGTGACAAGCCAAATGGTTTCCTGTACCCAGGAAACCATTTACTACGCTGGGTGGTAACCATATAACCGAGGTTTCTGGCAGGGTTAAGTGTCCCCCAGATTCCCCTATCCAAAATCATTTAATCATGGCAGTCGTTTCAGACAGCCTCGGAGGGCCCAATACCTGCTCAGGGCCCCAACCAAATGGGCAGACTGGCGTGGCCATGTGGAATGTGAGAGGTGTGAATGAGGAGAGCAAGAGGGTGGAAGTAGTGAATGTGTCCAAGAGTGCGAGATATGTCGTGATGGCACTGTGTGAAACGAAAATGAAAGGCTGCGAAGTCTAGGAGTGGGAGGGTGTGAAATGTGTAAGACTGGGAATGAATGGGAGAGGAAGATGTAAGTAAAGAGTTGCTTTGTTGATCAATGAGGTGTGGCAGAGTGGAATGAGAGACCACAAATGTGTCAGCTCGAGGTGTATGTATGTCAGGTTCAAGTTTGAGAAGGTGAAAGTGGCAGTTATTGTAGCGTATGCACCATGTGAGGACAGGAGTGAAAGAGAGAAAGACAGGTTTTGGGATGAGCTGGGTGAAGTAGTGGGAGAAATGCCCAGGAGCTATAAAATGATCGTGATGGGGGATATGAACGGAAGAGTAGGCACTGGTCCAGAGGATGACATAATGGGTCGTTATGGAGTACCAGGAGAAAATGATAATGGGAATCAACTAAAGGATATGTGTCAGGAGAGGAGGTTGTGCATTTGTAATTCGTATTTCAAAAACAAAGATGGACATAAATATACATGGTATAGAGGAAACGGGGATCGTGTTGAAAGAAGCCTGATTGATTACGCGCTCGTAGAGAGGTCGATGATGGGAATGGTTGCTGATACGAGGGCTGTAAGAGGACGATGTGGAGGTCTGTCAGATCATATGCTTGTGGTATGCAAGATCAAGCTGAGAGGAGTGAGGTGCATCAAGAGAGAGAGGAGCGGTCAGGGTGAATGTCTGAAAGTTGAGAAGCTGAGGATCAAAGAAGTGGCAGATGAGTACTGGACCAAAGTAGAGGACGAGTTAGAATCAGTGAACTGGAATGAGTGGGATCTGGACAGCCTGTGGAATGCATATAGGGACTGCTAAGTTAGGAATGCTAAAGAGGTGTGTGGTGTGGCAAGAGTATTAACAAAAAAGAAGGGTACGGCATGGTGGGATGAGGAGGTTAAGAGAACGGTGGAGGAAAAGAGGAAGAAATTGCTAAAGTGGTTACAGGATAGGGGTTCAGTTGAAATAAAAACTGAGTATATCGAGAGCAAGAATCACGTAAAGAGACTAGTGAAGAGAAAACAAAGGAGGTAAATGATGACCTAGGAAGAAAAATGAATGCGAACTCTCTGAAAATAGGAAGTTATTCTGGAAAGAAGTGTGGAAATGTAGAAGTGAAAGTGGGAAGAAATATGATAGTGTGAAGGATGCAGGTGGTAGGTTACTAACCCATGGAGATGAAGTAAGGACCAGATGGAAAGAGTATTTTGAAAGCCTGATGAATGGGAATAGAGAGAGCAGAGTGGCTGTAAGCATGATTGGTTTTGGGGGTGTGCAGAGAAGGAATGCAGTGCCAGGAGACGTGACACTCGCACAGGTGAGGAGCGCTGTGAAGCGGCTGAAAAATGGGAAAGCAGCTGGGGTTGATGAGGTGTATGCAGAGATGCTTAAGTGTAGTGGAAAGAGTGGAATGAAGTGCTTGTTGGAGATATGTAAGAAGGCATGGATGAGTGAAGCTGTGCCGGCAGAGTGGAAAAAGGCTGTGATTGTACCCCTGTACAAAAATAAAGGTGAGCGAAGTGAGTGCAAGAATTATCGTGGCATAAGTTTATTGAGTATGGTAGGGAAGGTATTGGAAGAATTATTATAGAGATAGTAAGAGAGATATCAGAAGTCCTTGTGAGTGATGAGCAGGGTGGCTTTAGAGTGGCAGAGGATGTGTGGATCAAGTATTTGCAGTGAGACAGATAGCAGAGAAGGATTGTGAGAAGGACCATTAGGTGTTTATGGCATTAATGGATCTGGAAAAGCATACGACAAAGTAGACAGTGAGGGATTGTGGAAATTTTTGCGCATGTATGGTGTAGATGGTAAGCTGCTAGGTGCTGTCAAGAGTTTTTATGATGGTAGTGAAGCATGTGTAAGGGTTAATGGGCATCTAAGTGAATGGTTCATGATCAGTGTGGGTGTGCGACAAAGTTGTGTGATGTCCTCATGGCTGTTCAATATTTATATATATGGATAGGGTGATGAGAGAAGTAAAAACACGAGTAATGGAGAGAGGGATGGCGTTGGTAATGAATGGTGATAGATGGAATATCTCAAATTTGTTGTATGCTGATGATGCAGTACTGCTTGCAAGTACCGGACAAGAACTTGGTAGGCTAGTGCAGAGTTTTGCTGATGTCTGTGAGCGTCGTGCCTTGAGAGTAAATGTAGAAAAGAGTAAAGTGATGGTTACTGAGAGAGAAAGTGACTCCCAGTATAATGTTGCAGTGAATGGAGAGAGACTGGAATTGGTGAGAGAGTTCAAATACTTGGGCACAGTGATAGAAAAGGGAGGAAAATGTGCAAAAGAAGTTGCAAGTAGAGTGACACAAGGAAGAAAAGTAGCTGGTGCAATGAAGGCCTTGATAAGACACAGAGGCTTGAGTGTTGCAGCTGCACGAGGCTTGCATGAGGGAGTGTTAGTGCCAACTCTAATATATGGGTGTAAGACTATGGTGTGGCATGAAAATGAAAAGTCAAGAGTAAGAGCAGTGGAGATGGGACTGCTGAGGAAAGTATGTGGAGTACAGAGGGTGGATAGGATACGAAATAATGTGATTCGTGAAAGGTGTGGAGTGAGGAAGTCGGTGGACACCAGAACCGAAGAGAATGCCCTGAGATGGTATGGTCATGTGGAAAGAATGGAAAACAATAGACTGGTGAAAAAGGTATACCTGAGCGGATTTGAAGGAGGGAGGAGGCGAGGTAGGCCAAGGAGAAGGTGGAGAGATATGGTGGATGAGTGTGTGAGGAAGAGAGGTTTGGAAGTCGCTGAGGCTAGGGAACTGACAAGAAATCGAGCTGGCTGGATGAATGTTGTGAGAAATGCATGATCAGGGATTTTGGCACCCCTTGTGAGCATGGCAGCGTCCGGATTGACTCAATCGGATACGTTTGTGTGAAGCTGCAGAATGTGGTGAATGTTTTTTTGCGTATCCGGTAGAGCCAGGATTCCGGGAGCTTGAATGATGAGTGAATGGAAGTGTGGCCTATTTGGATTGGGCAAGTTTGTGCTGTCTGGACTTTGCTACTCTTCACCCTGCCCTTGGGTAGGAAAGGAGGTCCGGATGATGATGATGATGATGATGATGATGATGATTATTATAAATATTATTATTATTATTATTATTATTATTATTATTATTCGTCCACTTGGGCAGTAAAGGGTAGGCAAGTATAGCTCTGCCATGCCTTACCTTTCCTTAGCGTACCCTGCCTTCCCCCTTTTTAATGCAAGGAAGAAGGAACCAAAGGCCAGAAACCAGCAAGATTGTTCCTGCCAAGAAAAAACAAAAACAAGGTAACAGAGAGCCAAATTCAAGATCTGTTCATTTCGAGATGCCTGGACACACTGCATTTGAAAGACTGGAGGTCATAGGCAATGGGAAATGCTGACAGAGGGAGACAATTGCAGAACTGACCTGTTGCATAAATGAAGGAGTGGGAGAAATGGTTAACTTCTGCAATAGAGAATGGGACAGGAAAGGGATGACAGTGTGTTCCTAGAAGATGGGTGCTATGCGCCCGCCGTAGTGGTGGAATGATGCAAGCAGACAGTTCGGAAGAGCAGTGATCACTGAAGTAGCGATAGAAAAGAGCTAAAGATGCAACAGCGTGGAGAGGAGACAAAGGTTGAAGGATGCCAGTAAGAGGGGGAGAATTAATGAGACGAAAAGCCTTTGGTTCCACCTTGATGAGAAGAACTTCTCCCCACGTATGAGAGTTGATCTCTACACGAGGGCAAATAATAGCCATGTATAATGTCAATAGCTCTTTAGAGGTAAAGAAAGCATGCAGTTGGCTTAGCACACTCAATAGCTTGGACGTAGATTTTAATGGAGAGATAATATGATCTCTCCAAGATAAATTCCAAGAGAATGAAAGCCCACGTGTTTCAAGATGATGCAGGATTTGGTTGGACATTGTTAAAAATTTGTGGATATTCCTGTGGGAGATTTTGATGGCAGAAAGATGTAAGAACTGAATTTCTGAAGCATTAAAAACACCAAGATTACTTTACCCCCAATCAGATACATAAGCCACGTCAGACATTAGGTGTCCATTAGCCTCATCCCTTGTTTGTTGAAGTAACTGCTGAGATGGACGCTACAGGAAGCGAATGGAAAGGTAAAGAGTGAAGTCATCAGCGTATGAGAGGATAGGGTTAGATGTACAGTTTAGAAGGTCGTTGATCAATAGAGTGAAGGGAGTTGGTGATAGGACATAACCCTGAGGCACACCACTACTGATGGCTCTAAAAGACTGATGGCCGTCTACAACAGCAACTACAGAACTACAAGAAAGGGAACTAAAGATAACGGCACAGACAGAAGGATAGAAACCGTAAGAAGCCAGCTTGAAAATTAAAGATTTATATCACACTCCATCGAAAGCCTTGGAGATGTCAAGTACATGGCAAAGCTTTCACCAAAGTCCAGAAAGGAGGATGACCAGGAGTCTGAAAGGTAGGTGAGAAGATCGCCAGTGGAATTTCCCTGGCGGAACCCATACTAACGACTGGAAGGAAGGTTGTGATAGGAAGGGTTAATTTTTTTTTTGTTAAGAATAGATTCAAAAAGTTTTGAAATACAGAATGTTAAAGCAACTGGGCGATAGCTAGAGGGCTGGGAATCGTCACTTTTCTTTGGGACAGGCTGAACGAGAGCAAACTTCCAGCAAGAAGGAAAGGTACAAGTTGCCGAAGGCGAAATAGTTTATCTAGGCAGGGTGTAAGCAGAGAAGCACAGTTCTTGAGGACAGGAGGGACCCCATAAAGCCCATATGCTTTGTTAGTATTGAGGCCAGTGATGACAAAAATTACATCAACTGATGACAATTTAATGTCACCCATAGGGTAGTCAGAGGGGGTTATGATGGAGAAACAGCACCAGAATCATCTAAGGTAGAATCAGAGAAAGTCTGAGCAAAGAGTTCTACTTTATCATTAGAAGAAACAGTTACAGAGCCATTAGAGTAGAAAAGAGGAGGGAAGGATGATGAACTAAAGCTATTGGAAGAGTTTCTGGCAAAGAACAGGAAGAATTTGAATTGGAGATTTCAGAGCTTTTAGTACAAATAAAATTATTTTTAGCAGAGCGAACTACAGACTTAGCAAAATTCCGGGCAGAGACAAAAATGAGATGAGATATAGGGCAGGGTTGGCCATGGTTCATTTTGTAGGCCCTCTCCTTTTTTGTGGACAGCATTTGAACAAGCCAGATAAAACCAAGTTTTTTTTTTGCATAAGTCACAGGATAACAGAAAGCAATGTATGCTTCCTTGCCTGAGAGAATAACCTCTATATTATGCAGGACACACTCTGGCTCTCGGTCATGGAAGCAATAATGATTCCAGGGAAAATCAAAGAAGTACTGTCTGAGGGCCTCCCAATCAGCAGCTCCAAAGTGTCACAGCTGTTCCTTCTTAAAAGGGTCCACAGGCCTTACTTGAGCAATAGGACAGGTTAAGGTGATAAGGCCGTGATTGGAGGAGCTAACCATAGAGGGATTGGTTGTAAGTAAGAGGTCAAGTATGTTGGAAATCTCCAAGTCAGTCAGGGATATATGTAGGGTACTGTAGAAAAAGCTACTCTAGGCCACTGAGGATAGAAAGATGAAGGCCTGTTCACCAGGTGGATCAGTGAAAGGAGAGGAGAGCCAAAGTTGGTGGTGAACATTGAATTCTCCTAGAATGGAGATTTCAGAGAAAGGAGAAATAGATAGGATGTGTTCCATCCTAGAAGTAAGATAGTCAAAGAATTGTTCATAGTTCGTAGAATTAGGAGATACGTATACACCACAGATATATTTAGTCACAGAATGACAGGAAAGCCGAAGCCAGAGAGTAGAAATTTCAGAAGAATCAAGTTCAGGAACACGAGAACAAGATATGTCATTGCGTACAAACAGTATACACAACAACCACCTTTGGCTTTGAAATGAGCGAAGAGAAAGTAGGAGGATACAGAGAGGGTTTGCTGACAGTCGCTTCAGACAGCTGAGTCTCAGTTAGGAAGAGAAGGTGAGGTTTAGAGGAGGAGAGGTGGTGTTCAACAGAGGGAAAGGTATAGGAAAGCCCGTGAATGTTGCAGAAATGAAGAAGTGAATCAGACAGTGTTTCAGGCATTTTGCTGGGTCGTCACCGGGAGAGGGGCAGGTGGTGGGGTTTTGATGGTCATCCCCCCCACCTTTGGGACTCCGAGGCTTGGTTTGTTGATGGCATTTATTTATTTATTATTTGTGTTTTTTTTAGATGTTCAATAGGAAGTGAAGTGTGTAATGTTTACGTAGTTTGGTGTTGACGGAGAAACTTGTATTGGAGAGCAGGCTGGCCTACTCTGTGTTACTGAAACACTGAAAAGTTCAGCAAAGTGGGATGGTCAGGAGCAAGTCCCGAGAGTTGATGAAACGAGAGCTCCAGCCCTCCCTGTCATCAGCTTCCCATTCGCCTTGGGAGTACCACCCTGCTTGGCTGGTGCTACAGTCTACTCCGTTTTAGGCCTAACGTAGGTCTATCTATCTATCTATCTATTGCCAGACGCCTCAATCCCGTTTGGGGTGGCCACAAACAAATCGCCTCCAAGTCGCCCTGTCCCCCGCCATTTCACTCCCCTGCTCCCAACTCACACCCCCCTCTCTCATATACCTCTCCACCCCATCTCTCCATCTCATCCTCGGCCTCCCCATCCCTCTTTCCCCCTCCACCTCACTCACATACGCTCTCTTCGTCAGTCTTTGACCCTCCATCCTCTCCACATGGCCAAACCACCTCAGTGTGTTCCTCATAACGCTTCCTATCACATCCACATCAACACCACAAAGCTCCTTTATATCCTCATTCGTCAGCCTGTCTCTCCATGTGACTCCACAGGCTCCTCTTAAATAACTCATTTCCACGGCTCTCACTCTTGACTTGTGTCTTTCCAACAACGTCCAAGCTTCACTTCCGTACGTTAGAGTTGGTATCACAATACTGTCATGTAGTAACTTTTTCACTTCCATCCTCACTTCCCTGTTTCTTATCACTGCTTTCAAAGAACCAGCAACCTTTCTTCCCTGCTGTACCCTTTCAAGCACTTCACCCTCCAAACCTCCATCCTTACTCATCACACTACCCAAGTACTTAAACGCACTCACATTTTCCAATTCCTCACCATCCAACCTCGCTGTACATTCACTGACTTCACCTCTCTCAAAGACCATCACTTTACTCTTCCCTACATTCACCTTTAGATTCCGTTTCTTACACACTCTCTCAAACTCATCCACCAAGCCTTGCAGCTCCCCTTCGTCTTCACTCAACAACACGGTATCATCTGCAAACAACAGTACAGGGAGTTTCCAAACACTATCCTCTCTCACCAGGGCCACTCCAACATCCACTACCCTACCTTGTACCTCTTTTATTACCCCATCCATGTACAGATTGAACAACCATGGAGACATGACACATCCCTGTTTCAACCCAACTTTCAAAGAGAAAAATTCACTTAGTTCACCATCCACACGCACTGCAGCCTTCGCACCATCGTACATACTCTTCACAGCATTCAACAACTTCCCATCTATTCCATATATTCTTAACACTTTCCACAATCCTAGTCTATCCACCCTGTCATATGCTTTCTCCAAATCCATGAAAGCCGCATACAACTTCTTTCCCTTCTCTAGAAACTTTTCCACTAAAGATCTGAGAATGAATATCTGATCTACACAACCTCTTCCCTTCCTAAAGCCTCCCTGTTCTTCTCCAACTAATTTCTCTGTTCTTTCTCTAACTCTGTCAATAAGTATCCTACCATATACTTTTCCTATTATACTAAGAAGACAAATGCCCCTATGATTACCACACACTTCTTTTTCCCCTTTTCCTTTGTACAAGGGAATAATTATACCTGACTTCAAATCCTCCGGGACTCTACCTTCCTCCCAGGCCAATCTGCACATCTTCCACATCCATTCTACTACTATCTCTCCCCCATGCTTCAGCATTTCACCACACACTCCATCAATTCCTGGGGCTTTCCCTGATTTAACTTTCTTCATTGCTTCCACAACTTCTATCCTACTGATTTCTTCCTGTCTTCTCACCTCCCTCCTTCTTCCAGCCATTCCCCAGCCACTTATACTCGCATTACTTCCATCCTCCACGTTCAACAATTCCTTAAAGTGTTCTCTCCATCTGCTCACTTTTTCTCCCTTCTCCACTAGTAATCTACCATTTTTATCTTTCACTCCCCTGCTAACTCCACTTCCACCCTGTCTTACTCTTTTCACCTCTTTCCAGAACATTTTCTTACAGTCCCTCCACTTTACACTCAAATTCCTTCCAAATTCCTCATCCACTCTCTTCTTACTCTCTCTTACTAATCTTTTCACCTCTCTCTTTCTTTCTACATATAACTCTCTCTTCCGCCTCTCAACTTCTTCCACGCCCCTATTTCTCATCCATTCATTGTATGCTTTCTTCTTTTGTGCCACAGCCCGTTTCACCTCTTCAGTCCACAACGCTGTTCCTTGCACCCCCCTCCGTCTTCTCTTCCTTCCACACACCACATCACATGCTCCACATATTTCTTCTGTAAATATTCTACACACACCTTCCACGTCCCCCATCTGCTCCAACTCATATTTGCCCAATCGTTCCTCCACTTCTCTCTTATACTCTGCCTTTTTCTCATCCTCTTGTAACCTTTCCACTCTCCTTGCAACTACTCCTTCCTCTCGTCTTTCCCTTCTTCTATTCCTCCATCTTACTTGAACTTTAACTCTGGCCACCACCAAGTAGTGGTCAGAAAGTCCACTCCCCCAACCTCTATAAACTCTTGCATCCAATATACATCTTCGCATCCTTTCCTCCACACACACATAATCAATCATTGCCTTCCTTTCACTCAATTCACCACCCACCCTTCTCATCACTCGCCATGTATACCTGTGGATCATTTTATGCCTGAAGAGGGTATTGGCTATCACCAACCCTCCCAGCACAAATGTCCACTAACGCACTCCCATTCTCATCTATCTCAGCAGGCACACCCCACTCACCAACTATTCCATCCACCTTCACATTCCCAACTTTACCATTCATATCACCAATCAAAAACACTCTATCATTCCTTCCAAACTTTTCCATGCACACTTCTACATTTGTCCAGAACTCTTCTCTCACTCTTCTAGCACGATCTTGCGTTGGCGCATACACACACACAATCGCCCACATTTGTATTCCAACTTTCAACTTTACCCACACAATCCTTGATCCAACTGATCCATACTGTCTTATGCTCCTCTTCCATCTTTTACTCACAACTATACATTCTCCTTCCTTTGCCCTCTCATTCTCACCTACTCCTGCACATATACCCCATCCATACTCCCATTCTCTCACATTTTCTCCTCCCCATTTTGTTTCAGTTATTCCACATACATCCACTTTCGCATCCTCAAGCACCTGGACAATCTCTCTCTCTTTCACCTCATCATTTGCTCCCCTTACATTCCACTTTCCAATTGCAATGTCCTTTGTCCGGTCCTTGGTCGTCAACGTTTGGTCAGTCCTTGTCCGAGGCTTATTGTTTGTTTTTTTAGTTAGTTGTTTTCCGGGGAGGGGCACTAACCCTCCGCCAACCCTTTTAGTCGCCTTTTACGACAAGCAGGGATACTGGGGGAGTATTCTTGACAAACCCCCCTACCCCCAGGGGTATAGGCTGAATATTACTTTCATTAATGTAAATTTTTTAGTCCGACTATTTTCCCTGTGGTTAAATGCACTTCCTTATCTTTGGTTGCTCTGTAAGTGGGAAATGTCAATGGAGGAAGCTTTCAGTCTTAACCTTATGTTTCTTTCATTAGGAGAGCTGGCATCTTCATAGTTCCTTTAAGTATGGACCGTAAGTTCTTTAGAGCTACTTCTTTACCAAGTAATTCTCTCTCTCTCTCTCTCTCTCTCTCTCTCTCTCTTCCTTTTTCACAACCCTGTATCGTGCATCTTCCTTCCCTCCTTGACTTTCCTCTTCATTTCCTTCCTTTTCCTCTCTGTATTTACTTCCCCATCCACCATACAGACTGAGCTCCAGCCAGTGTGGAATGGTGCAAGGTTTCCGAGAAAAAGGAGCATCATTGCAGTAACTACATACAATAAATTTCAGATTACTGGAGAAGTAAAATAAGAGCCCCATGAAGCACTGGTTGTGGAGGACTCAATCATCCGTGGTCAGTTGGCGGAATTTTGTGTCAGGCACCCTCTAAACCAGTGGTTCCCAACCTGTGGTACGCGTACCACTAGTGGTACGCAAGGGCCTTCCAGATGGTACGAGAGCACTTTCGGGGTCATATGCAATAGTTAGTTGTCGGCACTTGGCAACTATTATAACGTCACGTAACGGTCCACTGGTGTCTGGAGCTGGCAGTTATCCCGCTGCCTCCATACTGTGAACGTGTATGTCTTATCACTTAGTAAAGTAAGTAACCAAGAAGCCCTCGTCTGTATTTCCCTTCATTTGTTGTTATATTGTATCTTTATTTATTTTTTCTATTTCTATATTTATTTCTTGATTAATTATTTTTCATATTTTTTTTTCTTTTCCACAAGATTTGGTAACATGCCGAAGCGAAAGTATGACCCGACATACATAAAGTATAGTTTCATAGCAATCAAACGTGGAGGAGAATCTCTTCCACAGTGTGTGGTCTGCATGAAGACTCTTTCCAGTGAGTCCATGAAACTCAGCCTGCTCAAACGTCATCTTGAGACGAACCACGCGGACAAGGAGGACCGAGATCAGACCTACTTCCAGCGACTTGGCGAGAACGTGAAGCGGCAGCGCCTGGACAAGACTGGCCAGAAGTACCAGAAAGGGGCAGGGATTGTCAAAGCATCCTATGAAGTCGCTGCCAAAAACATGAAGGCGCATACCATTGCACAATCTCTTGTCACGCCAGCAGCAAAGATCTTGGTCAAACACGTGATTGGAGAGGAGGCGGTGGTGAAGTTGGAGAGTGTTTCCCTCTCAAACAACACTGTACAGCGCCATATCGAGGAAATGTGAAGCGACATTGCTGACCAAGTGATTGCGGGAGTGAGAGCCTCAAAGTTTGGGTTTGCCATTCAACTCAATGAATCGACAGACGTCGCCAAATGCTGTCAACTACTTGTCTATGTCTGCTTCACACAGAATAATACTGTGAAGACTGAGCTACTGCTGAGCCAAGAACTGTCCAGTACAACAAAAGGAAAGGATATTTTCAACATTTTGGACAATTTCTTCAAGCAGAATGAACTGGATTGGGGAAAGTTAGTCGGATGCACGACAGATGGGGCTCCGTCTATGCTCGGTCGAAAGTCAGGGTTTCAGGCCCATGTGAAAGCTGTGTCACCAAACGCCACCACTGTCCATTGTTTCATACACAGATTCGCCCTTTGCGCTAAGGTGCTCCCTCTGAAGTTATTATCATGCTTCAACCGCGTTATCAAAATCGTGAATTTCGTCAAAACATCCGCCCTGAATACTCGGCTGTTCAAACTGCTCTGTGAAGATTTCGGCTTCGACCACATCTGTCTCCTCTACCACACTGAGGTTCGCTGGCTCTCCCGGGGGAATACAACGAGACGTCTCTTTGAACTGAGGGATGAACTCCTCGTATTCTTCATGGAGTAAAAACACGATTTTCAAAAAGATCTGGAGGACGAGGAGTTTATCTCAAGGTTGGCCTACCTTTCAGACATTTTTGGGGCCCTCAACCACTTAAACCTGTCATTCCAAGGGCCCAACTGCTCTGTCTCAGATTTCATCTTGAAGCTAGGAGCATTTGTCCGGAAGTTGGACCTCTGGATCAAGAACGAGGAGAGGAAACGCTACAGAATGTTCAAACTCCTGACTACCCTTGAGAGCGAGCCCAATGATCAATTTTCCCAAGAAATCGTCCATCACCTCTCACTGCTCAAGACTGAGTTGATGTATTACTTCCCGGACGTGACATGTTGTGCCTACATCACCCATCCGTTCTCCGTTGATCCAGCCGATCTGCCTGTCGGGACCGGGGAACAAGAGGAGGTCATAAATATCCAGGCTGATGAGACAGCAAAGATGAAGCACAAGGAATGCTCTCCTATGAACTTTTGGGTAAGCATGGCCTCCTCATACCCCACACTAGCTCGTCATGCAGTTCCCCAGCTACTGATTTTCCACTCTACGTGGGAGTGAGAGCAGGGGTTCTCAGCCATGATGACCATTAAATCAAAGAGCCGGAACCGTCTTGCTGCGCCCGGGCATGATTTCCGATGTGCTGTGAGCAAAGTTATGCCCCGCATCAACCAGCTGGTGGAGAAGAAACAGATGCAACCCTCGCATTAAATTGTGTACTTTGTTTTTAGTTTATTTGTGTGTTCTACATATGAATAAATTGATATCTTATCGATTTGAGTTTTTCTGGAACCAGGTGGTACGAGGCGACTGTATGGGACCTCCAGGTGGTACTCAATCAGAAAAAGGATGGGAACCACTGCTCTAAACGAAAGTGATTTTATATTCCCAGTGCAGGAGAAGATGGCGTAACAGAGGCTGCGGATGACGTTTTTGAGAATGCAGAAAATGACAGCCTTGTTTATATTCATACAGGTACTAATGATGTTGTGCAAACCCAATCGGAGAAGCTGATGGAGAAATACAGGAAGATGATCCGGCTATACAAGGAGGAAACTAAGAACATTTAAATTTCAGGCATACTCTCAAGGACTGATGCAGCAAATGTCATCTTCAGTAGCGTGGGCAGTATACATAACAAAGGTCAAATCACTTTGCTTGCGTGAAGTTCATCGATACATAGAACCACTTTTACGAGCAGCAAACGCTATTTGCGAATGATGGACTATATTTGAACGCCGTCTTCTCTGCCCGTCTCGGTCGTTTACTTAGTGATGCAGTACGCTTTAGCTGGAGAAAAGGCAGTCTTCACGTGAGGCGAACGTAGATATCAGACTATCTGATAAATCAATAGGTAATGGAAGCTCCCCACATCAGAAAGGAAACACATTGAAGTTCGTCTTGTAAATATTTGTTGTATGCCTATTTAAAGTTTCTGGTTTAGATGCTCTTGTCTTTAATGAAGCTTATGATGTAATTGGTATAACAGAATTGTGACTAAATACTGAGCAAAGCTATTTTCTAGCGGAGCTTAATTTACCAGGCTATCACATTTTCGGTAGTGAAGGGAAGAGTAGAGCAGGGAGCAGTGGGTTGTTATATATTAAATCAGGATTTCATCCAGCTGCAGTTATCATGCCATGTATTGAAAATATTGGTAGCAACCGTGGCTCAGTGGGTTAGAGCGCTCCGTTCTGACCGAAGGGTCGGAGGATCGAATCCACCCAAGGGTCATTGGTAGACATCAGGAAGGGCATCCGGTCATAAAATGCTACACGCTCCAAACCAAAGTCCTCTACCCAGGGGCAACGCCATAGCCCTTATCCAAAAAAGGGGTACCTGGCATAAAACTCACTCTTTGACACTAATTCGGCTTAGAAATGAATCTTGTCATAATATCACACTTGCATTAATTTATTGTCCACCTGGTCAGTAACTCAACGTTGACAATGAAATCTACAGTCAAATCGCCGAAATCTCTTAATGCAAAGCTCCGTAATATTGGTAATTTTAAAATACCAATTCTGAAATGGGGAGAAGCCCTATCCTCGCACACAGGGTTAGATCTATACACAAACTTGCAGGAAAGTTCAATGCATCAGTTTGTAAATTACCTGACACGTGGACCTCAAATCCTAGATCTTGTCTTAGTCACATCAGAAAATTTAGTGCATAACATTATTGTGGGAGAAGAATTAAGTACAAGTGATCATAGCATAGTTACATGCAACATTAAATTCAGTGAAGACAATGTCAACACTAATTGCTAGAAAGTGGCCAAATATAAGAGGGTTAATTTTAACCAATTAAAGGCAGTTGTAGGTGTGCGTGAATGTTATCGCACTGTCGAAACATTAGATATCAATAATGCATAAAAATTTTTAACAGAAACTCTCAACAAAGCAAAGTTATGTATTGGAGTGTGCAACAGAAGGCCTGCCCAAAATTCTAAACCCAGATGGTGGAACTCCAATATTACACATTGTCTGATAGCAAAAAAAAATCTTGCATACAATAATTATAATACCACAGAGTCAAAACGAGTAAAACAAATATAATGCTCTTCAGTGGAAAGCTAAATAATTAAATAAATCAGTAAGAAAAACCTTGAGGCTTATAATTGCAGTATCAGTATATCAAATATCAAAGAATTTTTCAGTTATATAAGAAAAAAGAAAACGGCAACAAGCGGACCCTCAATCACAGATAAGAGAGAGCACAGTGATGATGAAACTAAGTTGGTGAACATTCTTAATACTTTCTTCACGTCAGTATTTGCAATAAAAAATAAACATATGGTTCCCGCAGTTTCCCCAGTTCTTATAGTATAGGGCAACATAATCAATTGTATTACAGTTAGTGATTGCAATGTACTACCTGTAATTAGCAAATTAAAGTAGAATAAAACATCGGGACCGGACAAAATATATCTTTGAGTATTGAGGGGTTATCAAAGTTTTATCGGAACTTTTTATCTTAACACTAAAGAGCAGTAAGGTGTCACAGGAATGGAAGCTTGCAAACATAACCCTGATATTCAAAAAGGGTAACAAAGCACAGCCAGAATACTGGTTTGCAATTTGCTTGAAACTATTATCAGATACAAGTTTGTGAGACACTTAGAAACAAAAAATCTCATCAAAGATTTGTAACATAGTTCTCGGAATAATCGCTCTTGCCTCGCGAATCTGTTGGACTTTTTGAACGATACATTGAACATGAACGCGGGACTAAATCTGTTGACGTAGTCTGCCTCAATTTTCTAAAGGCTTCTGGCAGAGTTCCACACAAATGACTCCTTCAGAAGTTATAGGCATGTGATTTCAGTGGCAGTGTGCTCAGGTGGAACGAAAATTTGCTCACAGGGTGAAAGCAAAGAGCTGTTATGAATGGAAAACAATCAGACTGGATAAACATTACAGTTGGAGTGCCACAGGGTTCAGAGTTAGGTCTTATTCTTTTTTTAACATAAATTAATGATATTGATGAAGGATTATTTTGTAAGATTTCAAAATTTGCAGATGATACTAAAGTTGTTAACAGGGCAGATACAGCGCTGCAGGGGCAGGCAGTCCAGAGAGATCTTGATTAACTGTTTAATTGGGCCCAAACATGGTAAATGGATTTCAGTATTGACAAATGTATAATGCTAAACACAAGCAGTAAAAACGTAAGGGCCAGTTATAATGTGAATTATGTCCTACTTGTTGGGGTAAACCATGAAAAAGCCTTATGACTTATAATAACAAATAATTGGAAACCAAGCATGCAATGTACAGAAGTTGTTTAAAAACCCAGTTAACTGACTGGATTATAGGTAGAGCATTTGAATATAAATCTGAAAAAATCGTCCTTGCTTTGCAGGCTATAATTCCTTATTAAGCCCATATTTGGAGTATTGAATTCATTTCTGATCACTGTATGATGAAAAAAAAGTAGAAGGGGTACCCAGCGTTGCCTTGGTAAAACCCTATGATCGTGTATTACCTATGACCCTAGATGGCCACTCCTTGTGGGAGAAGACCCTCAGGTTCCCATTTTATCCTTGGACCCTTTTCCCCAGGATTATATTCGCCATGGACCTATTCCTACCGTGGACCTATATTCCCACCACCCACCAACCCTGCCCACCCATCCCACCATTCCATCTACCCATCAGCCCTGCTGCAGCAAATAACATGGCTATAGAAGTAACAAAATTCTACGGTGATTGGCTACCATCTTTCCACCGTGTTTACTTGGGTATTTCTGATTAATTATAATCTTGGCCATCAGAGGAGCCACTTTAGCTTAAGTAATGTACTGTACACGTTTATAACGTTTAAATTCGTTGTGAGAAGTGACACCAGTCAGAGTTGTTGAAAGAGTTCTATATGCATCCCCCTTGATTTCCATAGAGGACAGACAGACAGGCAGACAAACTCTCTCTCTCTCTCTCTCTCTCTCTCTCTCTCTCTCTCTCTGCAGATATGAAACTCCACGGAAATGCACCACAGCATTTAGTGTCATATACGATATGGACGTGTGTTAATTTACAACATTTTTATAACCGGAGGCCGATTGCACCCGGTTTCCTAACGCATTATTTAAGTTGGCGCATTTTAGGTACGTTGATTCTAAATTTCTTGCGCTGTAATGCACCGTTTCGTCTAATCTGAGGGTACAAACGGACGAAAAGGTTAACAGAATGGGAATTTTAGTAGTATTTGCTTAATTATTGCCTTTGGCGACCTCTGCTCTATGTCAAAAGGCCAGAAATGAGTCATAACTGGGGAACCGGTGACCCGATTGGATTGGAAATTGTTTTATTCTTCAAGTTAAAGCATTTTAACAGTACCTTGCTCTAACAAAAAATGTGCTACGTTGCCCCCGTTTTGCTGTGTTACGGTAACAAACAAACCAACAAACAAACAGAAATCGGATCATTATAATGTAGATATAGATATGGAGAAACTTGAGAGAGTACAGCAAAGAGTGACAAAGATCATACCTAGACTGAGAACTAAACCATACGAGGAGCGATGCCCAGAATCTCTTTAACTAAACGGAGGTTACAAGGAGGTTTAATTCAAGTATTAAAAATATTCAAAAGACACGATAATATGGCCATTGATTAATACTTCACAGCTGCTTGCTCAAACTATACTAGATGTAATGGGCATAAAATTATTGGCAAACGATTTTAGTCACATGAAGCTAAGTATTTTTCCCTTGATAGAACTGAACTGTACATATATGGAACAAACTGCCCTCAAATGTAGTAAACTGTGATGCAGTACTAACCTTTGAAAATCGTTTGGATAAGTATATGTCATCTAACTCCCAGCTAAGTATGTTGACTCCTGAATAACACATTATTGTGTATGTTTTTTTTTCTTCTTCCTTTTCAGAGCCTGGCAGATGCGATCGCAGAACAACATCGATGAGCACTGGTGACTTAATGTTATCCATACTTTTAGGTAGACACTGTTGAATAATTTTTCATTTCCCTCCCTCCTATGAAATTCCCACGACAGGTTTACTATGGTGCGTGGTGGTCCTTCGCACTATTTCCTGCCGGCTGCAGCTGGAAAGTTTGGTGGCCAGGGGTGGAACCTTCCTGCTCTTCTTTCCTTGTATTTATCTGATAAGTTAGTTTTGTTAGTTATAACCTTCCCTACGAGAGGACCAAAAGGTCTGTTGCTGTTTGCTTTCCTCTGTACTCCTTTGTACTTTGTACACACACATACACACACACACACACACTCTCTCTCTCTCTCTCTTTCTTTCTCTCTCTCTCTCTCTTTATATATATATATATATATATATATATATATATATATATATATATATATATATATATCGTCACCCTCATAAATAAACTGTCATTTTCTCTACTTTTCGGGAAATCGAGAAAAACCAGTCTCCCTTTCTTAACTTTCAGTGACTTAGGCAGAAACTTGAGGCGCATTTTAGACCACTCACACCCTAGACCTGGCAAAGGCAGCTATACCAATAGGTGCGCCACGTGATGAAGGATTGATTTAGGCAAAAAAACAGAAATCGCCGAAAAATGACTTAGGCAGTTTCTTTATGAGGGTGACAATATATATATACGTTCGTCATCACCTGAACTTTCATTCCTACTGCTTCAGCCTTTCCTGTCTCTTTTTTTTTTTTTCACCATTTCTATTTTCTCCGCTCCTCCTTTTTCTTCCATATTTTCATCTGTCTTTTTTCTCGGATTTTCTTCCTTCCTTCTCTCCCTCATGTCTCTCCATGTTATCTGACCTTTAATGGTTCCCTCCTTAGTTCTCCCTCTTCCCTTTATTTCTACCCCTGTACCTTTAGTTTCCCTCTTACTCCGAATTTCACATGTTATCTTTCTCCTCTCCATCTCTCATTTTAAGAATATCCATGTGCGTTCTTTAAATCCCTTTTCCCCTAGTTTCTTTCAGTTCAGTCTATTTCAGTTTCTCTCCCTTTCTATATTTCTTCACTTCTTGCCTTCCATTTCTAATCTCTTGAGAAAATAATTGTATTACCTCCTTATATCCCTTTATTCCCTCCATTTCCACTCTCTTATCTTCTCTCCCTCTTAACCTGTCATAACCTCATTTTCTCTTTCTTCACTTCTTTTGTTTTTCCTTCACTCGCTGGTCTACCTTCTCTTTGCTCTCTTCATTTCTGGTGTCTCTACCCTTGTTTCTTCCACCTTTTCCCATCCCTGCTTCCACAACACTGAGTTTTTTCACATTATTCACAAGGCACCTGTCGCCTCTCGATTCCGTTATTATATTTAGTCTTTTCCTACGTTTCCTTTATTTCTACTCCGGTTTCTGTCACTCTCCTCTTTCCACTTCTTAAAATGGTTTAGCAAGACATCACACCGTATCATTCCTTCTCCCCTCCCCTCCTTTCCATTCTCTAACCCATTTCCTCCCCCCAACCACATCAGCCTTCAGGTCATTAGAAACATTGGACACTTCCCCATATCTTGTCCCTCAGCCTCCCTTCCTTCCTTTACGTTTCTCTACTTCTACCCTCCCTACTTCCTGCACCTTCATACCTCCATATATTCTTCTTTCCTGCTCTTTCCTTTCATTCTATCTATCACTTCCTTTACTTTCTTTCCCCTACTCTTTTTTCCTTTCTCTCTCCTCCTCTTCCTTTCCTTCCACTCCTCCGTTTATATCCTTCCTACACACCTCACCTTCCACACCTTCTTACATCCATATCTTCTTGTTGCCTGTTCTTCCATTTCCCTTTATCTGTCTCCTACCCTCCTTCCTCTCTCCTTCCCTCCATTCCATTACTTTATAATAGTTTCTTCAACGTCATTAGCTCTCTCTCTCCTCCCCTCCCCTCCCTTCCCTTCCCTTCCCCATCTACACTCTGTCACTCCACCATGCTCCACTACTATCCCTAAGTTGGTCCATATGTTTTCTGTTTACCTCGTTCCCTTCCCCTTTCTTTCCTTTCCGTTCTTCTCCCCCCCCCCTCTCTCTCTCTCCAATATCTTGCCTCTTTTTTCCCTCTACTCCCTTCCTTCCCCCCCCCCCTTTTTCTTCCAATTCTATATTTTTTACCCCCCGCGTCTCCCCACTCCAATATCCTCTCCTTGCTTCTCGTTCAGCTTTCTCCTTCTGCTCTTTCTCTCTTACCTCTCTCCTCTCCCCGCATTTATATTTTCCCTCCATTCTCTCTCTCTCTCTCTCTCTCTCTCCTGTCATTTCTACTCTCCAAACTCTCTTTTCCCTTCACTCTTCTTCCTCTTTTTCACCTCTACCCTCCATACACCTCTTTCCTGTCCTCTCCCTTTCCCTTCTTTTCTTCCACTTCTTTCTTTCTTATCTACGTATGTTTTCCCCTATTCCAGTTCTTGTCATACTCCCTTTGTATTATTTTCCATCTACACCATCTTCTCTGCCTTTCATTCCATACCGGTACTTCCTGTTCTATCTTTCTTCTGTTTTTCCCATTTCTACTTTCTTCCTCTCTTTCCTGTATACCTTCCCGTTCCTACCCATTCCCTGCACGTTGTGTGTACTATACAGGATAACTAACCACTATATCCTCCTGGTTGGCATCCTTCTTTCTGTTTCCCTACATTTCCTCAAATTCTAATCCTCTTTCTTTTCCACCTTTCTTTTGTATTTTTCCTTGCTTTCAT
The DNA here is from genome assembly GCF_032717465.1 of Coenobita brevimanus. Classification (NCBI taxonomy): domain Eukaryota; kingdom Metazoa; phylum Arthropoda; class Malacostraca; order Decapoda; family Coenobitidae; genus Coenobita; species Coenobita brevimanus. The sequence goes on from NC_136986.1 coordinate 36,521,727, forward strand.
TTCCTCCCATCTCTTTCTCCCTGACTCCTCCTCTTCCCTCCATCACAGACCAATATTCGTCACACTGCAAATCACCCGTCCGTAACTCCTCTCCTTCCTTCCTTCCTTCCCCTCCTTTCATCTTTACCTTCCCTGGTTATCCTCCTTCCTTTTTTTTAAATATCTGTTTGTGTACAATTTCTTTCCCTACATCTATACCCATCCTACCATTTTTCTTTCAAGACCATCACATTCATCACACAGCACCCTCCATGTTTTCATTCCTCTCCTTCCTCTTTTCTACATAGCTCTTTACCTCCCTTATCTCCCCTCTCCTCCCTCCATGGCCTTCCTTCCCTCAGTCTCTTCCTTCCCTCCTTACTTTCAACCCTTTGATTTCTGCCCTTCCTGTTTCTTACCTTTTCAATCCCCTTGCCTTCCTTTCCCACCTTGCTTCAATTATTTGTCTCTTCCTCCCCCGACCTTACAGTATATTTCAAGTTCTTCATATCCTGCCTCCATATATTCTCTCTGTCTTCCTATTTTTCATTTTTACCCCCCTCCCCTCCCCTACCCCGCTCCTCCACACCCCCACATTCCCATAGTCTCCCATCCCTACTCCGCCCTCGTTCTGCGATATCGGAGCGTCTCTGAGAGTGGCAGGGTCAGTCAGAATCGCCTAAGGATTTTCATACAGAGGTGACTCACTCTAGCGAAGTTCCCCATGTTGCTTCGCTTTGGCTGTCAAGGAACTGTCATACGCAAGGTTCTTCAAAGCGAAACACCATATTGTACTTGATATTGCTGAAGTTCCATTTAGTCCTGCAACTATTGAGTACTTCTTACTGCTTCACAGAATTGGCTTTCCATCTCCATATAATCGTTCGTCTCTTTCCATTCCACCATCACTACTTCTCTCCCTTCCCTTTGCCACTTTTTGATATTTTCATATGCGTAATTCTTCTCCCTCCCAGCTTCATGCCAAGTGGGGTTGGTGGAGGATTAGTGCCCCTCCCTGTAAAACAATTAACTCTAAGCCATTGGCCACCCCATCTGGGATACATGGCGTCTGGCAATGAATGAATGAATGTAATTCTTCTCCCTCCCAGCTTCTCTCACTAGTTCTCTCCTCCATCTCTGCCCTCCTTGCCTCCTTATATTACCTCCCAGAGTCTTGTTATCTCTGTGTACTCTCTCTTGCCCCTTTAGGTTCATGTTTACCTCTTCCACTCCCTCCCATCCCTCAGAATCCCTCGACGTATTCAGCACTTCCATTTTCCAGCTCGCTACCTTTATATCTTCATTCTTTCCTTCCTTTTCCTCAATATTTACCTGCCACCCCCCTCCCCCCCAAAAAAAAAAAAATGCAAATCGTGAGTGGAGCCACCCTAAAGGAGTTATTTGGCGACGCTGACCTTGTTCTCTGGGCCAGACTCTTGCTCTTTCATCTGCATAAACCTTCCGTCTGACACACACACACACACACACACACACACACATTCCAGAGGATGCCTGCCTTGGAGAAGTACGCCATCATCATCCTCGTTATCGTCATTATTATTATTATTTTCCTCTACCGCTATCAACATTATCGGCGTCATTGCATTAATTACTGTGGTTATTATTTTTTCATCGTCATTATCATTTTCTGTCTAGCTGTCTACTTACCTACCCCTCCATCTATCTGTCTGTATCTACCTACAATATCTATCCATCTCACTAAATACACTATGTATTGCTTGACTTCTGCCTATGTGTGGAATGGTCTTGGTAATACATATCTTCGGATACGAGTACTTCAGCCCGTTCTTATTAATTTTTCCACCTGCTAACACACGCCACACTCCCTCATAATCTTCTTAGTTCGTCTTGTTCCTGTTTTACTTCTGAGTTTTTTCTCATACATCTCACTCTCATGGTCTCTTCGTCAGTCTCTCACTCTCTGTGCCCTACACATGGTCAGATGTTCTCAATGTTGTCTTAGTTTTTCACAGCACGTTCATATCCACTCAACATTTTCCACGACAGCGTGATCTGCTATGTGACGGGACAAAAATTCGGTCTCAGTCTAGAACAGGGACATCAGATGATTTGAATTTCGATGTAACAGTCTTTCCTGATCTTCCACAAGATTGACCAACACGCCATTAATTTATCCCTGAAAATATTCCTGCACCAGTCTTAAATGAGACAGCACTTGTACTCATTTAATATGGATGGAGGACATTAGCGCCAAAATGGTGACACGCGAAGGTGTTCGGTACGTAGGAGACTTTCTGGGCTTTGGGGAACTGTCTATCAAGTCTATGGCCTGAGTTGGACACATTAACAATATCTTGTCACAGACCATGCAATTTTAAAGTACTTTACATCGAAGGCTCTCCCTCTGAACTTACACCACTTCAACATCGTTTACTCTTCTTCCATCGTTATTCACAAACACCTTCAAATTCTCCATTCCTGTATTATTATGTCACACGCTAAAACCTGTGGCCCTTTCAAGCACCATTGCTTTGCTCTTATCTCCAGGACCAATTATTATTATATTATAATTTTAATACAAATCCGAATCCCACTGTTTCTGAGGGAGATACTGTGATGTGATACTGGTAAGTGATGGTAAAAGTTTCAGTATTCTTCCACAACCCACCAACATGCAATGGAAATATCCTTGCTATTAGTAGAACATCGTAATGCATGGACTTTCCCAGACTTAAGAAGTGCTTTGGGATAGAAGTATCTAAATTGTGGCATAGGGAGGTGCAAAGTAGTTCCACCGTTGGTGCACAATGAAAATAAGGAATGGTGGGCTTGGGAATGGAGTAAACAGCTATGTGCAGCGTCGAATGCATAAAAGAAAATTCTGTCAGCATTGTAACATCTGTATGCACAAGTAAGACCGCCTGCCATTAATTGCGTCATCTGTTCTGAACTCCCTCTCCCCCACTTTTTCCAAGTGTATTCGCACTTCCATTTACATTATTCCATCTGGATACACACAAAACATCCATGGTGACGACCCAGTCCTGCTTCAATCCAGATTTACGCCAAAACTTTCACTCAACACACTTTCCGTCCTCACACCTGGTTTTGTTCCACTGTACACTCGAAAGCACTAATTCCCCCTCCCCCCCCCCGCCACACCCGACAGCTGGAGTCGTGGCCACTGGCCAGTGACTACCGGGCAATCGAACACCCTACACCCACCGTCCCTACCCCAGCCCCAGTGTAAACGTTGCTGGAGAGATGTAGAACGGCCAAAGCTGGTGATGTTACAATGTGTCATGACTGCTTATACAATCAGAACCAGTAGGGGTAAGTATACAAAGATATTTAATGTGTAAAACTGCACTGTTATCCACAACATATGAGAAAGGTACAAAAATTAAAGAAGACCCACAATGTATTGTGTATAATTTCCAATTTCCATACACTGATGTCATATAATGTTACAAATAAGTATAGTGTAGTGAAAAAATATCTGTGTAAAGATATCATGTCTTTTCTCATCCATTCTCGCTGTCACCTCCACCACCCTTCTCTCTGGGTTCCTTTCTCCACCAAACGCCTTCCTTACCCTCTCGTCACCCACTCCCGCCATTCGTTAACCAGCATACACAAAGATAATGATGAAATGATCAGTCAGGTATTAATCATATTATATTATCATACACCTCTGTATTAAGCACCAACAAATCAATAACATACAATACTTAGCTATGCCTGCCAACTATTTCATCCTGTTGCAAGCTGTTACGTGACTTACGCACTACAAGTTGGATATTGTGTTACAAGAACATACGATTGTTCATCGTTAACACAGGTTATGTGTGGTATTGGGCATCCATTAATTCATATTACTGTGGCAATTTAAGCCCTATATTATAAACCGTAAGGTTTATGTTCCTGTCATAATTGCATTATACAAACGAATCAGGGATCGGCTCTGATGAACCACAAACTCTGCTTTAACGAAAATATTTCGATCTCCTGTCACAACAGTGACACAATATCATTATGAATACAATTAACCCCCATTCAGTCGTGTACATAGTGATATTATGTCACTGTTGTAACAAAAGGTCAGAATATATTCGTTAAAGTAGAGTTTGTGGTTCGTCAGAGCCGATCCCTGAGTCGTTTGGTTAACCCTAGATTGCTTACGTTATTATCCTCACAGTACTGCTTTCGCCGGGATAATCTTTTTTTTTTTCAACATTTTCTTTCAGTTTAGTCTATTTTAGTCTCTGTACACTTTAGTCTCTTTGATATAATCATACACTAATTATACACCTGAAAAAAAAAAAATAAAAAAAAATGTAACGCAAATGCTTTTGTCGGGTAAAAAACACTTAATCCACATTATACCTGTGAAACACCTTTTTTATCAGTTTAGACTCTTTTAGATTGTTTTCACCCTTTAGTCTCTTTGATTTAATCAGAAACTAATTATACACCTGAAAAAAAAGGAAAACACAAAAATAAAAAAAATGTAACACAAATGCTTTTGTCGGGTAAAAAACACTTTAAACCCAAATATCATGGTGATAAATGCGAGATGAAACCACACCACTACCTATGTAGGTAGGGGGTAGGGTGGATTGAAGGTATAGGGAAGGACAGCTCCAAAGCTCTTATCATAACAAAATAGAAAATAAATAAATCGCCGAACAGGGAAATTAACCCGACGTAAGCATTCTAGGGTTAATGCAATAATGGCAGGAACATAAACCTTATGTGTTTATAAAATAAGGCTTAAATTGCCACGTTAATATGATTTAATGGATGCCCCAAACCACACATAACCTGTGTTAACGATAACAGCCAGATGTCCTTGAAACACAAGGTCCTACTTTTATGGATTAGTCACGTAACACTTTACAACAGGATGAAATAGTTGGCAGGTATACCGAAGTATAGATCTTTCCCACGTGATGTCACGGGTCATGTGACATTTGTTTATGACGCCATACTGGACAGCAAATTGTCGGACATCTAGAGAGAGAGAATTGCAGATTCCACAATGATATTCCACTGTTGTGCCTTCGGCTGTATGACATGGCAGAAAAGTGCAAGTGGGGTAAACTTCTGCCGGTTTCCAGCCAATAAGGAAAGGCAACAGAAGTGGATGGCTGTTGTTGTTGTTGTTATAGATTTATCCACCTGTAGGTCAGAGTGGAAACGGGCAAGTGAAGCCCATCAGAGTAGTGGCGTGTGATTATACGTGAAGTGGGCTATTTGGGGAGGGGGGTAGGTGGAAACGGCTTGAAGCAAAGTAGATGTGGGAGTGAGGAGGACTATTTCAACAACTAGGAATGCTCGTGATGGATGACTGATGAGGCTGGATCCAAGGGAGGAGCGAAATGAGGCGGTGGCAGGACAATCAAGAAGGTAGTGTAAGTGGGGATGTTCATCAGATTGGTGGCAGTGTTGGCAAGGGATGGGGTCAGTTCCCGTGATCTGGGAAAGGCAGGGATAGCCCAGCCTGAGCCTGCACAGGGGGACTAAGAGTGAATTAGGGGTGATTGCGGCCATTTGGAGAGGGCCGTAGCCCTGGCAAACCAGATGGCTGAGAGTAAACTCTCAGCCACTCGGTTTTCGTGGTCAATTTTGGTCATGTCATGGGTGAATTGTTTGACTTTGCACTTCATGCATGATAGGCTGATTGGGAAGGGAAAGCTGACGTCCGGTAGGGTGGTGGCAACAGAGCAACATGATCAGCTCGTTCATTGCCCGCTATGCCAGCGTGACTAGGAAGCCAGGGGAGGAGAATTTCACCCCCTTCCTGCATGATGGAGTTTGCCACAGCCAGAATCGAGGGGTGTGACGGATCCATCAGTGAATTAAGTGGCTGAACCAGGGTTATGGAGGCATGAAATTCTCTCCAGGCCATCCTGACGGAGGAGAGTGGTCAATGATGCGTGGGGCAATCATTGGCAGGGGTGAGGCATCTGAAGGCAGGTGGTTCCAGGGTGGGGGAGGAGAAAAGTCTGGGCTAGGGACGGTCAGGGTCTTCTAGGAAGGCCTTAGCCAACCCTAGTTGTCTTATGGTGGAAGTAAGGGAGAGTGCCCAGACCTTCCTGGGATGCGGATGTGGAAGTCGGGAAAGGATGGTGCGGAGGAGAGTGGCAATGAGAAGTTGAGGACTAAGTCGGCAAATCTGAGCTGCGGTTACTGACGATCGACCCCAGATTCTATGCTGGAAAGAGGGAAAGCCACTCTCAGCTCTGAGGTTCTCGAGCTGCATCCATGGAGGAGCCCTTAGTATGATTCAGACCGTAGAGTTTTCCAGGACTTTGAGGGAACTTGATTGCGCCTCTGAGAATCCTAGAAGACACATGGCGCTGTAGTCAACTAAAGAGCTCATGGCGTGGGTGTAAAAGGTAGTGAGGACACAGCTCAAGGCACCTAAACTGTGGCGTGAGAGGGCTTTTAGTGCTAAGAGACTGGCAGCAGCACGCTCCTGCAGGTAACGTGCATGAGTGGTGAAGGTCAACTGACTGTCAGACCACATCCCCAGGTATTGATGTCTGCGAACGAAGTCGAGCTGATGTCCTCCGAGATAAAAAGGGCGTTCAGGAGGACAGAGGCCAAAAGGCATGACCTTGGTCTTTTTGTAGTTGATTTTCAGACCTAGTTCTCAGTATTGACCGTGGAGACAGGTTAGAGCAGTTGGGGCCTGCTTGTAGCAGGACCTGCAGGAGAACACTAGAGCCAGATCGTTAGCATAGCAGAGCAGTGTTATTCCCCGGCCGAAGTCAATTGCCAGTAAGCTCACAGTTAACATGTTAAAAAGGAGAGGAATGAGGACACTCCCTTGTTGTGTGCCATTGACGTGTGGGAAGGAAGGGGAGAGCCTACCCTGAAAGCCGACACAGGCAGCATGGCCTATGAAGAAATCTCATATCCAGGAGAGGAGTTTGCCATGAACTCCTCTCTCAACTAATGCTGCCAGGACGACTTCAGGGTTGGCTAGCTCAAAGGCCTTCTCCAGATCAAGGAAGACTGCCATTCCTCATCCACTCCTCAGCTCTCCCAGAAATGAGGCAAGGCACTGCGGGGCACTCTTGCCTAGGAGGTAGGGAAAAAGTCGTGGATGCGATGAGCCTAGTTTCCAGGAGACACGGGGTAGGATGAGTCTCTCAGCGGTTTTGGCAATACAGCTGAGAAGGGACATAGGCTGCATGGCTGAAGGGTCTTGCGGTCTGGTAATGGGATGAATTTTGGCACTCTTCCAAGATATGGGAAGGCGTCCTTCCTCCCACGAATGATTGATAAAGTTAAGCAGTGAAGATCTACCCCTCTATCCTGATCTTGCAAGGAGAGAGTAGGTCAACCCATCTGAGCCAGGGGCGATGTCTTTCCTACCACGAAGGGAACTCTCCATCTCTTCCATAGTGTAGCTGTGGCCTGTGTCATCAGGGAGTGTGCAGGTGGCGTTTATGGATTCCCTTCTGGGGCCCTCAAGGCGCACCTGCGCATCCTTGTCGGGCTGGGGAAGGTTGGCTGGGGAGGTGCGGTTGGCAAATTGAGCTGCAAGACGGTTTGCCTCATTTGCAGGGTCAGGATGAGAGGGGGGTTTCAGTGGAACATTGTGGGTGACATGTCTAATCTTTGTCAACATCTCCTTGAGGAAGGAGTGTGAATCAAGAGATCTGCACCACCCTATCCAGGCCTCGTCCCTCAGGCGTCACTTTTCCTACATAACATGTCGCACCACTGCAGCCAAGTATTGCCTGGTGGTATCAGAAAGTCCTCTCCTGAAGGCTCTGCGAGCTGTGTTGAACCTACAATTTAGCTCCTGCACTCTCTCATCATATAATCAGTGGTCCCTGGCGAGGGAGGTCGGGGGCTTGGAGAGGGGAATACTGCCTGCAGTGGCGCTCCTGAAGGCATGAGTGATGGCCTTGGCATGATCCTCGAGGAGTGGCGGAGGGGTGTTGTGTTCTAAAAGGCCTCCAATGCTCTCTCGTACTCTGACCAGCATGCCTTACGTAAGTTCCAGCACGGAGGGGGTGGTGGAGGAGGGGGGATTGCAGCAATTTTTAATTCTGTCACCAAGCCAAAGTGGTCACTGGTGAGAAACGAATACAGGAACCACATAGCCTTCCTGGCAAAAGTAGAGGTAATGAAGGAGAGATCAAGTCTGCTGCCACTGACGTGAGTCGGCTCTGACAGATCATTTAGTACAAACACACCGGCTTTATCCTCAAGGACAACAGCAAGGTGCCGCCCAGCTTCGTTGGCAGGGTGGGGTGAGGAGGGGATAGGATGGTTGGCGTTCAGGTCGCCACCCACAAATGTCAGTTTAGCGGCGGCAAGAGTCAAGATCTCATCCAAGTCAAGCGTGCTTTCTTGATTCCCATACAGGTTGAAGATGTTGAGAGGGGAGCCCACAAGTTGCAGGACAATGCCATGCACTTCGACTCCCTTACCACAGTGTATGGGGGGGATGATTTCCCTGTGAGGGATGTGTTCCCTCACATGGATGGCACATCCCTTGGTAGCACCCTGGATTCGGGGAAGAAAGTGACCCCTGAAGCCTCCAAGCCTAGAAGTGGAGTCCTTGGGAAGAAACATTTCTTACAGGAGGAAGACATGCACATCCTTTCTGAGAGCCATCTCTATGAGGTGGGGAAGTTTGCTCCATGCACCTAGCAGTACTGCAAGATTCGGAGGGGAGGAGTGGGGAGTGAGATGGGGGGAGAGGGGAGAGCTTGGCCTCCTGGGGGAGAGGGAGGGAATGCCCTTCCACCTGGGATGTTGTCTTGGGGGGAGCGGTTGCTGTGAGGCAGTAGTTGGCCGCAGGGAGGGTTGAGGCAGGGTAGGGATTAGGAAAGGCAGGGTGGTGGGGGCAGGCGGATGCGCACCTGGGGTGGGGGGGGTAGAGGTGTCTTGAGCTTGGACTGCACCAAGTCCATCGTAGCCTGAAAGGACTCCGCACACTTACCCCGCAGGCATAGGAAAGGAGCCCTAGCATTGAATCCAAACAGCATTGGTCATTCCACATCAGCTGCTTATTTTCCCCTCCCAGCCATCATAATCAGAGGGATGAAGTATCAACTCATAATGCTCTCTGTGTAATTACAACCCAGCCATATTCTTCTAACTTACTCATTGGTCCTACAGAAGGAGTTATCTACTTACTCAGCCATTATCTTAAAATTTTGATTATGATCCATTTGTACCTCTCATATTTGAGGCGGCAGCAAAGAACAGGAGGGGAATGCCAAAGCTGAGGTGGAGGGATGTGTTGGAGAGGAATGTGAATCAAGGAGATGTGGGTTGGAGGTAGAGCAACATGATGATAAAGGACACAATGACTTTCTTTTTTTTTTTTTTTTTTTTTTGAGGAGGGGACAGCTCGTGGATTAATGCATCTGGCTGTAGATAAACAGGTAGATAGTAACATTGTAGCAGATGATGATACAGATAATTATGGTAGTCTATCTGTCTATCTATCTATCTATTGCCAGACGCCTCAATCCCGTATGGGGTGGCCACAAACAAATTGCCTCCACGTCGCCCTGTCTCCCACCATTTCAATGCCCTGCTCCCAACTCACACCCCACTCTCACATATACCTCTCCACCCCATCCCTCCATCTCATCCTCGGCCTCCCCCTCCCTCTCCCTCCCTCCACCTCACTCATATACACTCTCCTAGTCAGTCTCTCACCCTCCATCCTCTCCACATGGCCAAACTACCTCAGTGTGTTCCTCATAACACTTCCTATCACATCCACATCCACACCTAAACTCTCCTTTATATCCTCATTTGTCAGCCTGTCTCTCCATGTGACTCCACAAGCTCCTCTTAAATAACTCATTTCCACTGCTCTCACTCTTGACTTGTGTCCTTCCAACAACGTCCAAGCTTCACTTCCATACGTTAGAGTTTGTACCACAATACTGTCATGTAGTAACTTTTTCACTTCCATGCTCACTTCCCTGTTTCTTATCACTGCTTTCAAGGAACCAGCAACCTTTCTTCCCTGCTGTACCCTTTCAAGCACTTCACCCTCCAAACCTCCATCCTTACTCATCACACTACCCAAGTACTAAAACGTACTCACATTTTCCAAGTCCTCACCATACAACTCACTGTACATTCACTGACTTCACCTCTCTGAGAGACCATCACCTTACTCTTCCCCACATTCACCTTTAGATTCCGTTTCATACACACTCTCCCAAACTCATCCACCAAGCTTTGCAGCTCCCCTTCCTCTTCGCTCAACAACACATTATCATCTGCAAACACCAGCACAGGGAGTTTCCAAACACTACCCTTTTCTCACCAGGGCCACTCCAACATTCACTACCCTACCTTGTACCTCTTTTATTACCCCATCCATGTACAGACTGAACAACCATGGAGACATGTCACATCCTTGTTTCAACCCAACCTTCAAGGAGAAAATTCACTCAGTTCACCATCCACGTGTACTGCAGCCTTAACACCCTCATACATACTCTTCACAGCATTCAACAACTTCCCATCTACTCCATATATTCTTAATACTTTCCACAATCCTTGTCTATCCACCCTCTCATATGCTTTCTCCAAATCCATGAAAGCCGCATACAACTTCTTTCCCTTCTTTAGCAACTTTTCCACTAAAGATCTAAGAATGAATATCTGATCTACACAATCTCTTCCCTTCCTAAAGCCTCCCTGTTCTTCTCGAACTAATTCCTCTGTTCTTTCCCTAACTCTGTCAATCAGTATCCTACCATACACTTTTCCTATTACACTAAGAAGACAAATGCCCCTATGATTACTACATACTTTTTTTTCCCTTTTTCCTTTGTACAAGGGAATAATTATACCTGACTTCTAATCCTCCGGGACTCTACCTTCCTCCCAGGCCAATCTGCACATCTTCCACATCCATTCTACTACTACCTCTCCCCCATGCTTCAGCATTTCACCACACACTCCATCAATTCCTGGGGCTTTCCCCAATTTGGCTTTCTTCATTGCTTCCACAACTTCTATCCTACTGTTTTCTTCCTGTCCTCTCACCTCCCTCCTTCTCCCAGCCATTCTCCAGCCACTTAGACTCACATTACTTCCATCCTCTATGTTCAACAATTCCTTTAAGTGTTCTCTCCATCTGCTCACTCTTTCTCCCTTCTCCACTATGGTGGTACCACTCTAAACTGGCGGTACAGTGATGCTATGTTTCCCAAACCTGCGATGTGAAACGGCTCTTATATACGTAAAAGGCATCACAAATAAGATAAACACACATGAATACAAGGTTAATGTGTGTATTATAATAATATGATAGAACAGTAAACTTATTATGCATAAAATATTTATACGTCAATACAGAAACGTGGCATAAATATTTTAGAGTGTTGCTAAAAAAAAAAATGTAGTCACTTATTGGCTTTTACCCTATTTCTTGGGTGGGTAATAATGTCACAATTATGATTATAAGATAATGTGCAGGAATATAAGTAAAAATATGCCAATTTCTTAGTAAAAAAAAATAATGCATTAAACCCTCATGAGCGGCAACACTCACACAGACCCAGTCTAACCCGGCCAAGGAGGAAAGGCAGGTGGGAGAGAATGATAGAATGAAAACAAAGCATGGCGCCGCTACAGCGAGGTCATCTGGTGCCATATGTAAAACAATTTTCTTTAAATATGATTAGATATACTAAAACAAAATACATAAATGAAAGAACAAGTTTATAACAGTCACTCATAAAAGAAACAAAATTCCCCAGGGTGACGCACATCTCCCCCCAGGAGAGAGAGAGAGAGAGAGAGAGAGAGAGAGAGAGAGAGAAAGAGAGAGAGAGGCATCGCAGGTATGAAAAACGTGGCAACACTGTACAGAGGTTCGTGCCACCCATCCAAACCGCCAGTTTAGAGTGGTACCACCATAGTAATCTACCATTTTTATTTTTCACTCCCCTGCTAACTTCACTGCCACCCTGTCTTACTCTCATCACCTCTTTGCAGAACATTTTCTTACAGTCTCTCCACTTTACACCCAAATTCCTTCCAAATTCCTCATCCACTCTCTTCTTACTCTCTCTTATAATGTTTTCACCTCTCACTTCCTTTCTACATCTAACTCTCTCTTCTGCCTCTCAACTTCTTCCACACCACTGCTTCTCATCCACTCACTATATGCTGTCTTCTTTTGTGCCACAGCCTGTCTCACCTCTTCATTCCACTACACTGTCCCTTGTACCCTCCTCCGTCATCTCTTCATCCCACACACCACATCACATGCTGCACATATTTCTTCTGTAAATATCCTACACACACCTTCCATGTCCCCCATCTGCTCCAATTCATATTTACCCAATCGTTCCTCCACTTCTCTCTTATATTCTGCCTTTTTCTCATCCTCTTGTAACCTTTCTACTCTCCTTGCAACTACTCCTTCTTCCGTCCTTCCCTTCTTCTATTTCTCCATCTTACTTGGATCTTGATTCTGGCCACCACCAAGTAGTGGTCAGAAAGTCCACTCCCCCAACCTCTATAAGCTCTTGCATCCATTACACATCTTCGCATCCTTTCATCCACACACACATAATCAATCATTGCCTTCCGTTCATCCAGTTCACCACCCACCCTTCTCATCGCTCACCATGTATACCTGTGGATCATTTTGTGCCTGAAGAGGGTATTGGCTATCACCAACCCCCTCCAGGCACAATTGTCCACTAACACACTGCTATTCTCATCTATCTCAGCAGGCACACCCCACTCACCAACTATTCCATCCACCTTTACATTCACTAGTTTACCATTCATATCACCATCAAAAACACTCTATCATTCTTTCCAAACTTTTCCATGCACACTTCCACATTTGTCCAGAACTCTTCTTTCACTCTGCTTGCACGATCTTGTGTTGGTGCATACACGCACACAATCGCCCACATATGTATTCCAACTTTCAATCTTACCCACACAATCCTTGACCCAACTGATCCATGCGCTCTTATATTCTTCTTCCATCTTTTACTCACAACAATACACACTCCTTCTTTTGCCCTTTCATTCTCACCTACTCCTGCACATATACCCCATCCATACTCCCATTCTCTCACATTCTCACCTTCCATTTAGCTTCAGTTACTCCACATACATCCACTTTCGCACTCTCAAGCACCTGGACCATCTTTCTCTCTTTCACCTCATCATTCGCACCCCTTTCATGCCATGTTGTGATCCGTACGATGTCCTTTGTCTGGTCCTTGGTCATGATCTTTTGGTCATTCCTTGTCCGAGGCTTCTTGTTCGTCTTTTTAGTTAGTTGTTTTCCGGGCAGGGGCACTAACCCTCCGCCAACCCTTTTAGTTGTCTCATACGACAAGTAGGGATACGGGGGGAGTATTCTTGATAAACCTCCCTATCCCCAGAGCGGGTAGTGATAATGGTAAATGAAGCAGTTTTGGTTTTCTTAGGGATGGTGTGTGTTGTTGTAGTGGTAGTACCAGCACTACTACCAGTAATAGTATTCATGTTAATAATGCTGTGATAAAAGTATTATGAATGGTACTAGTTATGGGACTTGTTATGATAATAGTACTTATTTTGGGAATAGTGATGAAGGTGGTAGTAGTTATGGCAGTGGAGTTGGTACATAGATGACTTTTTAGGTGTGATGTAGTGCTGTTGCTGGTGGTGGTGGAGTTGGTGGTGCTGCTGCTGATGGTGATACTAGTTTGTTTTTAGACATATAAAATGAACTAAATTCAGGTAAAAATTAAATGTCATTATCGTCAGCCTAGTGAGGCAATAATGTAATTGTGTGTGTGTGTGTGTGTGTGTGTGTGTGTGTGTGTTCCCAAAATATCTTAAAATCAAATAGGCAAATCATATCCAAACTTTCTGGGCAGTATGCTGGGATATATCGCTTGTTCATTAACAGTTTTGGCGAAGCTTCGATGTTATGTCTCCGATTACCACAGGGTTTTGCAAGAAATAATAACCTCTAACTTTTTCTTTTAGCTTGCTATTATTAACTAATTTCTGTCGTACCTTCAATGAATAGAACGGCTACGTAAAGGGTGGGTATTATAAATTCTTCAAAGGCCTGTTATACTCAAAGCTTTTCACATATATAATACCCCTGTCTGCAGACTTATAAATGCTAACATGATAATTAACTTAGGAGTAAACAAGGGGATTCTAAGACTTTTTTTTCGATATTGAATAAGCTGTGATGATATGCCTCCGATTGCTAGAGGTTTACTGATCTAGCGTTTTAGTGACGGGGGGCGATACGCATTGGTGGGCGAATGTTTTGACTTTTGTTTATCATGCTTGAATGCCGTGACACTTGAATGCCAGTTATATGATAACACACACACACACACACAAACACACACACACACATACACACACACACACACACACGGCAATTCTCTTCTCTCTTTAACTGTCTGTCTGTCTGTCTCTGTCTCTGTCTCTGTCTGTCTGTGTCTGTCTGTCTGTCTGTCTGTCTGTTGTCTGTCTGTCTGTCTGTCTGTCTGTCTGTCTGTCTCTCTCTCTCTCTCTCTCTCTCTCTCTCTCTCTCTCTCTCTCTCTCTCTCCTCTCTCTCTCTCTCTCTCTCTCTCTCTCTCTCTCTCTCTCTCTCTCTCTCTCTCATATAGCCCTCAGACCACAGTTTATGGCATTTTTAGCTGTAATAAACCCCAGTGAATGCAGACGACCAAGACCCACGAGCACGACAAGGAAAGAAGGAAGGAAAGAAGAGAGACGCTTGGCAGGTAGGGCGGAGGGAAAGAAGAAAGACGAAAAAAAATCTGGAGGGAAGAATGAGGAAATGATTAAGAAAAGCCATTGTTAGGAATGAAAGAATGAGAGAAGGCAGGAAGGAAGAAGAGAAGAAAGGAGAGAAAGAAGGAAGGTAGAGAAGTTGTTAGTATAGGAAATGTAAGGAATAGGAAAGACGTTTGGAAAGAAAGGAGGAAGGAAATGGTTGAGGGAAGGAAAGAAGAAGAATGGAATAATACGTGAATTATGGAAAGGAGGAGTGAAAGAAAAAATATCAGCGTGAGAGAGAGAGAGAGAGAGAGAGAGAGAGAGAGAGAGAGAGAGAGAGAGAGAGAGAGAGAGAGAATCAATATATATAAAATGTTTTGATAGCAAGAAGGTAGGAGGGAAGAAAAATATTTTAAATAATTGGAAAATAAGAAAGAAGGACGAAAGTAAAGAAGACATGGAAGAAAGAAGACGAAAAAGAAGAAACGTAAGAAAGAAGCGAGGCTTGGACTGGGGGCGAGCAGAAAGAGATGAAATTTTGAGAGAAGAAAAGAAAAGAAATAACGGCAGAGAAAAGAGAGGATGAAAGGGAGTAGGAAACGAAAAATAGAATACTTGAAGGGAATTGATGTATGGGTATGGCAGGAAGGCGAGAAAGCTTGGAAATATATTGAAACAGATTGAGAAAGATCAAACGTCGAAAAAATATTGGGAACGAAGAGGATTATGGGAGGAAAGAAATTTGTAAGAACGAACTGCATAGGTAAGGAAGGCCGAGGTTAAGGTGGAAAGAGGAGAGAATGTGCAGAAGGCAGTATAATGTGGGATATCGGATCGTTAATGAGTAGGGATGTCATCGCCTGGAGGTTCATCTTACTTAGGTCACTCCTTATACGATGCTGCATCAGACAGTAGACTGAAATAACGAAACAGAGAAATAGATAAATTCAAAGATAGCCAGACTGACTGACAAATACAAAGGTAGATAGATCGATAGAAGGATGGAATGATAAATCCGTCCAGGCAGACAGACAGATAGATAGATAGATAGACAGACAGACAGATCGACAGATAGAATGATGGACTGAAAGACAAACTGAAAGATAGAATGATGGACTGAAAGAGACAGACTGACTTTCATTTAGAGGAGGAAAGAACGAACGAAGGATGAAAGGAAGGGAGGGAGGTTGGAAGAGTGAAATACATGTTTGGCAAGAATGAAGGAAAGAAGGAAGAAGACAGCTTGACAGAAAGACAGATGGAGGTGAGAGAGAAAATACTCGTTCTTGGTAGGGAGACAACAGGATAGGGAAAGGAGAAGCTTTTAAAAAAATTAGGATGGACGAAAGACAGAAGAGGAAAGATTAATGAAAGAAGCCAAAAACTTAGAAAGGAGTGAAGGAGGAAAGGAAGGAAGAAAGGAAAGAAAATAGAAAGACGGGACGTAAGAGAAGCGGAAGGCATTTTGAAAGCAGGAAAGAAGGAAGAGAGACGAAGCCTTTAAGGAAGGATGGAAAGACGTAAGAAACTGACGTGAAACAAGTGTGTTGGAGGAAGGAGCCATATACCAAGAACGTGGAAGACAGACAAGTTGGTAGGGGAATATATATGAGAAAAACATTAGGCATTGTTCCCTTTGACATAGGAGACTTTGTGGCTCCTCTTCCTTTGCGATTTAGTATCTTTATTACATCTTAACACTCTTTTGTACAGTATTTATGTCTTTGTTTATAGACATAGTTTATAAATGTAAATCGCAGACGATATTCACGTTTTCCAGCTCATGCTCAGCTGAATAGAACGCTTGGTTTCAGCTGAAATAAAATGGGAGACAAGAGACAACCGTGTTATGAGGGTTAATAATACCACTGTTAGTACCGCCAGACTCTTAAGACTCGCTCACAGCTAAATAAAATCGTTTAGTGTCAGCTGGAGTGCACTAGACCTGCCATAATATCGACCTAGTTTACATCAGGAGCATACAGTACAATGAAGTATGTATCAAGGTGCATCAAGCAAAAGAAGTTGTTGTGTGTATGTACTACAAAGTCCCCTATATTAACAAGAACAGGGCTGTATATGGAGAAAGGATGCCCGGAAGTTGCAGAGTTGTTCAAGAACGAGGATGTCCAAATGAAGTGCATGCTAAATAGGTCAATCCATTCACTACAAGGCTATTCGTACGCAAAATATATTTGTATGGCTGTAGCAAAAAAATATATAATAAATAAAAAAAAAGTCTATAAAAGCGCCAATATAAAGACGAGGCTAGCGGATTTTATTTCATGAAGATTGTTTCTGATCCCTTTAGTGTGTCTTCCCTAAACATTAAGTCAACACTTAACGTAGGAATAATAAAACAATAATCGTACTGAAACGGTAATGAACACTGACCTTATAGTACAATGATTCTACTTCCATTATTATGAAAGGTCTCACAAACGCTAAAAAAAATTGTGTGACGGAAACAAGAGTAAAATGAGCGTTTTTTTTTTTTTTTTTTTTCAAAACTGTTAGCCACAATAATTGACAGACAACATAATAAGGAACAAATCAGTCATCCAGTTAATTTAAACCACAGCAAGTTTATCAAGTCTCTGGTATTTACCTAGGCTATCCCGAGTCAGTTAAGTTCCAGTCAGAGTAAGTCAAACTAATTTATGCCTCTTCAGGTCACCCAGGTCAGTTACGGATCATCAAGGTAAATTCAAGACTATTCAGGTCCCTTTGCATTCACTCAGGTCCAATCAGGTCCAGTCAGGTCCTTCACATTCACTCGAGTTCAGGAAAATAAAATCGGGTCCATTCAAGTAAGTTCAGGTTCAGTTATACCAGGTTACATTTATTTACTTTCACTCAGGCAGGTTCAGTTTCATGCAAGTAAGTAAGCATCCATTTACATCCACCCAGCTCACTGAACTGTTACTCTAATCACTCAAGTTCATTTTAGTCAAGTTCAGGTTAGAAACTCAGTCAAGCCATATTTCACTCAGCTTATGTCACATTAGGTCTTTTCAGGTACTTGCACATCTAGATTATGGAGGCCAGTCAGTGTAAATTCAGGTCATGTGTACGAAGGCATATATCTGTAATTTTTCCTCTCAATACAAAGACATTCAAAACACAATAGCTTTGGATTTTTTTCTTTCCAGATCCCATCCATGTCTTTCAGGCCATTTCTTGTCAACAGAATTAAGATCGTATTCATGCGTTCTATTGGTGTAATGGTTTCGAGATATGGCAGTTCAAATCTTTCAGTTCTGGACTGGGTAAGACGAAGAGAATTTGACAAGAAGGGTTAGAATGGGGATGGATGTTGGGGCATAAACGGAGAAGACTGCAATGTGAAGATGAGCAGTGCAGGTTGGCTGATAGAGAGTGATGCAGAGGTTGTTGGGTAAAAAAATATGGGTGTTGAGCAAAGAGCAGTGTGCAGGATAGATTGAGATGGTAGTGGGTGATGAAGCAAGGCGGGGAATTACACGCTACAAGCACAGGCATTGTATGAAAGGCAGTGGTGGTGATGAGAAAGTTGAAGCCAGAGATATCTATAAAAAGTCCGAAGCCTAAGGACGAAAGTGAGTGAAATGATGAACCGGACTGGATAAGACGAACTGGATTGGTGGTCAGTGGTGGGGTAAGGCGACTGGATCAAACCCATGGCTGACAGGCATTGTTGATTGGCCGATGATGGAGAGGTGATGACTAAACTTCTTACTACAGAAAGAGATAACTACATGTCACGTTCGGACGCGTTTTCTAAAGTAAGATAGGAATGAGATAAAGGTTAATAAGATACTAAACAGAAGACGATATGAGACAAAAGGAGAAAATAAGAGGAGAGGAGAGGAAAGGTGAGATGTGAGAGGAGAGAAAACGTGATAAATAAAAGAAGAGAGAATAGGATTCGATAGGAAAGAAAAGGAGAGAGGAGAGGAGAGGAGAAGACAAGATAGGACACCACGAAACTGAATAGCAGAGGTGAAAAAAATAGGAGACGAGGAGAGGAGAAAGTAGATGTAAAAGAAGGGGAGAAGAAATGAGAGCTTAAGGAAGAAAAGAGGACATGACAGGATATCACAGAACAGAAGAGAAGAGGACAGAGGGCTAGACGAGAGGACAGAAGGAGAGGAGGGGGCGGGGTGAAGGACAACTGGACGGAGCGATAGTGGGATTTACGGATCATAGGATGGTAATGGAGAGGGATGAGGTCATTGGGACGGGGGAGGGAGGTAGAAGAGGATGATGCCATTGAGGTTTAATAGGGTGGAGGGAAAGTGAGCACGCGGTTACTGAGAGAGCGGTGAAGCCAGGCCTGGGCGCTGCCCGCCATGTTAGTCCGGGCAAGAAGGGACGGCCGCGACTGGCACTGAACTCCTACTTTCCTAAAGACTGTCATGATTAAGGATTGATTAATGATAGGATGAGTAAATACATCGACATTTTTTTCATAAATATAGCAAAGTGCACTCTGTACATGAAATATGCTTAGTGAAATACGTTGTCTTAAAGATATTTTACAGGTAGGTTAGGTACTTAGATGGGTTTGATGAAGGATCCTTTAACTTCCTTAATAGTTAAGCAAAGACTTCTCACTTAAAATTCTCTGTGCTAATCAGAATAAAGATGGGACATTACAGTGATATTACACGTACTGTACAGTATATATCATCTTATACCTATATAAGAGAAGCATATTCCTAGTGGCCACCAAAGAGTGAGCTTTACAGTACTCTTCATTTCGTTTTTAGATGTCAGATTTGCTGAGAACAGCTCACCTGCATATGCATACCTTACCTGCTGGTATATTTCATCAATTGCTTTACTTAGTAAGAACATATGAATATCACTAACGATATATTTTTAAAATTATGTCTTGACTTCACAGTGCGATGAATTGTTCAAACAGAAGCTATATAACCACATTTGAAAATGTCTATTGAAATAAGCAACATGTCTATATAATTCTTCCATTAAGTTTCCTAACCTTTTGATTTCACAGTCCCGGTGAACAGTACGTGACCTGCCATGCCACGCTGGAGTGGGGCCTGGCCAACCCTGACCTTATGATAACCCTTGATGCAGTCGAGGCCACTACGCACCCCAGGGACAGCAGGAAAGTCCACAACGACAAAATATTTATTGGTGCAGGTTTATGAAAAGCAGAAAACAAATTTAGTGTTCCTAAGGTGGTGTAGAGATTTAAAAGGAAATATATGATTTTATAAAAGTTGTGAAATTAGGTGTAAGTACATTCTCTGTGTGTCTGTCTCTGTCTGTCTGCCTGTCTGTTTTCTCTCTCTCTCTCTTCTCTCTCTCTCTCTCTCTCTCTCTCTCTCTCTCTCTCTCTCTCTCTCTCTCTCTCTCTCTCTCTCTCTCTCTCTCTCTCTCTCTCTCTCTCTCCATTAGCATTCTAAATCCCATAATCAGCCCCAGGACCCACTTGATCTCTCTCGTCATTAAATCATCCACTTTTCACGTCCAATTGCTTCCACTTCAAGGCTCATTAAGTGAGCGAGATTGACTGGAATTACGTAGGAGGCAGCGCTGCAATGGGAAGTATACGCGGCCATGCGGCATTCACTCGTTTTTGCCGTATGATCAAGAAAAATTATTAGAGTATATGCAGCTACAAAGTAATAAGGGGGTAGACTGTGTATTCCTTGTTCCACACAATTCACTTAATTGGAGGAAACAGCATGTTCTCAAACGTTGTAAACTGTAATCCGTCTGGCAGCACCGTACAGAATTTCTCCACGCCAAATTGCAGACTTGTATGATATGCTATACTTCTGGAAGGGTTCTGGGAGCGTTTGCGTTCGGTACATGAGCTCTCGCACGGAGTCATTCAGCAGTACCATACCACCGTAGACCACATAGCTTATGTGCGAACAAAAGCTGCGCATTCCTCCCTCTAGACACCCAGTCTAGATCTCTAGACTTAACATAACCGGATACAGTACTCACAAAAGATTACACATTGCAACATAAATAATCCTGGTTAAGCAGGCCCCCTTTCATTTAGGAATTAGAGAGGAAGAGTACGCTACCACACTGCTTATGGTCTAGAAAAATTTTGCCATTACAACACTGGTGAGAGGGGAATAAAAGTGGTATACCTTTGGAATGAGATGGAGGGGTAAACTAAAAACGAATTGGAAGGAGCGTGTTGGACATTGCAGTGACTGTAAGGAGAACGAGAGGCAGACCGAGCACGAGGTGGAGGTATAAGTGAAGATGTGTATGAGAAAAGGGTGTAAGAGTGGGATGATTGGAAGTAAAAGGTTAACCAGGCCAAGAACCAAAGAAAGGGACAAAGGAAGTACAAGGGGATGGTGCGTAAATGTCGGTTGGTACGAAGTCGAAGACGCAGACCAGGGACATGGGTGAGGGTGTAAAGAGAAGACTATGTAGGGGAGGTAGAAAGAAGAGGCAGAACAAGAACGAAATTGATAAGTAAAATGCGAAAGTAGTTAAGGAGCAGAGTGTTTGAGTGAGGTGTCTGGAGATGAAAGAATATGTCGACCAAGATTATTATACTGGTAAGAGATGTAGGAATATTTAAGGGGCAGTGTATGAGAGTGATGTGCTAAGAAGAAGAGACAGAGAAAGATCAAAGTACCAGAAAAAAGTGAGTGAGTACTTGGAGAAGGGTATTTGAGAGTAGCGTACTTCAGAGAGGAGGAGGCAGACGAAGAACAAGCTTTAGGAATATGATCATTCATTATTTAAGGGCGTATGTATGATAATTGCTCCAGGTCCTACGTCACCTTCTCTTTTGGTAGGGCTAACGATAATTATGATGATTAGGGAGATGGGAAGAGAAGGAGGAAATCTATGAAAGGAGGAAAAAAGAAAATGTGAGATGATGGGAAAGTTTCGAAGGACAACGTAAATTAAGGACATGCTGAAGAAAATAGAGGTGAGCCGAAAGAAATAAAAAAAATAGCTGTAATGAAGAAGAATGAGCGAAGTGAGTAAAACACAGAAGTAAATAAAAATACAATTAAATACATACGCCAGGAAGATCACTTGAAAAATGTAGTTACTAGAAGAAATAAACAAGTATTAATGATGAAAAAATTAGCAGGGAAAGTGACCTTAAATTATATATAATGCCTTTATATGTTTATAAAATTCTAAATGTTTAGCTTAAGTGTCATTATAAACAAGTGTAGCAAAAGGTCTCTTCTCAGTGAAAGCCCTCAAACCTGGCCTTAGATGTAATATATAATATGCTTAGAACTTACTTGTGTGCCACACTTAATGCCATGGCAAGGTACAGGCTAAGCGTCGGTTCACTTTACACTAGAGTACAATAGTGTGGTTGTGGGTATGGACGGTGTCTTATCACACTCATTTTCCACTGCCACAGGAATGCCACTGAGGGCGCCTCCATTCCAGCATATGACAGTGAAGGCAGACGAGGCTATCGCTCTACAGTCCTTCAGTACAGCTCTGTACAGAGGTGTTTATGGTGGTAGGTGGGGAGCCCATCATCCACTCACTTGATGTAATGCTGCCTACTTCTTCCTTCATGTCAATCATTCATTTTCTGTGTATTGCCCCCTCTCTTCCTATTTATCCCATCCTTCCTGTCAATTTGTATTACTCTTCTTTGCACATCGGGTGGCTCCACAATGAGTGGCAAACCTTATGGTTTCCTGTAACTCAGGAAGCCATTTACATCGTTGGGTGTTAACTATATAGCCGCATAACGGGGTGAAGTAGGAGCGTACAATGATGCCCCTGAGAACTAGGTGGCGAGACGCAAATGCGGCG
The DNA here is from genome assembly GCF_032717465.1 of Coenobita brevimanus. Taxonomy (NCBI): domain Eukaryota; kingdom Metazoa; phylum Arthropoda; class Malacostraca; order Decapoda; family Coenobitidae; genus Coenobita; species Coenobita brevimanus. The sequence continues at coordinate 36,544,234 of NC_136986.1, forward strand.
TCCACCCAGGAATCAAACCTCGCTGTGGGGAGGAGTTGTCAGCCACAAGCGGACATCGGGGCAGTACGGGCGGTTGCTTGCCTGCGGTTGATGAGTCTGCTCGATCAGACAGAATGGGGTAGCATAACAACAATAACAACAGGGTGTATACTCGTAGACCTGAGGACGTTATATATAGCTTTAACATTCCCAGACACAGCCCGGCTACCACAGTGTCTCCGTCTTAACTTGTCACTCAGTAACTCTCGAAATAATAATCCCAGGTCCCTTGACGTTAGTCTTTTGTCGATGTCTTGTACTCCTCTAATTTTTTTTTTTTTTTCAATGGAATAAGCTGTGCATTAACTTGAACATACACTCCCTCAAGCACTTTATGTCCTGGGACTCAGTCATCTCTTCCATACAAAAGAGCACGGCAGCTGTGAGGGCTTCCGCCAAAGGCAAGACCATGCAGCGCTCAGCCTCCTTAGCATCTCTGGTTTGGTAGGAGCCTGTGGCGCGGGAGATTTTCGTGTATGTGACAAGAGGACCAGGTAGAATCATCTTCTACTATGCCTTCTGTAAGAAGTGGGCTTGTGTCTTCGGGAATGGCACTTGTTATGGCATAAGGAGGCACACGAGGGTCCTGGTTCTGTTATACACCAATTACACGGTGGGCAGTGTTTGTGTCTGTCGTGTCGGTTTCAGAATAACTTCTGGGTGTCTTTTTCTTCGTCTTCCCCAGGAGGTACTCTACACTGTCATCTAGGGAGAATGCAGAGGGGCCTTTCCCTGTAACGAACCTATTGAAGGGTCTAAGGTCTACAATAGGGGTAACTATGGGTGCAAGTGACAGCAAACTGTTGCTGGAATCCATAGGAGTCGATGAGGTGGCCTTGTTAGTTGGCCTGTCGCTCTTATGTGGAAAGCAAATGTTATAAATCACAAGTCCCTGACAACGATCTGTTGGTTCAAAACAAACACCCTTTTGCGGTTCTTGCAATACTGTCAATTGTTTCGTTCTTCTCTGAGGAAGTAGGTCAGAAAAGAGAGAGAGAGAGAAAAAAAAGTATCTATTTATTTACTATTTCTGTTCATGTATTTACTATTTCATACTACAGTGTGTAAAAGCTATTGGTGGCATCAAAGAAAAAATATACAAATCAAAGATCTCCCAAATTTTTGTCAAATATGGGTGCGAACAATTCCATAAATACCATTTCCTTATTTTTTTTTATTTCTGTCCTGGCAGAAATAATGCCTCCTTATACAGACATCTATTGGTTATTTTTCTCCACACTTTCAACACGAAGTCAGTGAATATTCTTCATTATTTCATGGCAGTGTCTGTAATTTTGTTCTGATTTATATAGACAGCACATTGGAATACCGTGCAAGAGAATTTGAAAGCAAAGTTAAGCAATAAATGTAACAATCTAGCAGACACTCAAGTATCAGATTAAAAGGCTGGACAGTTTTTAAATCGGTTTTATGTTTTGTCACAGCATAACAGTGTCATCATACCGAATGGATTACTCGCTTCCTTGGTCCGGCCACCTCTAGTATAACATCTCTAGCAGGAAGGCAACTTTAAACTCTCTCTCTCTCTCTCTCTCTCTCTCTCAACTCATCAAACAAGAGTTCACAAAGTTTCCCCGTCAAACTTTCTCTCGTCACAAGCTAATTCTTCCCCCACTTTCCATTTGCCTAATGATAATTCACTTATGTTGTTCCAGTAGACAGAACAAGATAGGATATTGCAGCAATTAGAACTGTGCCAATACTCTTAGGCTGTTGTAACTCGCTTTGATATCTATAATCGTCTGGCGAGAATTGTGACGATACTTACAGGCTCTTGTGATTCGCTCAGATAAATATAATCGTCTGGCGTTAAATGGAAGAAAATACTATAGTTGCGCAGTGCAGTAAGGGGTTATTAGTATAAATATTATCACTATCAGACTCTTGTGACACTTGGAAGGGGAAAATTTGATGGCATGAGCAGGAACAATATACTAAAATTGTTCAGACCATAAGATGAATTATGTAGGTACCAAAATACAAATTTCAAATATTCTTGTGAATACTGTCGGCACTTCCTCTAGGTATCAGCAAGTGCCATTATTTTTGTTAGTAAAGACACAGCAGTGACTTCATTGACACCACTACTATCGCTATGGGTGCTGAAACGTACTGGCTCTCCAGAGTCCAGAGTCTGGGTTGGTATGTGGTGGGGGGAGTAAGCTTAGTTCGGGAAGTGTACAGGAGCGCTACATACATAAGAACATAAGAACATAAGAAGAGAGGATAACTGCAGTAGACCGGTTGGCCCATGCTAGGCAGCTCCTAGAAGAGTAACTGAACTACTAGAATGAGATAAGGATAGCAAAGAAGAAGGCTCTCCCCCGCCCTCCAAACCCTCCAGCCGAAGCCGGCAGGAAAAAGTCAGAAAGAACACCACGCCGTATAGAAAAACTGGCGTGGACATTTTACAGGAAAGTGTGAAAGGAGAATAGAGACTATCATAGTGTAACCTATATCCTTCCTGAGACAGGGCAGATGAGAGACATGAGGGAGGGTGGGAGGTACTAGGGGCGGGGTACAGATATCAGGCTTGGGTCCGAGTACATGGACTCGTACTCGTACTTGTACTTAAGTACACAATATAATGTACTTGTACTTGTACTTGTACTCGGGTTTAAAATTTCCATAGTACTTCTACTTGTACTTGTACTCGGACTCAAAGTACTCGACAATTTTAAGAGTACTTTCGAGTACAACCATGATATATAAAAATAGTGTGGGTAACAATGGTGTGTCCTTGGAGAGGCCAGGTGGCCTGGGTTGGTGAGTCACTGAGGTCAAGTGGTGTACAGCCACGCCCACTAACTCCTGATAAGCTGCTTTTAATATGTTAGCACCTTGGTACTGATTGTAAGGAGTGAAAAACAGCTGCCTGGACAGCATGCTGTGTCACTGAGAGGCAGAGCGACCCAAGCCTATCAAGGGAGATTCGCCCCAAACTCCTCGTGAATAAAGTCGAACATTCAGTTCAACTCCGGAATCATTATGACCTTTATGGTCGCTGTTACCCTGATGGAGGGGGAGGGAAGGCGATAATCAAAACCAGGCCAAGTCAGGACGCAGGGATAGAAATTGTTCGAAAATTATCTTTTTACATGTACTATAATTCCAGTGCTGTGCGCGATGTACTGTAATGACATCTGAAAGTACTATAATTTTATGTTTAGGTGGTGGCATGTGCTTGGGCCCGAGCCCTAGAACAAGTCATTATGAGATTAGGATTATGACCCTGACAGGGTGGTGAAAAGTATGGTGGGGGTAGGGGTGAGAGACTGGTCACTCTCTAGGTCTCCACAGTACTACATAGCATTCAGTATATATATATATATATATATATATATATATATATATATATATATATATATATATATATATATATATACTGCTGAAAGCAACTGAGGTTAAATCAGTAAAATGTACTCGTACTTGGATTCGAGTACAGCACAACTATACTCGTACTTGGACTCGAGTTCAGCTATAAAACGGAGTACTTGTACTTGTACTTGGATTCGTGGTACCGTAATGTAATCGTACTTGAACTCGAGTACAGAAAAAATGTACTCGAACCCAAGCCTGACAGATATACAGGAAGTGGACGGGACAAGAGTTGTGAAGATCTCATGTGTACAGTAAAGACTTTTAATATGTTTATCGTATTAGTAAAAATATTGCATTTGACGGAAGAAAATCTAAATAATCTATCCACGTGAAAAAGACATTATAATGATGTGGTCATGTCAAGTGATGATAGATAAATCAAGATATTTTGTTCCAACAAAACAAATAGAAAATATATGATGAAATCTAATTATAAGTAAATCATGTAGCAAGAGTTCGTAATTTATTGCATGATGTTGTATGTACTTTAATTAAATTTCAGTTTTCGATCCCAGTAGACTGACTGATACTCAGTCGACTTTACATCGTTCTTCGACCGGCTATCGACCACCAGCAAATTAGACCTCCTTTTGACGCCTCAGCCATTTATCGATCCCTTGGATAATCTCATCGACCCTTGGGGGCCGATATTGACCACTCTGAGGACCTCTGGTTTAGGAGAACCATCATAACTATATCCGGCCTCCAATTCTTTGAAACTCAATTTTCCACGCAGGCCAATCAGGAAATATTCATATCAGTTCAGTTACTGTCTCTCCTGATTTTCAGCATTTCCTCACACACTCCGTAAATTCCTAGGGCTTTCACCATGTTGACATTGTTCAGTACCTTAAATACTATCAGTCCTACTGATCTCTGTCTGTTATCGTCGTCTTACTTCTCCCATCCATTCCCCAACCATTTGTTCTTGCACTAGCCGTTTTCTCTATATTCAACAGCTCGAGACCTTAAAATGTTCTTTCCATCTGCTCACTTTCTCTTCTCCACCAGGAAATATGCAGTTTTTGTTTTTCCTCTGCTTCTTCTTAATCACCCTACCTTATTTTCGTGACCTCGATCCCAAACGGTTTCTTACATTCTACTTAGTTTACACTCAGATTTTTTTTCAGATTCCTCATTCCTCTTTTCTTAGTTTTTCTTACCAGTCTTCGTACCTCTCCTTCTCTCAGCATACAACTGTTTTCCGTCTCTGCACATCCTCTATTCCTCTATTTCCCGTCCTGTCACTATCTGCTATCGTCTCCTCGCAGCTCGTTTCACCTCCTCTCTCCACCACAGTATTTCTTCCGACCAACAGCGTCTTCTCTTTACCCCTCACGCTACCTCACATACTGCACAAATTTCTTTTGTGAATACCTTCCACATAACTTCCACCTCCTAGATCTGCTCTACGCCATATCTTCCCAGTCGCTCCTCCACTTCTCCCTTGTATAACGCCTCTTTCCTTCTCCCTGTACCCTTATGTTTTCTCTGTAGCAACTGTTTCCTCCTGTCCTCCGCTACCCCTGCTCATCACATCTTTTGCACCTCTGCTATGCTTGAAACTACGGTGTATGTTCTTATCTGTTTTACAACTATCATACTGCATTATATCTACGACTATTATAATCCAATAAAAGATAGATAAGAATATTACAGGTAGCCAGCTTAGTCTGCACAACTGAAAAATGCAGAGATCATGTGTACAGGTTCAACTGACTAGCTGTAATGCTCATATTTAACAACTACTATATTCCATTAAACGAAGTGATGAGATGATTCACACGCCAGCCTCTATACCCTCTAGTGTCAATCACAATCCTTTTCATTCAATCATATACTTACATATAACTACTCACTGCCATTTGTCCAATCATTCTCTTTCCATCCTTATCACTCGAAATACATATCTGTGGATTATCTTGTGCCTAAAAAACGTCCAACAGGACTTTACTATATCCATACACTTTAGAGGGTACGCCTCACTGTTCATCCAGCCTTAAAATTTAGTATCTACGGGCACAAAACACCACTTTCTCTCTAACCGTTCTGTCTACTGACGGAGCATATACTTGTACATATATCAACCTCTGGTATTCATACTTATATTCTTACCCATACAATCCTTGATCCAGCTAATACATATACCCATATGCTCTCCTTCCTTCTCATTCAAACTTTTGCCACACGGGCGCGTCCCTTCGGTATTTCCTATTGAAACTGGTCTTTCACAGGTTACTTGTTATGCTTTGCGGAGTAGGGCTACCACAGACAACGATTTTTTTTTTTTCCTGTGAAATACGTAGACTTGTTTATGTCACACAAACCGTCACCTCGACGAAGTTACCACCAGGAACAAAACCTGCTGAAAACTTCTCCAAACGCAAGTTTTACATTTCAGATTCTCTACTACCAATATGATTGGTTTGGGTTATTTCAGTTGATTAAGTCTGAACAGGTTAGGTTGAGTTAGGATGGGATAGGTTAGGTTAGAATAGGTCAGGTTTTGATAGATTAGATTAGATTAGGTCTAGGAAGTTAGGACAGATTGGGATTTGGCCTGATGGGTATTTTGGGGCTCACTAGGTTAGGTTAAGTGGCAGTCGTAGATGGTTAAAGCAAGGGGGTCTTGGAGGCGAAACCTCTCAGTTAGGATAAGCTAGGCTGGAATAGTTTAGGATGTGCTGTATCGTAAGGTTTCCTATAGATTTGAATGCTTGATGCATCGACAAGTACCTTGAGCGAGACTGCCGATAACCAACGCCTTTAGTCGGTAAACAGGGGCTGCTGGCTGTCTGGAGGCTTTCTTAAATGCCCCCAAATAGATATTACTGATTTTTTCTCTAAATTTCTTATAGTCCAAAATGACCAAATAACTATCTGTGTTGCATATTTTGATAAAATTACTTTCCTGCAGGTCGTAACATTGTAAGAAGACAGTCGTAATTGCAGCGCCCGTGTGGCAAAGTGTTACCGAGTTGCTAATGTATACACCACCTTTGCCCTCTTATTCTCATCCACTTCTCCAACCTTCTCCAGGAATTCCTTGACTGAGCCAATCTCTGCCAGGATTGCTTGCAAACTTCTCTGTCTCATCTCTCCACCTCCTGCCTGGCTTTTAGCTGATAAGCTTGCAATCTCTTGGAGTCCAGTCAGTCAACCTCTTGCTCCAATGGTTATCCCTTATTCTTGCTACATGACCTGCCCACCTCTGGCTGTTCTTTTATATACAAACTCGTACAGTGTTTTTGACTTCAGTTTTATCCCTCACCCAAGTGATCTCTTCCTGTCTCTCAAATATACTCCCAACACTGACTTTTCCATTGCAGAGAACGGATTACTTGGTTTTCCAACGATTTTGTCAATTTCCAGGTCTCACAACCCTACGCCATAGCTGGGACTAAACACTCTTTATATACTTTTCGTTTCATGCACGCTGGCAAGCTACTTCTTACGATCTGTCCATGATTACCGAGAGTTTTCTATCCACTTGTAATGTGTCCTTTATTTCGTTTGCATGGTTTTTCACGGTCTTTCGTTAGTCCAAGGAATTGTACTTTTTACTTCTTCAAGAAGTTCTATTTATTTTGATGATAGACTTTTTGGTGCATTTGGGTTAAACAATAGTTCTATTTTCGTTCATCTTTAGTCCCACTCTGAGACTTGTTCTACTAAGGTAATTTAACATTTCTTGCAATGTCTCTGTTGCGTCTAATATTAGGACAATGTCATCTCCAAATCTTAATTTGTTTAAGTTTTCTCCTTCTATGTTTACTCCTTTGTTCTCCCATTCTAGCTTTCTGAAAGTACGTTCGAGACATGCTGTAATTAATTTTGGTGAAATTGTGTCTCACTGATCTAGGCCTTTCTGTCTTGATTTTTTTGAGTCTTTATGTAGCCTCACTGTAGCAGTACCCTCTCTGTAAATGTTTTCGAGTAGTTTCAATCCTTTCGTTTACTCCTTCTTCCCACAACGAATTTACAGTTGCTGTTTGCTCCACTGAGTCTAAACTCTTTTCGTAATCGACAAAACCAAAGCTCTGGTTTATTATATTCTGTACTTTCTCAGTTAGCTGATTCATTGATCACTAGTCGAACACCCGCTTCGGAATCATTGCCTGCTCACGAAGTTGGTTTTCTTTCTAATTTGTTGTTGTTCTGTTCGTAAGAACTTTAGTAAAGAGTTTGTAAATAACAGATAATAAGATAATAGGTCGATAATCACTAAGATCTTTTGAGTCGCCTTCCATGTAAAGCAATATAAATAATGCATTACGCCATGTTTGGGAATTTGCATCTTCTCCACACATCGAGTAAAGAAGTGCATGAGCTTGTTTTGAAATTCTGCTCCTGCAGCCGATAGTAAATCTGCTGTTATTCCATCTTCTCCTGGAACCTTTCCTTTTTCATATTGTTAAGTGAACAACTTATTTATCTGGCATTACATCTGATATTTCACTTGTGTCAGCTGAAAAGTTAACTATCAATACTATTGTCTTTGGTGCATACAGTACTCTTTTAAAATTCTTCATCTCTCTTCACCATCTTCTATCTGCATTGAATCACGTCACCGTTTTTGCTTTTCAGTGATATAATTTGTTGCTTTCCTAGTGCCATTTTGCTTCGGTCCTGTCTCAGACTTTAAACTTTTTGATGGTTTCTTTGATCTGATCCATGTTTCTCTTTCGTTTTTCTTCTTTGTCGCTTATTAATATGCTTATTAAATTCTATCTATCTATCTATTGCCTGACGCCTCAATCCCGTTTGGGGTGGCCACAAACAAATCGCCTCCAAGTCGCCCTGTCCCCCGCCATTTCACTGCCCTGCTCCCAACTCACACCCCCCTCTCTCATATACCTCTCCACCCCATCCCTCCATCTCATCCTCGGTCTCCCCCTCCCTCTTCCACCCTCCACCACACTCACATACACTCTCTTTGTCAGTCTTTCACCCTCCATCCACTCCACAAGGCCAAACCACCACAGTGTGTTCCTCACAACGCTTCCTATCACATCCACATCCACACCACAACGTTCCTTTATATCCTCATTCGTCAGCCTGTCTCTCCACGTGACTCCACAGGCTCCTCTTAAATAACTCATTTCCACTGCTCTCACTCTTGACTTGTGTCCTTCCAACAATGTCCAAGCTTCACTTCCGTACGTTAGAGTTGGTATCACAATACTGTCATGTAGTAACTTTTTTACTTCCATGCTCACTTCCCTGTTTCCTATCACTGCTTTCAAGGAACCAGCAACCTTTCTTCCCTGCTGTACCCTTTCAAGCACTTCACCCTCCAAACCTCCATCCTTACTCATCACACTACCCAAATACTTAAACGTACTCACATTTTCCAATTCCTCACCATCCAACCTCGCTGTACATTCACTGACTTCACCTCTCTCAAAGACCATCACTTTACTCTTCCCTACATTCACCTTTAGGTTCCGTTTCTTACACACTCTCTCAAACTCATCCACCAAGCCTTGCAGCTCCCCTTCGTCTTCACTCAACAACACAGTATCATCTGCAAACAACAGTACAGGGAGTTTCCAAACACTATCCTCTCTCACCAGGGCCACTCCAACATCCACTACCCTACCTTGTACCTCTTTTATTACCCCATCCATGTACAGATTGAACAACCATGGAGACATGACACATCCTGTTTCAAACCAACTTTCAAAGAGAAAAATTCACTTAGTTCACCATCCACACGCACTGCAGCCTTCGCACCATCGTACATACTCTTCACAGCATTCAACAACTTCCCATCTACTCCATATATTCTTAACACTTTCCACAATCCTTGTCTATCCACCCTGTCATATGCTTTCTCCAAATCCATGAAAGCCGCATACAACTTCTTTCCCTTCTCTAGAAACTTTTCCACTAAAGATCTAAGAATGAATATCTGATCTACACAACCTCTTCCCTTCCTAAAGCCTCTCCGTTCTTCTCCAACTAATTTCTCTGTTCTTTCTCTTACTCTGTCTATAAGTATCCTACCATACACTTTTCCTATTATACTAAGAAGACAAATGCCCCTATGGTTACCACACACTTCTTTTTCCCCTTTTCCTTTGTACAAGGGAATAATTATACCTGACTTCCAATCCTCCGGGACTCTACCTTCCTCCCAGGCCAATCTGCACATCTTCCACATCCATTCTACTACTATCTCTCCCCCATGCTTCAGCATTTCACCACACACTCCATCAATTTCCTGGGGCTTTCCCCGATTTAACTTTCTTCATTGCTTCCACAACTTCTATCCTACTAATTTCTTCCTGTCTTCTCACCTCCCTCCTTCTCCCAGCCATTCCCCCAGCCACTTATACTCGCATTACTTCCATCCTCTACGTTCAACAATTCCTTAAAGTGTTCTCTCCATCTGCTCACTTTTTCTCCCTTCTCCACTAGTAATCTACCATTTTTATCTTTCACTCCCCTGCTAACTTCATTTCCACCCTGTCTTACTCTTTTCACTTCTCTCCAGAACATTTTCTTACAGTCCCTCCACTTTACACTCAAATTCCTTCCAAATTCCTCATCCACTCTCTTCTTACTCTCTCTTACTAATATCTTCACCTCTCTCTTCCTTTCCACATATAACTCTCTCTTCCGCCTCTCAACTTCTTCCACGCCCCTATTTCTCAACCATTCATTGTATGCTTTCTTCTTTTGTGCCACAGCCTGTTTCACCTCTTCTGTCCACCACGCTGTTCCTTGCACCCCCCCTCCGTCTTCTCTTCCTTCCACACACCACATCACATGCTGCACATATTTCTTCTGTAAATATCTTACACACACCTTCCATGTCTCCCATCTGCTCCAGTTCATATTTGCCCAATCGTTCCTCCACTTCTCTCTCTTATACTCTGCCTTTTTCTCATCCTCTTGTAACCTTTCCACTCTCCTTGCAACTACTCCTTCCTCTCGTCTTTCCCTTCTTCTATTCCTCCATTCTAATTGGACATTGATTCTGGCCACCACCAAGTAGTGGTCAGAAAGTCCACTCCCCCAACCTCTATACACTCTTGCATCCTTTACACATCTTCGCGTCCTTTCATCGGGACACACATAATCAATCATTGCCTTCCTTTCACTCAGTTCACCACCCACCCTTCTCATCACTCGCCATGTATACCTGTGGATCATTTTATGCCTGAAGAGGGTATTGGCTATCACCAACCCCCTCCCAGCACAAATGTCCACTAACGCACTCCCATTCTCATCTATCTCAGCAGGCACACCCCACTCACCAACTATTCCATCCACCTTCACATTACCAACTTTACCATTCATATCACCAATCAAAAACACTCTCTCATTCCTTCCAAACTTTTCCATGCACACTTCCACATTTGTCCAGAACTCTTCTCTCACTCTTCTAGCACGATCTTGCGTTGGCGCATACACACACACAATCCCCCACATTTGTATTCCAACTTTCAACTTTACCCACACAATCCTTGACCCAACTGATCCATACTGTCTTATGCTCTTCTTCCATCTTTTACTCACAACTATACACACTCCTTCCTTTGCCCTCTCATTCTCATCTACTCCTGCACATATACCCCCATCCATACTCCCATTCTCTCACACTTTCTCCTCTCCATTTTGTTTCAGTTATTCCACATACATCCACTTTCGCACCCTCAAGCACCTGGACAATCTCTCTCTTTCACCTCATCATTCGCTCTCTTACATTCCATGTACACATTACCAAGTCCTTTGTCCGGTCCTGGGTCGTCAACGTTTGGTCAGTCCTTGTCCGAGGCTTCTTGTTTGTTTCTTTAGTTAGTTGTTTTCCGGGGAGGGGCACTAACCCTCCGCCAACCCTTTTAGTCGCCTTTTACGACAAGCAGGGATACTGGGGAGTATTCTTGAAACCCGCCTACCCTTTCTTCCTTTCATGAACATCAGGGTCATTTTGAATACTTGTTGTGTTTGGTTGTATTAGCTTTCCCAACTAACTCCGCTGATTCCCTTAACACTTTCCTTAGTCTGTTATTTAGCTCATCAGTGTCACGCTCAGCATACTTATAGCCTGAAGTCTGTTGTTTATTTCTAAATGAAAGGCAACTTTGTTTTCGTTTACGTTTATTGGGATTATCTTGTTATTTGTAATCAGTTTCTTTCTTTCACTTCTAAAATTGATTCTGGCTGACCAACCCACCATTCTGTGGTCAATTCCTGTATTTACTTTGCTGATAACAGTGACATTTGTGATCATTTTGTTCTAAATTTATAATAAAAAAGTCGATTTCACTCTTTATTTCTCCATTTTGGGCTTCTCCAGATCCATTTTCTTCTTGTTCTTTTGTAAAAGGATGTATTCATTTTTTTTTTCATGTTATACATTTCACTAAAATTTACCATCATTTCACCTCTGTCATTCGTCTCTCCTACTGCTAACTTTCCCAAACATGCTTCTCCAATTTTCGGTTTGCCATTTGAAGTCTCCCATGAGTATATGTATCTGGTGTTTTCTATTTACTTAATCTGGGACATATTGTCATAAAACATTTTTGTGTCATCATCTGTGGTTTGAAAATTGGGTGCATAGACTTGTGTTACTTTCAGGGTGTATCTTTTGCAGTCTAATTACAATCCATCTATTCTGCCACACACACTACTGAACTTAGTAATGTTTTCTGTTGGATTTTTGTTAATTTGATGTTCTACACCACCAGCCGCTCCATTCTGCTGTCCTGGAGTTGAATTAAATTTCGATCTTTTCTGTAAAACCAGCTCATACTTATAATATCCCAACTACTGTTTTCCTATTCAGTCATTAAGGTAACAAATTTGTAATCTCTCGAGAGGTGTATGACACTGTACGTGTAGATTTTCATGGATATCAGTTTGTTTAATGTCCCAGTCTCACATTTGCCTAGACAGTGCTTATTCACTTTCTGTGGCACACTTCCTGCAAGCACATGGCAGTGCGGCTGGGACCTCTAATCGACAATGATCCAACAGGAAAGCCTGTTAATCATTATCGGTAGAATTTATGTTTGGTTGGGGGATTGTGGCAAATAATATCACCTCCCTGCCACATAATATGCGGTGAGAAGAAATTTTTGTGCCATCCTATTTTGTATATTCAGTGGAGCCCTATCAATTTAACGGGGATCCCATGGTCCATGTCACCGAAGATTGTACCCAGCATATGTATGAGGCGTTCCCCTATCCACCACCAGAGGACGCGCAAGGTAACAGTAGGATGCTCTCCTTGATATATATATATATATATATATATATATATATATATATATATATATATATATATATATATATATATATATATATATATATATATATATCCACTTCTGGATACACAGGCAGCTGCAAAAATCTATCTCCCTTCACGTCATCAGTTGCACTTTTGACACTGTATGACGCCATCCTCAGAATGTCCTTTTCCCTGTTCATTTTCACTGACTGTTGGTCAGTCCAAAAACAAGTCTCGACGATTTATTTAACTTCATTATATTTCTATATATATTTTTGTATATGATGGGTCACTAACCTTCCTCTAATCCAATTTATATCTACCTCACACGTAGGAAACACGTGGGTTTGATTTTATGGTTATCACTAAGTGTAGTAAATGTTTTCTTATTAAAAAGAAGTCACTTTGCTTGTCACTAAGGTTAGAGGCACGTAAGGTATACCTATAGTACATCGGGTAAGGGGATGGTGGGCGCCCTTATCCATTGTTTTCTTTTATTTTGTTTTAATTTCTGTAGTTTAATTAAGTGAATTCATTATCAGTCTTGCAGAATCACTTAATAAGGCTGAAAGACGAAATAAACGCAGATACTCTCAATGGTGTAGTCAACGGGGAGACAGGGGGTTACTGTTTGGAAACTTTCCCCTGGCCCCCAGTGAAAGGGAAGGCCCCATGAGGACCCTTTAGGTTTTTTAATAACACAGGACTGTATCGCAAAGTAAATGAAGAAAATATGTATACTTCAACAAAAAAATAAAAGGAAACACAGTATCTGGGCAGGTATTTGTATATTCACTGATTTTTTAAAGATTCTTTAGATTTCTTATTTTACTGGTGATTTTACGATGAATCTTCTTTATACACTTGACTGAGATATAATTTTACACATTTATGTTATAAATATTGTTATACCCGAGAAAATTTAACCTAATAGATGACAGTGAAAATCTGGAGGTGTTTCCGAAATGCTCTTCGTAGCTACTGTGCTTCTGGGAGGCTTGAAGAAATTTGTGTTTTACATTCTTATAACAGCTTGTTCATTTAAAATGTGATAAAGTCTCATGCTTTCCTTACTTATTTTAGTTACTAAGTTGTTTACAGTATTTTAATTATTGTTTAGTTATTAGCGTCTGGATATAATGGTAATATAATAATAATACAAGAGGGTCCTGTAAATTCTGCATCAAATCTGACCAGATTATGGAGGGCCCCTCAAGGAGCAAAGCCCTCGGGTCCAATGCCTAGCTACACCCCAGGATATTCTCAACCACTGTACCTAAGAATACTGAGTGAGACAGTTGTGTAAGTTAAAAGATGCAATATCACTTTTAACAAATGTTATGTGTGGTATGGTTGCACAAACATCAGATACTGTATTATAATTTTAAATACGGGAAATTATTACATGAAAGTCATTTTATGCATATTAGAACTCTCTCTCTCTCTCTCTCTCTCTCTCTCTCTCTCTCTCTGTATGTGTGTGTGTAAACGATTATTATGCATGATTCTATAATGGTGCTCGGAAGATCCTTCTGTTCGAGTGATATTTATGTTCTGTAGTAATCAGCCTCTCAGGTATGGATGACGCAATCCCAGAAATATAGCAGTTTCGAGGACACAGCCTACCGCTGGACTCCACTCTCTCACCCACATCCCGGGTGGGAATAAGGGGGGGGGGTGTTACCAGAGCTGCTGTCACCTTTTATATCTTCCCGGCAGTCGGGGAGGGGGGCGGCTTTTCTTTTATGAGTGATTGTACATATCCTGAAACTGAGCGTACGTTGTCTAGCAGTTCTTTCACTTTGGAGTTGGGATATAAAGTAAACGGCGTTAATGTAAATGATATTACAGATTTCTCGTTATTTATTTATTTATTTTTTGCTTTATACAGTATAATATTCGTAAGGTGTGTCCTTGTCGTAATACGCCTCGTTTTACACATCCGTTTATTATTAACACTGGTAAAATACAGCAAGATTGCCTACTAAAGTTCCCTCATAACCTATCAACATGACAGTCTCCCTCAACGTCCCGTAAAAACCGAGCTATAAGGGGACCTTGAGGTCTAGGTCACTTATCTTGTGCTTGTCGCCTTTGGTCATCACAGCCAACAAGTCCACCAAATTTGTTGGCTCTAGCTTCAATCGTTCATTGAAAATTAGGTGACATCTGGAATATCCAGGCGATCTCAGAGAATAATCAACCTATTGGAATCATACTCCTTTCTGCAATGAGGCCACCTTAACGCTGTATTGGAAATAAATTTTAGCTTGCTAGCTTAAGCGGTTCTGAGACAGCGTCCCGGAATTCGATTTATCACATTCTGAACAATATCCAGTGATCCGTTTAATGGACTGCCATCATATTTGGCCAGAAGAAGCCGCCAGCTGGGAGACTGACCTGGCAAAGTTTGAATGCTCCAGGTCAAAGAGCCTCCGAGCAATGGCCATTTACTTTTTAAGCGGAAGGAATAAGAAGAATATTGACAACAAGAAACCTTCCCACAGGGATGTGGGAAGCTTTGATAATAATAACAATAATGATAATAATAATAATAATAATAAGAATAATAATAATAATAATAATAACAAACAATAATAATAATAATAAAATAATAATAATAATAATAACAATTATAATAATAACTACAACAACAATAACAATAAAAACAATAGCAACAGCAACAACAACAACAACAACAACAACAACAACAACAACAACAACAATAATAATAATAATAATAATAATAATAATAATAATAACGATGACAATGATAATGATGATGATGATGATGATAAAAGTAATATTTATAATCAAGATTATTAGTAACTGGCAGCATTTTGGGTCAAGCTATACATCATGGGAACCTCTGTACTGCTGGCCAGACTCTTCAGTGCAAGTCCACCAGTACAGCCTATTGTATACAGTGTACACTCTCCCTTAACCTCTGTACTTCTGGTCAGACCCTTCAGTGCAAGTCCACCAGTGCAGCCTGTTGTATACAGTGTACACTCTCCCTTCCCTTGACTATAGTTCATTCGATCTGCTCTGAGAAGAGACGGGCTTAAGCTTTTGAAATCTGGCAGATGGTTGGTTATCTGAGTGCATTGATTATTATTAACCATGATTTATTTTATATTTTATTTTCATTGATAGAGTTACAACAACCGTTTGACGATAAGTTTGCCCAAATAAAACATAATTTATAGTTCTTTGCATAGATTAATTTTAAAACAGGGTTTTACAAAGTTTATCAGATGGCCTTGATACGTGTGAAAATTAGGATTCTCGGGACAAATCAAAACACGTCCAGGTAAGGTTTTACCAGTACCTTGATTTTTTTTTTCCTAAATTTCACACGTATCTTGGCCATCTGATAAACTTTGTAAGACCTTTTGGTAGGTAAATTAATGTTTGCAAAGAACTACATACATACATATATATATATATATATATATATATATATATATATATATATATATATATATATATATATATATATATATATATATTTGTGGGGGGTAAACTCATCGGCAAACGGTTGTTGTACCTTTTAAAACAAAATTCATTTAACATACTTCGTTAATAATGAATACCATCAGACAACGAATCAGCCGCCAGCTTTCAAAAGTTTAAGTCTCGTCTCTTCTCATAGTAGTGCGAATAAGCTATAGTTCTCTCACTGGGAGGCAAAAATTCATTTCAACAGTACACAACATCCACAAGCCAACCTGTACAACCTTCCGTTCCCCCAGCTGCCCAGTGTTTGTCCTTGCTACCTGCTTTATGCAACAGCTCCTTCGACAATGATGGCCTGTGTAACTGATAGCAAAGATTTACACACACACACACACACACACACACACACACACACATAGAGAGAGAGAGAGAGAGAGAGATAAGATGATTTTATATATATATATATATATATATATATATATATATATATATATATATTATGTGTCCGACTCTGGGCAAAGGCTTCAGGGCCTATATCTTGTAGGCAGTGGCTTATCTCAAGGCCCAGTAGTCCTCCTACACACCTCCACATGTCACCAGTTCGGCGCTATCACACTCGTCCATACTGGATACATGCAAGAGCTGTCTCATACAGGACTGGCGTACTGGTGTTAGCGGGGGATCTTTTACATGTCGGCGGGTCTTCTGGTAGACGAGGAACGTCTGCTTTTATGAAATTCAAATCCTTACACTGTTCCCTGCCCCAGCCTGGATTCGAATCTGGGTCCAATAGGACTCCAGGCCACCTCTACCGATTCTGCCACACACACACACACACACACACACACACACACACACACACACACACACACACACACACACACACACATTTTATATATATATATATATATATATATATATACTTGTATGTGGATGTGTGTGTGTGTGTGTGTGTGTGTGTGTGTGTGTGTGTGTGTGTGTGTGTGTGTGTGTGTGTGTGCAAGCATACATATCTTTGTATAAACAGAGAGAGAGAGAGAGAGAAAGAGAGACTAGCTTATTACCATCCCAATGAAAAATGTACAGTCGTTTTTGAGGGACATTTTTCTTACGGTTATGACTTTCATTCGCGATCAGATTTCTGATGATGTGAAGAGTGGCAGGTAGGCTGGTGAAATGTTCAGATCGTATTATTTTCGTCACAAGCGTAATTCTGGTGATTTTACGTGCTTCAGAGACAATGGAGAAAATACAGGGCAGTTTCCCATGAACTGGGCAGCAAAGTAATGTGTAATCACAATATACAGGAAATGGGGCTATTAGCGTGGATGTAAGGGATGTAATTGGTGTTAATGCCCTGGGCAGTTAAAGGGTCTGGGGTGCATCGGTGATATTGTCAGCCAGCGGGAGGAATACCTCATGA
Organism: Coenobita brevimanus; assembly: GCF_032717465.1. Classification (NCBI taxonomy): domain Eukaryota; kingdom Metazoa; phylum Arthropoda; class Malacostraca; order Decapoda; family Coenobitidae; genus Coenobita; species Coenobita brevimanus. The sequence continues at coordinate 36,561,801 of NC_136986.1, forward strand.
GACGATCCAAATGTAGGTGGCTTTGACAAACATTTTTGAGGCGCATCTAGGGCAAGAGAGCGCTGTCAACATACTGGAAACAAACTTACAGGAGAGAATGTAACTGTGTTTATTTCCACTTCTAGCCACACAGGAGCTCTTGCACTGCTACTGAGGCCTTCGTTGTCACAGCAAGAGGCAGTTTTGATTAAACTGTTGTGCTCGGAGCCAAAGGAGCCAAAGTGAGGGTTTCAGTGGACGAGGGACGACGTAGGGCTGCGTCTGCTATCCCTGTATGGTCCATGGCTGCTTTGGAACACTAAGGGTACGGGCACACTGGACGCGACGTGTGGGGAGGTAGCATCGAGCGATGAGCGACGAGGTGAGAGTCAACACGATGCGTGTCCAAATCGGAAGCGGCAGCCTCGCGCACGAGAGATAGTCAGAAGCTGTTCATTGGAGCAGACATGCCTGGGGATGTTGCTAGGCATTGCGCGACATTTTAGAACATGTTGCATCGCATAGCGATGAGCGTGCAGGGGGAGCGGAGCAACAAACCTCCCCGCTCATTCAGTGTGGCCACCCAAATAGGATTTTGTGTGTTTTATCGTGTCGACTCATCCCTCCCCTCTCAAGTCTCCCCATTCGTTGAGTCCGGTGTGGCCGTACCCTTAGGAAAACGAATTCTGCTTGGTCGTGTGGCATTTAGACTCGATCATAGCTGGCAGTTGTAGGAGTGTGAGTTCCCGTACTCATCTCCTAATTGTTCCTCCATTCTTGTGATCACCTGGAGTAACGTCTTCTTCCCCACCATCAAGATGTTTATTATGATTCGAATGACATTCAGTTTCATCATTGCCATCTCCAGCAATACTGTGAACATAACAAACTATCACTACTTCATTACGCCACAGCAGAAGCAACCAGTGCTCTACAAAATGCGATTTTTATAAAAATATTAAACAGTGAATGATAGGTGTGGCGTAGCACTACATATGGTGGTACACTGAGAGGCACCATCCTCTCTTTAAACTTTAATGACTAGGAGTAACTGAACAGGTTTGCTGTAATACATTCATAAGACTTTATGCTGTAAACTTGTCAGATTACACCTCCCAGTTTATGGCGAAGGAGGGGTTATGACGGTGAAATCGACTGTGTAACGGGTGCAGTGGAGGACTTGAGTCCATTCTTGAACCTCCTGAGATAAAGGCTGAAGTGTTCACTGTACTGGGGCACCACCTTAAATTGCACAGCCCTGTTCACTGTGCACATCTATGGAAGAGAAACTAAATAGTTAAAAGTCACTTTTTTTTACTACCTCTTTCTACTATGACTAATATTATTTTAGAAGATACATATTAATAATTTATGTCATCAGTTAACATAAAGACATGCGTTGGCTGAAAAGATTAGAGATGTGAATGCATGGTTCACATTAATGAAAGTTCAAGGATTAGTTCCCTACGCCACTTGCACACACACACACACACACACACACACACACACACACACACACACAGTCGTAACGCTCTCACCCGCCATCTGGTAAGACTGGGATTCGCACCTTGCTCAGGTTGCGAATAGTTTCACTGACAAAGCGGGTGGTCTCTGTCCCCCTTAAGCAATGGATGGGTACGATAGCTTTTGTGTGACGGTCACAGTGCCCTTCGCCCTTAAATCAACTACATGAGCTCTCAGCTTTCTTTCGGAAGGGTAAAAGCCGACGATCACGACTATCACGTGATATTGGCCGACCCCGGTGAATTCAGCACACACACACACACACACACACACACACACACACACACACACACACACAGGGGCAACTTTCACAGCGTTGCCTGCTCAAGGTCACATTATCACTTGATATGCAAGCATATTCGTTAAGCGCGTATCTGAGTCGTGTGGTAATGTGTTCGTCATGCAACAAATCTGCCAGACGTGAGAAGCCCTCACAGGGAATATAGTGTAGAGAAATGATCAATGATATTTCCTTTGTGAACAAATCAAGGAGAAAATAGTCCAGTGGATTTAGTTTCCATCCTATCCAGTCCTGTTCATATACAGTCACAACAGCAAAGAGGTTATTTTCTCAGTTTATGACCACGCCATAAAGCTGATTGTAGCTCATAAAACCACTTTTAGGGGCACGCATATATATATATATATATATATATATATATATATATATATATATATATATATATATATATATATATATATATATATATATATGTGTGTGTGTGTTCTGCCCTAAGTTATATTCACCTAAAAGTCCTTTATATCCAGTTCGGCTCCATAAGATTAACTCAGGTTTTTCAAGGACGTTTCATGGGCCAGGCAGAATCTTCAGTATATTATTTCAAGAGTCCACTCAGGGCCCCATCACATCTTTTTTCGGTCTCCTCAGGTTATTTCAGGACAGTTTAGTGTAATTCGGGTCCAGTTGGATTTCATTCCAGGCTCAGTGAAGCATCCATTTAGGTTCATTCAAGTCCCATCAGGCTCTTTCAGGTTTTGCACATTAACGTTCAGTTTGATTCATTCTGTCCTTCACTTACTCTTGAGCCGAGCTCACATTCAGTCATATCCATTTATGACAAAAACTTAGGTGCGATTGTAGGCACTGTAGTGAGTGTCGATGCCATATTCACACCAAGTAAAAAAATTCAGGACTATTTCAGTCACATGAGGTTGCTCAGGATTCAGAGCTCATGAAGTCTGTTCAATGGAGTCGGACAATCCAGATCACTTCAAGTGACGTCTGTTAACGTATGTATCAAAATCGGCCCGAGAAGGGCAATATTTTCAGTTCAGTTCTTCCAGGACTGGTGAGATGAACAAGAAATGAGTGCCGATTAGAGGAGAAAAGTTCAGAGTGGTGATGGTTGTTGTTAGATTAACCTTGATCCACCTGATAAGGTAGGGCCCGTCGACCGAAGATACGCAACTGTCGCTATGGGGTTGACCCATATGTTTCTTTCATCGTTGATGTTGTGTCTGTCTTTGTTTGGCGTGTGCTATTTTGCAGTGCTACATTGTGTGTGTTATATGGGAGAAAGCCCTAGCATGTATTCAATATGGACGGTGGTTGTTAGCGCCGCGGTGGTGACATGTGGAGGTGCATGGACGTAGGAGGACCACTGGAGAAGCTTGGGAACAGGCTGTGAAGCCTAAGCCCGGAGTCGAACACATAAAAAATAACTCAGATCTAACCTGATAACTTAGGTGGGCTGGGACATGCCCCTGATTCAGTCCTAGCTAAGTGAACACGATTGGTTCTGTTTAAGGATACCTCCGATGGGTGGACGTCAGAAGGGTAGCGGGGCTTGTACAGGTGATCCGAGGTGTTGTATTGCCTTGCATGTGAGGTGGTATGTAGGTATTTCTTCTTTGTTAATTTAGGAATAAGTCTGGAGGTGGGATGTTAGTTGAAGAGGGTAAATCAAATGTCTGAGTGGTGATTGTTGCTTTATGTGCCATAGGATTGTACCGTGTGGCTCCTGTCACATAACACCGACCGTGTTGTGTATTAGCACAGGCTGCTACATAAAATTGTTTGCCTGTCATATTATGAAATATTCTCTAGCAGGGAGTGACTTAATTTCAGAGTACATGGGAACTATGGTAAGCAGTACTGGTGCAGAGAGGGGAGGGATTTTACCTAAAACTCTGTATATTCCTCAAGGTGTTGTAAAGGGTGTTACATAGGATGGGGGCCCATGCCGAGAAGGTGTAGAACATAATTTATCAAAATTTAATGTTTGTGGAAAGGGAGAGTGTTTTTGTTGCTCAAGTCTGTCACTGTAAGTGTCCTAGAATGCATTCAGTCAGAGGGAGCATTTCCGCTTCTTTTATGTCTTGTATGTGGTCCTTGAAGGTGTGTCCAGTGTTATATGTCACTCTAAGTATCTTACTGGAGTGGGGTTGTGGCACAGGTATATCGTCAAGTATGAGGCAGGGGTTTATCTGTGATCGTGGTTGTTGCTGTTGAAGAATATGACGGTGGTTTTCGGTGGAACAGTCGTCAACCAGTTATTCTTGACCCAGGCCTGAAGCTACTGAGAAAAACTTGTTGTAGTGAGCAGGCTGTGTCTGTGATCTGATGTGTAGTTGTTATGAACATCTGCACATCAGGCAATGTTTATCTGGGGTTGTGGTGAGGAAGTATTATACATATATGAGTTGGATTGTAGGTGAAATTACTGAGGTCTGGAAACTCCAACAGGTAGTTTTGTGTTCGTGATGAAATGTCCTGGACTGTAACGTGTGCTTGTATTCCTGAGAGATAGATGGCATCCCAACTTTTGTTGTTGTCTGTGTTTGTGCAGTAGATTATGGTCCTTGTTTTGCGTCGGGGGATGACATCAAATGCTTTATATATATATATATATATATATATATATATATATATATAATAATAATAATAATAATAATAATAATAATAATATATATATCCAGAAGCTAGCTGCAGACTCACCAGACAACTTCTGTTTTTCTTTGCTGTTGATCAATCCAAGTCTGGCCAAGCAGACACTCCCAGCCGCTGCAGCAGGCAACCGTTACCTTGTAAGTCCATCCCACTGCAGTGAACTGATGTTTCCTTGCGGCTGACAGTGCCTCGGGACGACTGCATCATATCTGCAAATCTCTGTACCAAGTTAACAGGGACACTGCATAGCAGGCTCCACTTCACCTCTGTAATTTGGATGTATGATTACCACCCCAGCATTATAAATAGAGCTTCCTGGATTACAGGAAACCGGCATTAGACTTATCAATCAGTGTAAAGCCACCTGAAGTGGAAAGAAGAGTAATAAACGTGACAGGATGGAAATGGAGAAGTAGGAAGAGAGTGAGGGTGGACACAGAGAGAGTGATGAGAATTGGAAGCGGAAGAAGTAGGCAGCGCTACATCATGTGAATGGGAAAATGGTCGCCACCGCGTACCACCCGTACCACCGTCACCAGACAACAGTTAAGCCCAAGTAATTTAGGATTTGTCTGGCTCTCATATTACGTAAGTATTTCACATAAGGTAAAGCGAAAAGGAGGAGCAGAGACTACTTGAGGGACTTAGCAGCGGTGTTTTCGTCTCCGTAACTTCGGCTTTTGATCCTGTAGTGATTTTTTTTCACCCAGTATCCTGGGATACATGGCCATTGTATCATTCAGGTTACCGCAGCATTCTCCCCCCAGGTGTTACCCTAGATACTTTTACCTACCAACCCACAAAAGGGTGGATGGACACCTTTATATAGAGTGATCCCAGCTGCCTGCACCAGGATCTGAACCTCATGCGTTAATGGTCAGGCAGTTTCTCAGTATCAACGATTTTAACCAATTCTCACCGCGGCAGTATCTTATGTACGACATTCTTACAAGAAGCGCAAGGGTGGCGTAGGTAGCCTTCTGGCGGCGTTTGTTTATTATCGAACTTGGAAAAGATTATATCGAACTTTGTGCAACGTCGGACACATAAAAAGAACAACAGAATTATCCATATTGAGTATTTCACCCAACCACCAATATAAAGCTTCCTTGGTAATTTTGCACCGGTGGTTCTCATTTCGTTCCCAGCGTAGTACTTTCCAGCGATAGATATTGCCTGCTGTGGCGTGGATATTACCCTGGCCCTCCACACGCTACACATTACCTACAGTATTGCATTACCCATGGCAATTTGAAATGATATAAAACAAGTATTTACACTGTAATTCTTATATTAAATAACACAGCTGGCAGACACAGAGAACTTTGTATATATACCCCGAGTTGCTTTGATCAAATAGAGAATGGGAGATTAATTATAGATGGGTGTAGCAGAGAGTAAGAGATCAGAAGAACCATTAGATCTGGAGCAAAGAGGCAGAGAATACTGGAGGCCACCTAGTTCATCCGGACGGACATAAATGCTTGGAAAGTTTTATCCGAGGGTCTTTGAGTACAGGAAGTATCATCCAGAAAAAAAAAATTAAAGGGAGGAGAAGTCGAAAACTGCTTCAGTTATTACATCCGTGGTCAAGAGGCGAGGGCAAGGTGATGCTTCACTCGATGTGTGTGTGTGTGTGTGTGTGTGTGTGTGTGTGTGTGTGTGTGTGTGGAATAAAGTAACTCAAGGAGCCTCTATCCAGTCGCAGCCACACTTGGTATAGCTGTTGGGGGACTTTGGAGGAGTGGACCTATTGATTTTGAGGCCAATAGGTTAAACGTCAAGGTCAAGTGGCAGGATCAGCGAAACCTTTTATCCGACTGAAAACAATAATGGGAGAAAGATTGATCTTGAGGCGAGAATGGAATATGAGGACAGTCAAAGACCAAGGTCATAGAGCAAGGTCAAAGTGTTCATCTTATTGCCTAAACATTCATTCTATTAGGAGCAAGTTTGGTGGTCGGACTGAGGGTCAGGCAAGGATGAGGAGATCCGATTCTGAGAACAAGCGGTTAATCTTGAGGGTCACATGGCAAAATAAAAAC
>NC_136986.1:36568359-36630859 GCF_032717465.1 Coenobita brevimanus
CCCCAAGCATGTTCAAGGATGATGCAGAACTGAGTTGGATATTATTAAACATTAGTGGGTACTCCTGTGAAAGATTCTGTCAGGTTGATAGGTGTAAAAACTGAGTCTTTGATGCATTAAAAACAACAAGATTATTTTTACCCCAGTCAGGGATACGAACCAAGTCAGATATTAGGTGTGCCATAGCCTCATCCCTTGTTTGTTGAAGTAACTGCTGGGATGGACGTTGCAGGAACCGAATGGAAGGGTGAAGGGTGGAATCATCAGTGTACGAGTGGATAGGGTTAGATGTACAGCTTAGAAGGTTACTGATGAATAAAAGGAAGAGAGTTGGTGACAGGACGGAGCCCTCAGGAACACCACTGTTGATAGATTGAGGAAAAGAACGATGGCCATCTACAACAGAGGCTTTAGAGCGACAAGAAAGGAAGCTGTAGATGGTGGCACAGATAGAAGGATTGAAACTGTAAGAGGGCAGTTTGGAAATTAAAGATTTATGCCAGACTCGATCGGAAACCTTTGAGATGTCAAGTGCGATGGCAAAGCTTTTGCCAAGGTCCCAAAAAGAGGATGACCAGGAGTCTTAAAGGTAGGCGAGAAGATCGCCAGTGGAGTGTCCCTGACAGAACCCACACTGACGATCAGAAAGAAGGTACGAATTTACATGTACTGCAAGAGTATATTGGTTTTCATACAGTAATATAGGAGATATAAGCAGTTTCACTCACCAAACACATCAGCATCCTGCACCTTCCTTGGCAACGTTACCTGCTCATCACTTCTGTACATTTCTTCCTCTAACGCCACATAAACTTTGTTCTCCATATTGTCATCGATTGGGGAATCACTCTTGCCATGAATTTTGTACTGTGGTGCGACATGTCTTTACTGGCCAGGTCACTGATAACAGGTGAGTTACTGAGACAATGGGATGTGGAGGGGGGGCGGGAGGTCATGTGGGGTAAGGCATTTTCCCCGCCTGGCCTCGGGTAGAGGAAGGTGTCCCACGTATACATGCCAAAAATCATGCGCGAAATTTGAAAGATGTGCAAATGACTGACCTTGCAATTGCAGTGCATTTTTAAATGTCAATGGGAGTCACAGTGATAAAACGTTCGGGGGCATATATACGTCGACAGGATGCGGCGGGTTAAAGATTCCACCAATTTTCGTTGTGCAGACTACCATTCCCTGTCATGATGTACAGTACCTTCAAAATTCAGCAAACATTAAAAATCTTAATATTTTTGGTTTTCTTTTCTGACAATTATATCCTCTCAGTTTTTCTCGTCCTGTGACTCAGCTGGTGTGGAGTTCATGCAGGTGCTGTATAAGGCAGAAGTGGTTAACACGGCACCGGGTTCCTTTATGCGCCTCACAGCACGCGCACTGCAATATTAGGATTGTTTACTCAATATTCGATGTTGATTATAATACTGTGATCTTATTTCATCATCATCCTCTTCTGTTATCAAAATAATGTCATTACTCCTTGTTGCTGTATTTCATCATCATCATCGTCAAGGTTACACTAACCACTCCCTGCATCTTCATTTTGTTTCATAGTGATCTATGCCTAACCTCATGTACAAAGCGATAAGGTAAAGCTAATTACTCCATGCACTGTCACGATCTAATGTTCCCCGACATTTTCCTGCAGCCTGTGGTGATGGAATCATGAAATATCTATATGTGGTACCAATATCACTTACACAATAAAAGATTATAACAAGGATGAAAGTCTTTGAAGTTCAGGGAGGAGAGGAAAGAAAAATCGACAAGAAGGCGGCAGAGGATTCTCGGTGACCTTTAACTCGTAATAGAGCAGTATCTGTGTTGAGTTTATCCTCCTTAAGGCTTCAACTTAGGCAAACCACGACAAGTAAGGTTAATTAATCTATGCACCAGTGTTTAAAAATAATAATAATAATAATGATAATAATAATAATGATAATAATAATAATAATAATAATAATAATAATAATATCCGTAAATCAGAAAACAGCAGACAACAACAATAACAACAACTACAGCAACAATATAATGGTAGGGCAGGGAAGTGCATTCTCAAATATTTTCCCTTTACTGTGCCGGGAATTGAAGCAGGGACTTTCAGGTAAGAGCCAGGCAGCTTTCCGTCGGTACACTATTCATCACACCATTATGTCATGGCCTCTGTGTAATGGTGTGCATTGTTATCGCTCGCCTTTACAAGGCGGAACGATAATGTTGTTGTCCACCTCTGTGTGTGTGTGTGTGTGTGTGTGTGTGTGTGTGTGTGTGTGTGTGTGTTACCATTGTATCTCAAAACGGCTTGAGCCATCAACATGAAAATTTCAGGGTATCAAGATATGGCCAAAATCTTGGCCGACTTCGAAAATGAGACTCGGGGTCAAGGTCAAGGTCACCAAAATGGCTGCCACAAGTCAACTAGTTTTTATCACCGTCCTTTAGAACTATTATATCTCATGAACGGCTTGAGCTATCAAACATGAAACCTTCAGGGTATCAAGATATGGCCAAAATATTGCACTTGGCCAACAGCATACTCTGGCGGGAGATTAGCATTCAGCTCCCGAATGCTTTCCTTTCGTTATTCATGTCATTCCTGTGCGTCAGTCTTAAAAGTTCTGCTTCCTTTCATTACCGTGCTATGCGCTAGGGACCAAGCTAAGTGTATCTTTTATTTTTTTTTTACTAGAATCCATAATTATTTATTCCTGTGCTGTTTCTAACAGCATCATGATTAGTATTATAGGTGATATTTTTATCACTGTCATTATCACGATGACCATATTAACTGCGGTATAAATATCATTGCGCTAACGATATAGTGAGAGAGAGAGAGAGAGAGAGAGAGAGAGAGAGAGAGAGAGGGGGGGGATATGATGTATTTTCGGTCGTAGTTTCTTTCCATGGTAAATACATTTTCATTTTACTGTGGTGTTGAAAAAGTGGGGTTTTGTTGAGAAAACTTATCTTTTGGGACTAAGAAAGGTCATCCGAAGATATTTTCCTTGCAGAGATAAAAGGAAAGTGACTGATTTCAGTGCATAAGTTATATATATATATCACACCTTGATGCAATTCTAATATGATGTGAATGCGATAGGACGCTGAAACTATGAAGTAAATGCGACAAACAGACGCTCAGTGAAATTATGTCATGTTGATCTGAAAATATTAGGATAAAGTGCATACGGGTATAACATAAGTACAAAAATTGTATGTAAGTGTATAAATATGCTATAAGTGGAAACATACCTAGCGAGGGTTTTATGATGCGATATTCTGTCGCTCAGTGCAATAAATACGGCCCGTAAATATGTAATTATTATTATTGGAAATGCAAACGGGTATAAGTTCAAATTATTGTAAGTGCTGAAATATATTCTAAGTCAAAATATTCCTAGCGTGTGTATAGAGATGCGATATCCTGACGCTCAGTGGAATGAATAAGGCCCGTAATTATGAAAATAGAAGTCAACAAGTGGGAAAGTGTGTAATATATGTGAAGAATTTGTATGTAAGTGTTTGAGTATTATGTTGGTCGAAACATTCATTGCGAGGGTATTTTCATGCGATATTCTGACTCTCACTTGAATAAATATGCCAGTAACTATGTATAGTGCAGTACAGGGGTGTAAACGTGTGTAATGTAAGTGGGAAAGTATAATTGGAGTGAAAAAATAAAGTAGAAGATGAAACACGAGTGTTTGAGATTGTGCTTGCTACGTGAATATGCGCTAGCATTTCGCTAAATGCCCTCGTCATGAATGTAAATAATTGAAAACTTTTACAGTGGAGGAGGAAACGTTCTTTGTAAAGGAAAAAATAATAGGAAAGTGATAAAACAATTGGGTATGTTGAAATACGAGTCATAGCGAGTGCGCTTAGTAAGCCGTTGTGCAGTAAACTTATGCTGCATGTCATCGTAATGAATGAAAACATCTGAAAACATTTTCAAACAGTAAAAATAGGTAAAATGTCAATGAAACAGAAGTATACAAGTAGAAAAAATGATATGTTGACTGATACAAGAAACTTAGCATATAGGATGTTACGACTCGGACCTAACTCGCTATGCTCGCGCGATGGTACAATGCTTATTTTTCATATATATGTGTCTGAAATCTATTATATTGCTACTGTTATTGTTTATTAGTTCAAATTCAATAAATATAGAGGTGTTGTTTGTTGTTTCTCCCAATATTTCCTACCATAGAAAACGTGAGCGCCTCACACATCAGTGATAGAATACGATACCTGGCGCGGGGGACCTCACCTGTTCTGACCACTTATGGACCATGGTAAGCCCTTTCTTGGTGATTTTCCTTTGTTTCTCAACCAAAGAGGAAATTTTAAGCCCCAAAAAATTTTTCCAAAATAGCTCGGGACTGGGGGATGTTGGAGGTGTGGAAAACCTCAGGATGTGACGGGTTAATAAAGGCGGGCTTAGGCAAACACTTAACAATAGCAGTTACTTCAGTAGGCCAAATGTCCTCATTTTGTGGCTCTTTAATGTATGGATATTCACCTCCTGAAACGCTGTAATCACGTCTGAAATGCTTCACTGACTCTTCTCCACTTTCTTCCTTCCCTAGCACTTTTCCAACAAAATGATAGTCTGAATTAGCTTTTTGGCCAGTAAACTTCACAATAACATACAATCCCTCCTTTATTTCCTTGGTCTTGGTCTCCTTGTGATCTCCTTCCTCTTCTCATCCCTCCTCCTCTTCTCCTTCTTCTTCTCGATCCTCCTCTTCTGATTTCTTCCCTGAACTTTCCTCTTCCTCATACTTTAGAAGAATCTCCGGCATGTCCACATCCCTTGATGAAAGATTCACTTACGAGATACTGTCGGAATCGGATTCAGATACTCTCAGCTCCCTTTTGGCACCGGTTTTCTTGGTTTGCTGACCAGAGGGACCCGCAACAATGTCTCTGAAGGAAACACTCTTGCCAGGCGATACGTGGATGGCCCTCCCACGCCACACAGGCCCAGGTTTCTTGGTGGATGCCTCCCTCATTTCCATAAGCTTTTCCATGAGCAAAGGGTTAACTTGGTGGTGTGCTGATGGAGAGACATCTGCCTTTGTCAGTTTATTTATCACTTTTTGCCGGTCAAGTGGGTACAGCCCAGTTGTTCTAAATCCACTGATGGCGTAGTGTGCCTTGTCCTCCATACTTTGCAAGAGTGACAACAGTAGCCGTGGAAAGTGGACCTTCGGCAGAGTACTGTAAAACTTTCCATCAGCCTGCTTCCACTCTGTTCACACCTTCCACCGTGCAGCCTTCACTGGCCCATACACAGCCACGTCCAAGGGCTGAAGGAGGTGTGTGCTGCTTGGTGGCAAAAGCAGCATGTGTATCCTGTTCTGTTCACAAATCTCAATGACATCAGCAGAAAGATGTGAAGCAAGATTGTCGCCAATAATGACTCTTGGAGAATCATTTGACAGGTGCTGGAAATAAGGCACAGCCATCCTATGAAGCCAATCCTTGAAGCAGTCAACATCGAACTACCCAGAATTTGTCCTGTTATACCTCGTGCCGACAGGCCCTCCCAGCACCCATGAGTCCAACAAGCGTTCCACTTTATAAACAACATATGGAGGCAGGAAATGTCTATTTGCCACACAAGCAAACATGAGCGAAATGGCAGACTTGGACGTGTTCATTATTCTCTCTGCGTACATAACCCACTTTCCTAAAGATCATTAGCTTTGCCTTCGGATCATCTGTCAAATTGATTTCATCATAGTTCACGACATTCTCAAGTGGAATATCTTTCAGTGTATCATCTAAATTGTCAAAAAAACTTGTTCACAGCTTCCATTGACACTGCTGCTCTTTTTCTACTTATATTTTGACACATATGCATGGACAACAGATCTCTCTGTCTAGATAGAAAAGGTTGGACCCACTCTTGACCAGGCATATTGTTCTTGAAATATGGACAACTTCGGCCTGCCTTATCTAAGAAGTTTTTCACAAACAACCTTAAATCCATATGGTCAAAAGTATAACCATAATCGCCGAAGGTGGCTAGTTGCTGGGCAATGAACAGCTCTTCCTCTGGAAGCAAGGCTGGTTTGCGCCCTGTTTCTGATGTGTGCCGCGCGCCGGATACATGATCACGCATGTGATGTGTAGAAGTCGTGAAACCCTCTTGCAGGGTTCTCCTGCTTTTACACACCTGATAGCCTCCAACAGGTCCTCTGGGGAGTAACGACACCCCTGCTTGGGGTCCGTTTTTCTCACGTAGTGTCGCACCATCTGTACAAACATAAGAAATAAATTGTATTGACAGATAGATATTATAGTATTTGGATTGTTTCTATTTTGTTATTCTGTAAAGATTGAAAATGTAGGCTATCATGCATGAACCAATTCATTTAAGTCGTAATTTGTAGGCGATATGTGACAAAACCAGCAAGTGCGCATTTACCCCATGAAAAGTTGCGCAATTACTCCACCATTCATTCATGACTCACTACTTACTAATGCTTAGACCTAGCAACTTCTCATTATAGCATAATCTACTTTAGGATATACATAATTAATGAGCCCAAATAGAGTACGCTAGGAATATTTATTGTTAGGTAACTTACCCTTAGCGTTCCAATGTTGTGTTTTGTCCAAAATTTCCGTCAATGCCTTGTCCTCCCTGTACAAAGCTGTCGTGGTCACTGTTGTTGATAAAATGGTAGGGTAACACTTGTTAAAGTTGAATCAAAGACCCTGCTCCGTATTCAAACTGTGAAAAATTAAGAATATAAAAAATCAAATCCTGTTTTTGACCATTCTAAAAAAATTACTCACTTTGGTGCACACTTACCTGGATGGGTGCGCACTTGCCTCACCTTAAGGTACTTCAAGCATTCCAGCACCTTACGAAAGCCACTGGAAGCCGGATGGCTGGGTATGACATTACATTTACTGATGTTATACTGTCTGCATATCTCAACAAGAACACTGTCGTTGAACTCCGAACCACTATCAGTAATAATGGCTGATGGCGCATTGAATGGACAAATAACATAAGCATTGAGGACAGGTGCAACACCCTTTTTTTTTTTTCTTTTTTTTATGCGAGGAAGAAGGAACCAAAGGCCATGAGCCTGCAGTAACAGTTCCCTCCAAGAAAAAAACAGAATACAATAGAGAGCCATATTCAAGATCCAATCATTTTGAGATGCCTGGACATACTGCGTTTGAAAGACTGGAGATCATAGGCAGCAGGAAATACAGACAGAGGGAGACAGTTCCAGAGCTGACCTGTTGCTTAAATGAAAGAGTGGGAGTAACGGTTAACTCTTGCATTAGAGAGTTGGACAGAAAAGGGATGAGAGTTTGCTGCCAGACCGGTGCTACCGCCCGTCGTAGAGATGGAGGAATGCAAGCAGACAGTTCAGAGGAACAGTGACCATTAAAGTAGCGATAGAAAAGAGATAAAGATGCAACAGTGCGGTGAAGAGACAGAGGTTGAGGGAGTGGGTAAGATGAGGGGAGTTAATGAGACGAAAAAGCCTTTGACTCCACCCTATTGAGAAGAGCTGTATGTGGGGAGCCTCCCCACACATGAGAGTTGTACTCCACACAGGGGCGGATAAAACCCCTGTATAGAGTCAACAATTGTACAGGGGTAAAGAAAGAGCGGAGTCGGCTTAGCACACCCAATCTCTTGGAAGCAGATTTTACAAGAGATGCAATATGATCTTTCCAAGATAAGTCCCGAGTAAATGAAACCCCAAGCATGTTCAAGGATGATGCAGGATTAAGCTGAATATTATTAAACATTAGTGGGTATACCTGTGGAAGATTTTGTCGGGTTGATAGGTGTAAGAACTGAGTCTTAGATGCATTAAAAACAACCATATTATTTTTACCCCAGTCAGAGATACGAGCCAAGTCAGACATTAGGTGTGCCATAGCCTCATCCCTTGTTTGCTGAAGTAACGGTTGAGATGGGCGTTGCAGGAACCAAATGGAAAGGTGAAGGGTGGAGTCATCAGCGTATGAGTGGATAGGGTTCAATGTACAGCTTAGAAGATCATTGATGAATAAAAGGAAGAGAGCTGGTGATAGGACAGAGCCCTGAGGAACACCACTGTTGATAGATCTAGAAGAAGAACGATAGCCGTCTACAAAAGTGGCTATAGAACGACCAGAAAGGAAGCTAGCAATGAAGGCACAGATAGAAGGATAGAAACCGTAGGAGGGCAGTTTGGAAATTAAAGATTTATGCCAGACTCGATCGAAAGCCTTTGAGATGTCAAATGCAATGGCAAAGCTTTCGCCAAAGTCCCGAAAGGAGGATGACCAGGAGTCTGAAAGGTAGGTGAGAAGATCACCAGTGGAGCGTTCCTGACGGAACCCGTACTGACGATCGGAAAGAAGGTTGTGATAGGAAAGATGCCTTAAAATTTTTCTGTTGAGAATTGACTCGAAAACTTTTGAAATACAGGACGTTAAAGCAATTGGACGATAGTTGGAGGGTTGAGAGTGGTCACCCTTCTTTGGGACTGGCTGAATGAGAGCAAACTTCCAGCAAGAAGGAAAGGTACAAGTTGACAGACAAAGGCGAAAGAGTTTGCCTAGGCAGGGTGTAAGCACAGAAGCACAGTTCTTGAGAACAACAGGATGGACCCCATCAGGCCCATATGCCTTGTTAGTACTGAGGCCAGTGATGGCAGAAAATACATCAACTGAAGAAATTTTAATATCAGCCATGAGGAAGTCAGAGGGGGGAAGTGATGGAGGAACAGCACCGGAATCGTCTAAGGTGGAATTGGAGGAGAAAGTCTGTGCGAAGAGATCTGCTTTATCAGTAGAAGAAATAGCTACAGAACCATCAGAGTAGAAAAGAGGAGGGAAGGATGATGAGGTAAAGTTGTTAGAAAGATTTTTGGCAAGGTGCCAGAAGGAGCGGGATGAATTCGAGTTGGAGAGTTGAGAGCATTTAGTATGGATGAAATTATTTTTAGTAGAGCTAAGAACAGACTTAGCACGATTCCGGGCAGAAACGTAAAGATGATGTGATTCAGGGGTGGGTTGACTCCGGTACCTTTTGTAGGCCCTCTCCTTGTTGTGGACAGCATTAGAACAAGCGTGATTAAACCAAGGCTTTCTTGCGTTAGTCAAAGGATATGAGAAAGGAATGTATGCTTCCATGCCCGAGACAATAACCTCCGTAATGCACAAGGCACACTCAGATGGCTCCTAGCCATGGAAGCAATAATCATTCCAGGGAAAATCAAAGAAGTACCGCCTGAGGGCCTCCCAGTCCGCGGCTCCAAAATGCCACAGACGACGTTTCCCTGGAGGGTCCACAGGCCGTACCGGAGTGATAGGACAGGTTAAGGTAATAAGGTTGTGATCGGAGGAGCCCAACGGAGAGAAAAGATTAACAGAGTAAGCAGAAGGATTAGTTGTGAGGAAGAGGTCAAGTATGTTGGAGCTCTCTCCAAGGCGGTCAGGGATACGGGTAGGGTGCTGTACAAGCTGCTCTAGGTCATTAAGGATAGAAAAGATGTAGGCTTGTTCACCAGGTGGATCCGTGAAAGGAGAGGAGAGCCAAAGGTGGTGGTGAACATTGAAATCTCCTAGAATGGAGATTTCAGAGAAAGGTGAAATGGATAGAATGTGTTCCATCGTAGGAGTAAGATAGTCGAAGAATTTTTGATATGTCAGTAGAAGAGTTACAAGAACACAGTAATAAAAATGATCAACTACCACAAACAAATACTCTGCTCCAGACTTTGTAAAATACAATTTAAGGAGATCAGTAGATTTCCCATGGACGTGATGGAGCTGGATATTGTAAGAGTGGGGCAGGTGATCCGGTTGACCCTTTATGACGATTACAGGCAACGCAGAAATAACAGCAAACATTGATGTCCTTACAAATAGTAGGCCAGTTGAATGAAAAACATGCTTGTCTCAAACACCAATCTTTTCCCAGATGGGATGCATGAGGTGTGGTATGGATGATGAGGAGTACTGCAGGTATCAAATCAGTAGGGACAAGTTGACGTACCTCTCTATTAGATATGTTCCTGTCACGAATTCGTGACATTGTAATATCATGGAAGCTTGCAACATTGTATTATTGTGCCGGCCTACGAATATTAGTGGAATATCCCAGAAAACCTAGTGTAATTCCCTCAGCTAACCATCCTCGTTTACATTCTGAGTGGAAAACAATTTCAAAATATTTATCAGTGTTTCATGAGTGATTGCCCTTATGCACCACATTAGTGCTTCACTGAGTAAAATTATTATGTATATATTGTTTACCCCGCCTCTGTTAATCATTGAGAGAAAGCTCCGTCCCTTTCCCATCACACCCACAGAGCATCAGTGAAACCATAGTTGGGGAGGGACAGCCACCAGGGACAGACGTACACCAGGACAGTGTGAGGATTCCTGGAAACACCTTGTGTCTCGATCTGTGGGTCATTGCAGTTGACCGACGTCATACCTCTCCATCCAGTCCTGTAAGAGGCAGCCATGGCATGTATTCAATATAAACGGTGGGTGTTAGCACCGAAGTGGTGACATGTGGAGGTGCATAGATGTAGGAGGACTACCGGGCCTTAGGAACGGGCTGTGAATCCTAAGCCCAGAGTCGGATACAAAAAAAAAAAAAAAAAAAAAAAAAAAAAAAACGTATTTAGTTGGGAAGGGAGAGTTCCCATGGACAGACATATGGCAGGGCAGTGCAGGAAGTGATTCCCGGAGGCCCATTACGTCCGATCGGCAGGTCATCTTAGCTTTACAGCGCCATGGCTCTCCACTCACTGTAGTTAGTTAGTGATGGGCAGTCCTGAGAAATGGACATCAAGAGCAGTGCAAGAGACATGTGACCAACGAATCACCTAGTTTTCTCGCAGTTCGTGACCCCATCCTCGATGTTGGAAACCCGAGAGGAGGAAGTTCAGGACAGAACAGTGCAAGATAGCAATCATCTTGCAGCTCTGCGGCTCCATATCTCCAATTAGCCTACCAGTATTTTCTTTCTGTGTTTTCTAGATGTGAGAGTATTAGTTAGCTTAATTGTGTCAGTGTGTGAAGTTACTTGCTTAAGATTCTTGTAATGTATGAATTCATTTTGCCATAATTAATAAATTTACAGTTCCTCCCATTTGAACCCGCTTAAATGTAAAATCGCGTTTCATTTTCCCATATTCTTACTTATTTGCTTGTTCTCAGTTTGCACAAACTTTCCTTGATATTAATCACGACTTGTATTAAGCTAGTTCTTTCATTTTAATTCATTATAAATCTGTTGTGCAAGTTAAGAGTTGCAGAAGTAAGAGCTTGGTTCAGTATTACTAAGTTCCAGGGTTAATTATTAATACTGTCAGGGGGAAGGGTCATTCTTGCTCTCAGAGGCCGACATTACTAATAATTCAGCATTCATGGGTGGTTATTCCCAGCTGAGTACTGTTTGAAGAGAAAGTTAATCTCTTTTCTGAGATTGGTGACATAAGCCAGAAAAATTTAAAAACTAAAAACTTTAATTATATAACTCAATCCCAAGGCTGCCAAGTGAAGGCCTAGAAAAGAGGTTTACAGGGCAAAGTCTGAGTCACAGAGACTTTACTTGATAACCTAAATCGTGTGGAAGGGAAGAATATGATTTATAAGGTGGCAAATCAGATGAAGAGGGAGAACAGGGATAGCGTAGGTGAACAGTGTGTGAAGAATGATGAAGGAAGTGTTTTGGTGAATAAATAGTGGTGATATTAAAGACACATGGAGACAGCATTACAGCCGGTTGTTGAATGAGGAAATTGACTGGGACAGGCAAGGTTTGGAGCCTGCAGATCAGTGTTTGGCTCATGGCCTTTGATTGACGCTGCTACTGTGAGCTGGGCAATAGGCAGGATGCAGGTGGGAAAGGCAGCAGGTGGGTCTGGGTTGACTGCTGAAAATTGTTGAAAGCCTCAGGAGATTTAGGAGTGACGTTAGTCATTGACCTGATAAATACAATTATATATGAGTGTGTTGTCTCAGATGATTGGCTGAAGAGTGTAACTGCAAATGTGTACAATGGGAAGAGTGATGCCCTGGAAAGAGGAAATTATAGAGGCATAAAGCTTTAAGACTGCATAATGAATGTAATGGAGAGTTCTAGGAGGTATGATTAGAGAAACAGTAAATATCGATGAGATGCAGTTTGGGTTTCTGCTAGGCAAAGGGACCATTGATGCCATATTCATTGTTCAACAGCTTCAGGGAAAGTATATATAAAAGATAAAGGAACTGTACTTTGTTTTGTTGATTTGAAGAGGGCTTTTGACAGAGTCCCTAGAGAGGTGGTGAGGTGGGCAATAAGAAAGCTTGGGATCGAGGAGTGGGTGGTTAGGGTCGTTATGGCCATGTATGTCGATGCTCACACCCAGGTAAGGGTGAGTGGAAATTTGAGTGATGAGTGTTCCATAAATGCTGGTTTGCATCAGGGGTCAATCTTGAGCTCCTTGTTGTTTATCATGGTGCATGAAGCCCTCTCACATGACTTAAAAAATGGACTCCCGTAGGAGATGTTGTGTGCTGATGATTTGGTGGTGGTTGCAGAGAATGAAAGGAAGGCACAGGAAAGATTTAGAAAGTGGAGAGATGGTATGGGGCACAAGGGCTTAGAAGTAAATGCAGGTAAAACAAAAGTGATGGTATCTAGTGCTGGGGGTGGTACTGTCAAAGAAGAGGGAGAGTGGCCATGTGCGATTTGTCACAAGGATGTGGGAAGTAATTCCATCTTGTGCAGTGTTTATGATCAATAGGTACATAAGCTGTGTAGTAGAATTTGAGGTAGACTGCAAGATAATGCTGATTTCATGTGTGTGGTGTGTTAGTGAGAGCATATAGATATTGCCAGGCATGAAAGGACTGAACTTGCCGGTGAGTCTCTTGAGTGTGTGGAAGGATTTTTGTTATTTTGGAGACATGGTATGTGCTGGAGGTGGGGCAGGAGGTAGCTCTATGGCTTGAGTGAGGAGTGGTTGGAAGAAATTCAGGAAGTTGTTGCCTCTCCTGACATTGAGAGGGCTCTTCCTCTGTGCTAAGGGATCTTTGTATGTGGCATGTGTTAGGAGTGTAATGCTGTATGGTAGTGAGACCTGGACAGTAAGGGAAGAGGATATTTGCAGACTCAAACATACAGAAATGACAATGATTAGGTGGATGTGCAGTGTGTCCTTGAGTGCAAGGCCTGGGGGGGGGGGGCTAGGTTTACAATGGAAGAGTTGAGGGGTAGGATGGGACTGGAGTGTATTGGTGTTGTGATGAGGAGAGGTTGATTGAGATGGTGTGGGCATGTGTACAGGATGGGGGGTGATAAGTGGGTGCAGAAAGTGAGAAGTGTTAATGTTAACGGTAGGGTAGTGAGAGATAGACCGAAAAAGATCTGGGAGGAGGTCATTGATCTTGACCTCAGGGTTAAGGGACTAAACAGGGAAGCTGCTAGAGATTGGGCAGCATGGAAAGCTGCCATTAGGTGACCAAGGCTGATGCATGCAAGCATGTTGGAGCGTTGAAAAATGAAAACGAATCCCTTCGTGTCATTGGCGACTTCTATTTTCCCCATGATAAGTGGCGACTTATTTCTTTTCCCGCTGTGACAAGTGGCGACCTCACCAGGATATTAACTCCTAGATTTAACCCATGGATTGCCCAATTACCTCGTAATATCATACCCTGTGGTGTGCAAAAAATGAAGAAAATTTTATTCTTATTTTTTTTATTATAAACATGAAGAGGCATCATCTGGTGAAAAAAAAAAAAAATCTCTTTCTCTCCACCTTTGCGTAGGGCCGTGTGTAAGTTTACGTAGGGGAGTAGTGAAAAAATGAAAAAAAAATTGTTTTTTATTTATTGTAAACCTGAAGATAAGCATGCAGGGCATCATCTAGTGAAACGAAAAAAATAATCTCTCTCTCTCTGTCTTTGCGTAGCGCCATGCATAAGTTTGCGCATGGGTGGAGTAGTTAACGGGGATGCATGGCCAACACAGCCTGAGCTGTGGTTTGCAATGTGATGCTACCCAACCTGAGCTGTGGCTCGCAATCCATGGGTTAAAGTAAGTTATTAATGATATATTAAACTCACTCCTAGCTACTTTTTATTTATAATCATTAAAGTTTACAGGCACTAGCATACTGATGGGTACTGTTTAGCAGGTCATTTCCTGCTTTATCAGTTATCATGACTCTTTCCCAAATCACTGTGGATTTCTTTTTCTTGTTTACTGGTTTAACTAAATTAAATTGTTCACCACCAGTCAGTGCCTATATTCTTAATTTTGACTGCAGAACAGCATAGTTCGTAAGTCGATTTTTAATTCACTCCATCTCAGTGAGTTAGCACCGTGGCAGTGGCTGAGTCGGTAGAGAGGTGGCCTGCACGTCCTTAAGGACCCAGGTTAGAATCCCTGTTGGGGCAGGGAACAGTTTAAGGATTTAAATTTCATAAAACTAGACTACCATACAACCAAAAGACCTGCCAACATGTCATAAACTTATCCCTGCCAATACCAATACACCAGTCCTGTATGTAACAGCCCTAGCATGTATTTAATATGGATGGTGGGTGTCAGCACTGAAGTGGTGACAAGTGGAGGTGTATGGTATGCAGGAGGACTACTGGGCCTTGGGAGCAGGCTGTGAAGCCTATGCTCAGAGTCGCACACATTAAAAAAAAAAAAAAAGTTCGTACAGGAAGTCAGGGATATAAGGTTTATGAATCCCCAGAACAGTGAGATTGTTTACTGAGGCACATATCCAGCTAGCAACTCCATTTTATACTGGCTTGATAGTTGCAGATGTCTTGCCAGAACCTTTGTTTGACCTTAGTATAGGTAACATACCAGGTGCCAAGTATAGTTGCACCATAGCTGTTGCTACTCAGATTTCGGCTGCTGCAGTAACACAAGCCATGGCCAAGAATCCAAACTGTCCCATCCCACTGACCATTACGATGTCGCAAGATCTGATTCGAAGTCAAGATGTTGTCCAAGAACAACAGTCCAACCCGACACGTGCTGCAGTGTGTAAGAAACTGAAGGGTAATGTGATTAAGCATTCATGGGGAGGTCAAGCCAGGTCCCTTCGTAAATGAAGACGGATGTACCATGAGTCACAAATACCCTAGGGTGAGGTTCGACTGCAGTGGCGGATCCAGGAGGGGCGAGGGGGCGGCCGCCCCCCCTTTCAGCTATGAATGGCGCCCCTAAGGGCTGATTATTATCAAATATCAGTCAGCAAAAATACTAAGTTATAATAATAATAATAATAATAATAATAATAATAATAATAATAATTATTATTATTATTATTATTATTATTATTATTATCAATCAATCGGTAGAGACCTGTGACTGGTTTCCATCTAACTCGTATTATTGGTTACAGGTTTTAAATATTAACCACCATAAAAGTACCACAACTTGCCTCAAAATGATTTCAAAATGCTTGTGAAATGTTAAAAAGAGTTTTGCGGCCGGGGCTCCGCCCCAGACCCCACTGAGGGAGCTACAGCTCACCCCAGACCCCCTAGCTCATTGCCTCGTGCTTTCGGCACTCGGCACCTCTTATATTAACAAACAGACCCCCTCTTTCCTAAATCCTGGATCCGCCGCTGTTTGACTGCAGTTTATCGTTCCCACAAAGTACTTCAGGGCAGTGTTCAAATTGAGTCATTGTTCAGTGCTGGGAGGTTACATGGGCCAAAAGAAAACCTCTGACCATATCCATGTTGACCTTTTCTGGATAGGAATGGGATATGAAATAAATGGACTTGTATGTTCCTGTGATGTGTGTCAACGTACCTCTGATCAGGGATGTGTCCGTCCTTCACCGTCAAAATCCATGCCCCTAACCTCTGAGCCATTTGAGAGAGAGGGCAGTGACAGCGTGGGCGCAGACCTGATGTCTCGCCTGTTGGTTCTGCAGGACACGTTTTAGCCTGGACATGTCATCTTAACTCCGCAGTGCCATACCTCTACAGTCTCCACTGTGAGTGGTTATTTCCAGCTGAGTACTGTTTGAAGAGAAATTTTATAAAACTCTTTTTCTGCGATTAGCGCCATAAGCCAGAATAAAGTAAAAACTTAAATCTTTAATTTTTATAAGTCAATCCCCCTCGTGTCAGTGGCGAATTCTATTTTCCCCATGGTAAGTGGCGACTTATTTCCCCCGTGACAGTTCCTATTGGTAAGGGATGTCATCCTATACACAATATCATTATCCAACAAACTTCATCTATTGGAGCTAGCAGAGTAGGTAAGGTCGAAGTGTCTCCTGACACTGGGAAGTAAATAGCCTTAGATCACTGAGGATCTGTGTGCTGACAACTATGGACAATGTCTGAGGTTAGAGTGGTGTAAGGAATTTCACTTGGTTGATATGGTGAGACTACGCAGTTACATGATGTGAGAGAGCATATACAACTACATTAGATTTACCAGGCATGGACTCAAAGGCTGGGTTGAATTCTTGGACAACAACTGACCATCGTGGGAGATGCCCATTAAGATTTCTTCCTTTCAATAATTCGCAAAGTGGGAGATGATCTGTTTGGATATGCACTGGATGTCCGTTGATTATATCTCTGAACTGCTTGAGCGACGAAACAACTGCTAAAGCCTCCCAATTAGTGACACTATAGTTACGTTCAACATCACTGAGGGCACAACTAGCATACGCCACTACACTTTTCCTCTTTGCCAGATCAACTTGCATCAAAATTGCACGCCCAACACCAGACGTGTCAGTACAAAGAAGAAAATGCTTCTGATAAGCAGGGTATGCCAAGACCGGGGCATTAATAAGTGTTTTCTTCAACATTTCAAACGTCATTAGCCCAAACAAAAGGTTCATTTTCCTGAGGTAATTTAGTAAGAAGGCGGCGATCTGTGCATAATCGCGAATAAATCGCTGATAGTAGTCACTTCATCCAAGGAAACTCAATATATCATCAGTACTGGTGGGTTCTGTGCGGTTAATAGCTGCTTTAACTTCTCGTCTGAGGTATAAATCCCTTCAGTATGTCCAAGAAAATATATTTTCTAATACAGGAAACTTCATTTTCAGAGCTTAACTTTACACCTACCATTTAGAGGTGATCAAAAACTTTCTGTAGTTTGGCAAAATGTTCAGGGATTGATTTACTTACCACAGTGATGTCATCTAGATAAGCAAAAAGACAATGGCCAATCATGCCACTGAATACAGAATGGATAAGCTTTATAAATACTGATGATGCATTTGTAAGACCAAAGGGAAGCCTCTTAAAATTAGAGTGGCCAAAGGGGGTACTGAATGCATTACCCCATTTCTACGTGCCAGTAGCCAATAACAAAGTCAAGGGAAATGAAAACAACATTTTTCTCGCCTAGTGAGTCCAGTAAATCTGTTAAGACTGGTAATGGGAATCGATTGGGTACAGTGACAGAGTTTACTTTACGGTAGTCAGCTGCAGGTCTGGACTCACTTTGCTTGGGAAGTAGGAAAAGCAGACTATTCCACGGACTGATGGAGTATTCATTGATGTCCTAGTTAAGAATGTCCCTCACTATCTCGTCAGCCTCTTTTCACAAGATATGGGGTAATCTATATGCTGTTATGTAAATTGGCTGAGTACTGGGAATTAATTCAGTGATGTGCGTTATAAGATTTGTCTTCCACATAGTTTCACCAGGCAAGGCCACAACACCTCTATAGGTCTGTAAATGATTAATTATTTGTACTTTATGTTCAGAAAAATCTCATGGGTTTAATTCAAGGGCAATATCAGCTGAAGGTGTCACAGCAGGATCTGTAAAGCTTTGAATGCTATATACACCATGTAAACCATCATCATCATCTGTAGCAGATACAAAGAAAGGAATATCCTGGCACACCTTTATGGCTAGTGCATACAAGGAGAAATCACCAATCTTGGTATCACTTTTAAGTTATAGTGGAGCACTGGTGACATTTAGTACGTTAAGATAATTCAAATTATCCTCCAACATGGAACACAAGGCTGACACATTTGTTAAACCATTCACACAACATGTCTCAGGTAAGGTTAATGCATTCACTCCATCTTTTGTACTTACAGCACGAATAGTGAATTTCATGACTTTGTGCAGCAACATAACTGTATTTTGTATATGGGGAAAATTATACCCCACTTTCAATCTTCCTAGACTCTACATTCCTCCTAGGCAAATCGCACATTTTCCACATCCATTCTACTACCATCTCTCCCCCACACTTCAGCTTTTCAATACACACTCCATCAACTCCTGGAGCTTTCCCCATTTTGACTTTCTTCATTGCTTCCTCTACATTCTTCCTATTGATCTCTTCCTTCCTTCTCATCTCCCTTCTTTTCTCATCCATTCCTCAGCCACTTGCAATACTTTCATTATCTATGCTTAACATATCCTTAAAGTGTTTTCTCATTATGCTGACTTTTTCTCTTGTCTCCACTAGCAAACTGCCATTTTTATCTTTCACTTCCCTATTACCTTCTTTATCATCCTGTCTAACTTTCTTTACCTCTTTCCAGAACATTTTTTTTTTTTTACATTCCCTCCACTTTACACTTATATTTCTTCCAAATATTTCATCCACTTTCTTATTACTTTCTCTCCCTAATCTTTTGGCCTCTTTCTTCTTTCTACTTATAACACTGTATTCCATCTCAACTTCCTCCATGCCTCTGCTTGCCATCCACTCATTATGTCTTCTTCTTTCGCACCACACCTTGTCTCACTTCTTCACTTCACCATGCCGTTTCTTGCACCTCATTTCGTTTTCTCTTCACCCCACACACCATATACTGCAGCCATTTCTTATGTGAATATCTTGCACACACCTTCCACCTCCCCCATCTGCTCCAAACCATATTTACCGAATCGCTCCTCCCCTTCCCTCATATATATATATATATATATATATATATATATATATATATATATATATATATATATATATATATATTTATCCTGTTGCAACCTTTCTTCCCTCTTTATATGGGCTACTTCCTTCTGCCTTTCAGTTTATTTATCCATCGTATTTGTTCCTTGACTATCACCACCACTAAGTGGTGGTCAGAATGTCTACTTCCCAAACCTCTGTATGCTCTTGCATCCATTTGATACTTTCTCATTCTCTCATCCACACACACACACATTAGCAATCATTGGCATCCGTTCATTCAGTTCAACACCCACCCTACGTATCACTCGCCACGTATACCTGTGATTCATTTTCTGCCTAAAGAGGGTATTGGCTATCACCTTCCTCGCACAAATGTCCATTAGAGTACTGTCATTCTTATCCACTACTGCAGGCATACCCTCCTCACCAACTACTCCGTCCACCTTCACATTCCCTACTTCTCGATTCACATTTCCAGTCAAAAACACTCTCCCACTCCTCTCAAACTTTTCTGTGCATGCCTCCACATTTGCCTAGGACTCTTCTTTCACTCTGCTCTCTCGGTCTTCCATTGGCGCATATACACACACAATCTCCCATGCTTGTATTCCTACTTTCAACCTTACCCGCACAATCCTTGAACCAACTAATCTATACTCTCTTATATTCTCCTTCTGCCTTTTGCACAGAACAATACATATTCGTACACCCTCATTTGCCCCCTCATTCTCACCTACTCCCACACACATACCCATTCCATACTCCCACTCTCTCACAGTCTCACCTCTCCATTTGATCTCATTCATTTCACATATTATACGGGCAGATAAACTCGTTTTTTACTACACGCCTGTGGTGTCAACACTCACTTAGTATTTCATCCACGGGATCTGTTCCTACATTGACAAATCTTGGACTAATTTTATGTGTGTGTGTGTGTGTGTGTGTGTGTGTGTGTGTGTGTGTGTGTCCAACCCTGGGCAGAGGCTTCACAGCCTGTTCTCAAGGCTTAGTAGTCCTCCTATATATCATACACGTCCATATGTCATCACTTAGGCTGTAGCACCCACCGTCCTTATTGAATACATGCCAGGGCTGTCTGATATAGGGACTAGTTTGTTGGTATTAGTGGGGGTATTTTACATGTTGGTGAGTTTTCTGGTAAATAAGTAATGTCTGCTTTATGAAATTTAAATCCTTAAACTGTTCCCTGCTGCAGCCAGATGTGGAACCTGGGCCCATTAGGACTGCATGCCACCTCAAAATTAATTCGGTCCCCGCCCCTTGTGGACCCATTTTCCCATATTTGCCTATTTCCCCCATAGACCTACTATCCCTCATGGGCCTATTTTCACCCATAGACCTTTTTTCCCTTTGAAATATTTCACCCATGTATGCATTTCCCCACTGGAACCATTTTCTCTCTTGAACCTGTACTCATACTTGGACCTATTTTTCCACATGGACCAGTTTTCTCTTAAGGACATACTTTCCCCGTGGACTTATTTTTCTGAAAGGATCTACTCTTCCAATGAACCTACTTTCCACATGGATCTGCTTTGCTCATAGACCTCTTCTTCACCAGGGATCTACGTTCCACCGTGTACTGTCTCATCTGTCCTACGTGGAATGGCTCAGCATGAAGTGGTGGAGTGTTTCATAAGTGAGAAGACCTCTGGGTGCTATTGAATGACTGTAAACTGTTACTCGCATACTGTAGCTTGAATGCTGCTCTAAATGTGTGGCAAACATCCTCGACTGTTGCTAAGTGTTTTGGTGCGTAATGCTGCTGTGTACGACTTTTCATTTTGATGTTATGACTGATGAAGAAAAAAGAACAGACTTAATATATTTGTTACCCAAGTTTGCAACATCGATTAAGGTTAGTGAGAATTTGCTAGATGCTTTGAGCTTACCAATGAAACAGCAAAGGTCTTTTAGAATATATGCATAAAGCTGAACTTAAACATTTTCGTGGGCGAGTGCCTGTAACCGACTGTAAGTGACGTCAATGGAACCAGGGCAATCCTTGCATAGTAAGCCCTAACGCACTTAGTGATATTCTACTTTCTTAATATCGAATGTTTTCTACACTTTGGTAAATGAATGATTCGTTTATCTACATGTCGATAAGTTATGAATTGTATCATAAATCAAGGAAAATTAATACAGTAATCAGCAAAGATCATGTTCAAACCACGTAAGGCCAGCCAGTGTGATGTGGCAACCTAGGACCAGCAAAACCAACAGTCTCACTCTACTGCCTATTATTCATGCTTTATCAACATTTACAAAACGGAGAATATAATTTGTGATCCTTTAGATATATATTAATGTTTTTCTATTCCAGAGCAGTCTGTTGGATTCTACAATTATGCATTAAACATGATATCAAAGTAGTCTTGATGTAAGTCAGTCATTTTTTGCTATCAATCATTATATGAGATGAAGGTGCATAGATTCAGATACATTTGGTGCGGAGATGCAAAGGTCAATAAAGGTTCGACAACTCTGATGTAGAGGAAAGAGCTAAGAGGGTTATCGAAGATGGTGCAGGGCACATCGAGGTCTTACAGTGAAAAATTGTGTTGGGTGAGAGGTGGCGTTCTTAGTGGCATGGTTTCTCTCAGAAAGTATGGTGCATGTGAGGGGGGGGGGGAAGGGGAGGAAAGAAAATGGAAAGGGTGAGCAGAATCAGGCAGCAGGAAAAGATATTGAGTAATGATAATATACTCGTTCCAAAGTCGATTAAAAGTAGCTTTCAGTAATTATTAATGTGAGAATGATTCTGTAAATTTAGAGATTCAGTACGTGTGGAGAGAGGTGTAACACAACAAAAAATGGAAAAACAATATACAAAGGAGAGGAAGATAGAAAGTTTTAAGGGCTGACATACCAGAACGAAAGACCAGTGAAAGCTTCACAGACTAGAGGAAAGTGAAGCGAGGAAAGATGGAAGAGATAAAGATTGATGATGAAGATGGAAGCGTCCAAGAGAGGGGAAGAAATTGCCAGAAAGAGAGAGAGAGAGAGAGAGAGAGAGAGAGAGAGAGAGAGAGAGAGAGTTACAAACACAAACAATTTCCTACAAAAACAGAAATCCAGTCTTTTGTGTTGGATTCAACAATGTACAGTACTTACAGGGTGACACATGTACTATTGTAACGCGCCTCTTCCACTGTGGCAGGTATTTCTCGTGTGGTGTGGGGAGGGTTTAGTTAGTGTTATTAATGTTTGATTTGTGCTATTTATACTGTCTATTCCGTACTCCCAATGCCACATCCACGCCCACATGAAGGAAGAATGTGTGCTGCAGCCACACCGCATTACCACCTACAATGGCCACATGAAGGAAATTACTGGGAGCAGAATTTGTACATTTATATATCCTGGCCGGAATCTGACCGGGCCAGGTGTCAGTACTTAAATAAGGCTAGAAGCATATTCTTGGAGGTCTGTTTCGCTTTACACCAACTAGACCATGACACAACCCACCCATTTCTTGAACCAAAGGAGAGCATTTATATACATTATACTTAGCATTTTGAGACACGTTTTACCCATTCTTAGGGAAATATAATTGTATTTTGTTACTTGCATTAGAATTTTACAGTTACGTGGCCTATGAAAGGTAATTGGTGAAAGCATAACCACTCTCAGGCTCTTATGACCCAATTAAAACTGAAGAAAACCGTCTGCATCAGGGGAAGAGAATGACAGAATTTTCAGGACTATATAAGAATTCATCTAAAAATCAAAATATACAAAAGCAGGAAGAGAATACTCACAGACTGAGAAAACAGACACAAAAGAAAGAAAAGCGGAAAAGAGCATTTACTGAGGTAACGCCAGAACAAGGAAAGCATGGAGCTGGCAAGACGATGAGCAATAACATGGTGGTACTCCGTTTAAATATATATATATATATATATATATATATATATATATATATATATATATATATATATATATATATATATATACATACAGAGAGAGAGAGAGAGAGAGAGAGAGAGAGATACATAGACATATATCTATATCTATCTATCTATCCATCTAGATAGATAGATAGATAGATGTAGATATACTGGTGTAGCCAGGCAGAATATTTTCTTTCTTGGAGGCATACGAGGTTGAAAACTATGGCACATTCTCCTTTATTGTTTTTCTTATGTACGGTTTGTATTTACCGTTCAATTTTTCGGTGATCTTCTTGGAGATTCTTCAGGAGTTCCCCAAAGGGCAACGACGTTTCGGAACTATCTTGTTCCATCTTCAGACTGGATCTGATGGTTCTGTCATCGGTGGCTGCTTATATACTGTACGATTCGGGTGAATCAGGTGGAGACAGGTAGGTTGATCAGCTAAGTTGATCGCTCATTGGCTGCTTTTTTGGCTAAGCCTATGTGGCGTTTTGATGATGGTAAGATTTGGAAGTCATTGACTAGTGTGTTTATTGTGTACTGTTGTGTGATAATGTAGATTGCCTCTAGAAACAAGAGACGGCCAGGGTCTTGTTCTCTGTCGATTATTTTGGTGTTCTCATTCAGGTCTTGTCGTATCAGGTGGGAGTTGCGTAGGGTGGAGTATGGTTAACAAGGCCTTCATAGCACCAGCTACTTTACTTCCATGTGTCACTCTACTATTCACTTATTTTGCACATTTTCCTCTGTTTTCTCTCACTTCATCCAGGTATTTGAACTCTTCTTACAAATTCCATTCTCTCTCCATTCACTGTAACATCACACTGGGAGTCATCTTCTCTCTCAGTAACCATCACTTTACTCTGTTCTGCATTTACTCTCAAGGCACGACGCTCACAGACGTCAGCAAAACTCTGCACTAGTCTGCCAAGTTCTTGTCCGGTATTTGCAAGTAGCACTGCGTCACCAACATACAACAAATTCTAGATATTCCATCAATCACCAATCATTACCAACGCCATCCCTCTCTCCATTACTATGGTTTTTACCTCTCTCATCACCCCATCCATATTTATATTGAACAACCATAGGGCCATCACACGACCTTGTCTCACACCCACATTGATCGTGAACTATTCACTTAGATCCCCATTTACCCTTAAACATGTCTCACTACCATCATAAAAACTGAGGGCATCTAGCAGCTTACCATCTTCAACGTACATGCGCAAAACCTTCCACAATCCTTCTCTGTCTATGTCGTATGCCTTTTCCCGATCCATAAATGCCATAAACACCTTGTAGTCCTCATCACAAGCCTTTTCCACTATCTCTCTCGCTGCAGATATTTGATCTACACATTCTCTGCCACTTATTCACCCTGTTCATCACTCACTAGGACTTCTGATATCTCTCTTTCTCTATAATAATTCTTCCATATACCTTCCCCACAACACTCAATAAGCTTATGGGACGATAATTCTTGCACTCACTTCGCTCATCTATATTTTGTACAGAGGTACAATCACAGCTTTTTTCTACTCTACTGGCACAGTTTCACTCATCCATGCCTTCTAACGTATCTCCAACAAGCACTTCAGTCCGCTTTCTCCATTACACTTAATCATCTCAGCAAACACCGTGTTATTTCCAACTGCTTTCCCATTTCTCAGCCGTTTCACAGCATTCTTCACCTGTGTGAATGTTACGTTTCCTGGCACTGCATTTCTTCTTGCACACCCACTAAACCAATCATGTTTACAGCCGCTCTGCTGTCTCTATTCCCATTCATCAGGCTTTCAAAATATTCTTTCCATCTGGTCCTTACTTCATCCTCATGGGATTTACCACTTACGTCCTTCACATTTCCACCTTTTTTCCTTTGTCACTTCTACATTTCCTCACCTCTTTCCAGAATAACTTCCTATTTTTAGAGTAATTTGCATTCATTTTTCTTCCTAGATCATCATTTGCCTCCTTGTTTTTCTTCTTCACTAGTCTCTTTATGTGCTTCTTGCTCTCAATACATTCATTTTGTATTTCAATAATATTATTGAACCCCTGTCCTGTAACCACTCTAGCCACTTCTTCCACATTTCCTTTACTGCTGTCTTTCTCTAACCTCTTCATCCCATCACGCCGTACCTTGCTTCTTTGTTGTTACTCTTGCCACAGCACATACTGCTTTAGCATTTCTAAACTAAGCAATCCCCAAATGCATTACACAGGCTGCCCAGATCCATTTCATTCCAATTCACTGATTCCACCTCCTCTCCTACTTTGGTCCTGTATTTATCTGCCATTTCTTTGATCCTCAGCTTCTCGTCTTCCAGTCTTTCTCCCTGACTGCTCCTTTCTCTCCTGGTCCACCTCAATCCTCTCAGCTTGATCTTGCATACCACAATTAAATGATCTGACAGACCTCCATATCGTCCTTCTACGGCTCTCGTATCAGCAACCTTTCCCAGCATCGACCTCCGTACGAACACATAATCAATCAGGCTTCTTTCAACACGATGCCCATTCCCTCTATACCATGTATATTTATGTGCATCTTTGTTTGAGATGTGAGTTACAAATGCACAGTCTCCTTACCTGACATGTTTTTCAGTCACATCCCATTATCATTTTTTCCTGGTACTCCATTACAGCTGATTAGGTCATCCTCAGGACCAATGCCTGCTCATCCATTCATATCACCTATTACAATTACTTTATTGCTCCTGGGCATTTCTCCCACTGCTTCATCCAGCTCATCCCAAAACCTTTCTTTCTCTCTCTCTCACTCCTGTCATCACACGGTACATACAATACAATCGCTGGCACTTTCACCTTCTCAAACTTGAACTTGACATGCATATATTTCTAGCTGACACATTTGTAATATGTCATTTCACTCTGCCACACCTCATTCATCAACAAAGCAACTCTTTCCTTGCATCTTCGTCGCCCATTCATGCCCGATCTTGCACATTTCACACCCTCACACTCCTCCACTTCACACCCTTTCACCTTTGTTTCACACAATGCCATCACGGCATATCTCGCACTCTTGAACACATGCACCATTTCCACTCTCTTGCTCTTCTCATTCACACCTCTCACATTCCACATGGCCATGCGAATCTGCCCATTTGGTTGGAGCACTGGTCAGGTATTGGGCCCTCTGAAATTCTCCGAAACGTCTGATATATATATATATATATATATATATATATATATATATATATATATATATATATATATATATCGTAATCAAAGAGGGGTCTCCGAAACGTCTGATATATATATATATATATATATATATATATATATATATATATATATATATATATATATATCGTAATCAAAGAGGGGTCTCCGAAACGTCTGATATATATATATATATATATATATATATCGTAATCAAAGAGGGGCAAAAAATGCGGGCGCATGGACTAACTCACCCTCTGACTCCACCCACGCGGGTCCCTCTGTGCAACCCTCCAGATAACGGCTCTTCCCCCTCAAAGTATCTCCCACCACGAGTGATCGATCTGCTCCAGCCATGATTGACGTGGCCTTCCCCTTGGCCTCCTCCACCCCGGGTTAACTCGTTCATAGATCACCCTGTGAGCAGGATCAGCCTCAGGAAAGTGGGTCACTTGCTCACATAGCTGAAGAGTGGAGCTGATATGTCGGTAATAGGCCTCGAGTCAGTCTCATGGAGTAGTTACTCATTATGCATCTGGTTGTACTAGCGATATCCCATGATCCTGCAAAGATAGTACCAAAGGAGTCAGTTTGTTGCTTCAAGTCGCTGTTTAGTGTCCACGTCTCACAGCCATAAAGTAAGACAGGGAGCACCAACACCTTGAAGAAGCAAGCTTTTTTTACACAATAACAACAGCACCAAATACCCAAACGAGTGAACCCATAACCCCATGGACAAGACCAGTACAACTAGAGGTCTCACTGATCTACCTTTGTTATGGACCACATGCCAAGATAAGTGAATCTTTCCAAGACTTCTTTATCATCCCCACATGCTTGAACAGACTGAACTGCTTCATCAAACAAGCCACCAAATGCCTGGACCCTGGTCTTGGCCCAGGTAACTTTTAATCCCAATGGCTTCGCATTCTTGTGATTCCACAAGGACACTCATTAGTATCTCCAGTGACTCCACTAGGATAACTCCATCATCAACAAAGTCAAGGTTGGTAACCCTGAAACTGCCAATTGATATCTCACAGTGGCTTTGACACACAACCAGGTCAGTAACCAATCCATACATGTGTTGGAAAGTATGGGAACAAAGACACATCCCTGTCTTACACCAGAACATGCTAGGAAGAAGTCAGATGTTTCCCCCAAACACTTGACAGCACTCTCAGTGTTAAGTACAAGCCAGCAATCAGTCAGATCATCACTACGGGGATCCCATGGAGTTGCAGGCATTCCCATAGTACCTGCAGATTGATTGAGTAAAACATATTCTTGAGATCCACATAGGATGCTAACAGACCTTATCAAAACTCAAGTTGGCATTCCATAAGAACTCAAAGAGCTAGGATACAGTCAACAGTAGACTTCCTTGGCGTGAATCCGGATTGCTCAGGTCTCTGAAACTCTAGCAAATAGTCCTGGATATGCATCAGAAGAATGTGAGCAAGAACTTTGCCTGACATGCTGAGCATGGTAATACCTTAGTAGTTACTACAATAATGCTGGTCTCCTTTTTCTTCCCAGATAGGGATGACAAAACCCTTTGTCCAGTCAGTAGGAATGATACCAGTCTACCAAATGGCTTCTATGACTGCATGTAATCCCCTGATCATGGCTTCGCCCCCATCTTTGATTAATTCTGCTGGGATGTCACGAACACCAGCTGCTCTACCACTTTCCAACCTAGCCACTGCCTTCTTGATTTCATCTAGAGAAGGCACGACTTTGTCAGTTGGTGGGACAGCAGTCAATGGTTGTACACCAGCCATCAGAAGTTCTCCACTGTGAGGTTCTGCCATTTACAGGTACTCAAAGTATTCAGCCCAACGAGCTCTAATCTCACTTGCCCCCAACACAATTTGTTCATCTGCTGTCTATACAGAGTTAACCTGAGAGGTGGGTCTGGAGTGGAGCATCTTCAGGGCTCAGTAGGTGAGTCGAAGGTCATTTGCATGAAAATGGCCTTCCATCTCTTTAGCAATTCCTCTGATATACTTCTCCTTGTTCCTTCTCAGTGAAACTTGTGCCCATTGAGACAGAAGTCAGTACTCTTCCCAATCCCCAGTCAGTCCAGTCTGGCAGCACAACTCTTCTCAGCTGTGGTCAGTGTCCGGCTCATATGCACATTCCTCATCCATGAGTTTCTCAAGATCGAACCTTTTCTGGTGGCATAAAAAACAAAAACAAAAAAAAGAGAGAGAGAGAATATATATATATATATATATATATATATATATATATATATATATATATATATATATATATATATATATATACATATATATATAGCCCGAGGCCCTAATCCCGCAAAGGGTGGCCACAGAGAAAACGCCTCCAAGTCACTCTGTCACCCACCATTTGACTACTCTCCCCCTACCTCATCCCCCTTCCCTAATATACCTCTCAACTCTATCCCTCCACCTCATCCTCGGTCTACCTATCTCTCTCCCTCCCACCACCTCACTTACATACACCCTCTTAGTCAGTCTTTCATTCTCCATTCTCTCCACATCTCCAAACCACCTCAGTGTATTTCTCCTAATCTTCTCAACCACATCCACATCCACCCCACAACGTTCCTTCACTTCTTCATTCGTCAACCTGTCCCTCCATGTCACTCCACATGCTCCTCTCAAGTAACTCATTTCCACTGCTCTCACTCTTGACTTGTTCCCCTCTTGCAAGGTCCACGGCTCGCTTCCATACGTCGGGTAGGGATCACAATACAATCATGCAGTGACTTCTTAAATTCCATACTCACCTCCCTATTTCTCATCACTGCTTTCAGTGAACCAACAACCTTCCTTCCCTGCTGTACCTTTCACACACTTCATCCCCCAAAGTTCCATCCTTACTCATCACACTACCCAAGTACTTGAATGCACTCACATTCTCCATAACCTCACCATCCAACCTCACTGTACAATCTGCGACTTCATTCCTCTCAAACACCATAACTTTACTTTTGTTTACATTAACTTTCAGCTTCCTCCTCGTACACACTGCCCCAAATTCATTCACCAAACCTTTCATCTATCTATCTATCTATCTATCTATCTATCTATATATATATATATATATATATATATATATATATATAGATATATACATATATATATATATATATATATATATATCTCTATATCTATCTATCTATCTATCTATCTATATATATATATATATATATATATATATATATATTGTTACGGAACAGAGAAAGATAATGTACACTTTAAGTGAGAATACTAATAATCACTACTGTCCCGTAAAGGTCCAGGTTCAAAATAAAAGAGTTAGGTAAAATTACAAGTTAAAGTTTAATGCTCAAACTAACAACAAAACATTCAGGACTCATAAGGATAATATAATGGCAAAAAACAGGTTAAATATATGGTTAACTGCAATAGCCTCTATTAACACGAAATTAGCAAGAGTAAATTTATCTAAGTCAGCCCTGATAAAATGAAAATACACTGGGTAATGCTCAGTTAATGCAAGATAAATTATTACAGATACAAAATATTATCAAAAATGACTGACAAAAAGAACTCTACACGAATTACAAAACCTTACTAGGCCTAAGAATTAACCCTATGCTACACAGCACAAGAAAAAAATGCAACAACAGTTATACTCAAATTACACAACTGCTAGATGGTTGGAGACTTCCTGAGCACTCACAACAATAACTGTACAGGGGAGGACAGAGATGTGAACGAAACGAGGAGTAGATCTAAGTGGCAATGATGCAGAGACTGAGCTCATTATATAGGGGCCAGCAGAGCTTGATACAACTTGTAAGAAGGTCGCACAAATGAAGCCATGGGGACAAAGAGTTGATAATCCCACTCTGAACAACAGAAAGGACGACTTACTCTACTATAACGGTAGAAGGGGGGGGACTGAGGCAGAACACGCTCGTGATCAAACAGGCTGCACACTGTACGTTAGAATTACACAAAGGATGATGAAATCATAGGCTATGTAACACCTCCCCACAAAGAAAAAGAAATTTACAAAGGAAATTTCTTATTACTCTAAAACAATCTGTCTAAAGTCTAGATAAGCAATCTGCAATAACATTTTCTTTCCCCTTGAAATGTTGTATGTCTAATGAATACTCCTGAAGAAGTAGACTCCATCTTGTCAATCTCTGATTTTTATCTTTAAACTTACTAAGGAATTTCAGTGGGTTATGATCGGTATAAATGACTATGGGGTCAAAACCAGAACACAAATAAAATGAAAAATGCTGTAAACCCAAAATCAAGGCCAAAAGCTCTTTCTCAATAGTTGAGTAGTTCTTTTGAGGTGGAGTGAACTTCTTACTGTAGTAAGATACAGGGTGTTCAATACCCTGATCATCCTCTTGCAGCAAAACAGCCCCAGCTCCTGTATCACTTGCATCAACAGCCATCTTAAAAGGCTTAGCAAAATTTGGAGTAGCGAGCACTGGCTGACTTAATAGAATAGCTTTAAGTTTGTTGAAAGAGGATTCACAGTTATCGGTCCAGACAAATTTAACTCCCTTTTTCAGTAGGTCTGTAAGTGGTGATACAAGAATAGAAAAGTTAAGAACAAATCTCCTGTAATAACCTACCATTCCCAAAAATCTTTGTAGCTCCTTCCTACTTTTAGGTCTGGAAAGATCACTTATAACCTGAACCTTAGCTGCTGGTGGTGCAACATGTCCATCACCAATTACGTACCCAAGGTATTGAACTTTAGCTTGACCAAACTCACACTTTGATAAATTAGCTACAAGATTAGCATGAACCAAACGCTCAAGAAGTTTACTGACATGGCATAAGTGATCTTTCCAGTTGTCACTGAAGATTAATACATCATCAATATAAACAACACACCCTGCCAAACCCTCTGTTACAACATTCATGAGCTTCTGAAATGTGGCTGGTGCATTCTTCATACCATATGGCATTACAGAACATGCAAAAGTCTTTCCTAGTGTTACAAAACATGAGATCTCCCTAGCACGTTCAGTCATAGGTACTTGCCAGTATCCCTTTAACAAATCAAACTTACTTATGTACCTAGCCTTTCCGATCTTGTCTATGCAATCTTCCACGCGAGGGAGAGGGTAAGTATCTGTTTTGGTTATCTGATTAACACGTCTGTAGTCAATGCAAAGCCGCTGTGACCCACCTGGCTTAGGGACTAGAGTGACAGGAGAACTGCACTCGCTCTGACAGGGCTCAATCATCTTGTGGTTAAACAGGTAGCCAAGCTCCTTCTGGATGAGAGGAACTTTCACTGGGTTCACACGGTAAGGAGGCAGTTTAATTGGCTTTGCGTCTCCAACATCGACATCATGCATCAACACAGTGGCTCTTCCTGGAGTGGCACGGAACACTTGCGGGTACTCCTGCAGTAATGCCGAAAACTCCTGCCTTTCCTCGGGAGGTAGATGAGAAAGCTTAGTCTGGAGATCATTCATGATATCAGGATTCTTCCCCAAACTATCACTCAGGCTCATACTACATGGGAGAGCTTCACTTGCAGACTCGGGTGGAACAGCTACAGTGCAGACTGGATTATTTTCGTCCCGCCTGTGATATAACTTTAGCATGTTGATGTGACATAGTTGCTTGCTCTTTCTACGATCTGGTGTGGCGATGACATAGTTGACATCACTGAGTTTCTTCTCCACGAAATAAGGACCACTAAACTTGGCTTGAAGAGGTTGCCCATGAACCGGTAGCAGAATCAAAACCTGATCTCCTGGCTGAAAGTGGCGTAACCTGGACTTCTTATCATACCAAGTCTTCATCTTCTCCTGAGCAGCTCCTAAATTCTCTCTTGCCAGCTGTAAAGCAGTGGACAGCCGTTCCTTGAACTTCATCACATACTCCAGCAGGTTGATGTCATCTTCCTCCGACAGCCAGCATTCCTTGAGTAGCTTAAGGGGTCCTCTTACTTCATGGTCAAACAGTAGTTCAAAAGGTGAGAAGCCCGTGATTCATTTGGAGATTCTCTTGCGGCAAACACAACGAATGGAAGACCTTTATCCCAGTCTTTCTGATGTTCCAAACAGTATTTCTTGAGCATCGATTTGAGTGTTTGATGATATCTCTCCAACGCTCCTTGGGTCTGGGGATGGTAAGCTGAAGACGTGATCTGGGTGATCCCCAACTCTTTCAGAGACTGCTTGAAAACATTCGACATGAAATTACTTCCCCGGTCTGCTTGTACCTCCTTGGGCAGACCAAACTTTGTGAAGAACCCTAGCATTTCCTTAACCACGTTCTTTGCTGAGATATTTCTAAGTGGAATGGCTTCAGGATAACGAGTAGCCATATCAATCAGGGTCAACACATAAGAAAATCCCGAAGAAGTCTTAGGAAGAGGGCCCACAATATCCACCAACACACGGGTGAAAGGCGCCTCAAAAGGAGGAATGGGAACTAGAGGTGCAACCTTTTCGGTCTGATTACACTTCCCCACAACTTGACAGGTGTGACAAGACTTACAATACCAGGAAACATCCCTGAAGATACCTGGCCAGTAGAAGTGTTTCAAAATGCGTGCCACAGTCTTCCTCACTCCAAGGTGTCCTGCCAAACTGGAATCATGAGCCACTCTAATGATATCCTGCCTACAAACACGAGGGATGACAACTTGATGTACAACCTCCCATTCACAGTCGGCTGATGTTGTTGGGGGTCTCCACTTCCTCATAAGAACTCCTGACTTTACATAATAACAAGTAGAAGCACCGGCTGACTCTTCCTCACTGCAAGCAGAGTTAGCTAGACCTTTCAACTCAGGGTCAGCAACCTGCAACTCAACCAACTCTTGACGAGACAAATTATCAACACTACGGGGTACTGCCTCATCTGGTGAGTGGTCCAAATTAGCAAGAAAAGTGTCAGCTAGGATAACATCATCATCATCATTATCCTCCAAATCACCAGTAACTTTAGACTTAGCCCTAGTGACAGCACATGCAGGGAACACATCAGGGACATCACAATCCTGGGACGCAGCCACTGGCTCACTAGACAACTGAGGAGCTGGACACACTTGACTTCCACCAATATCATTTCCAAGTAAGAAAGTTACACCTGACATTGGGAGTGTCTCAACCAACCCAACCATAACGGAACCATTAACAAAACCAGACTCTAAATTCACTCTGCACAGAGGGACAGAGAAGTAATTATTCCCTACACCTTGTAAGATTACAGTTTCATCAAAGGAATTAACATTAGAGCCTAGAACACTGGTCAGCATAAGGGATTGGCAAGCACCTGTATCACGATATATTTTAACTGATTTCCTGTCATTACTGTCCAGAGGACTGACAAAACCATCAGACAGGAAATTAGCACATGAACTCTTGAGAGTGTCACCCACGTTACTGCTCAAAAGAGGAGCTCCATCCTGAGAATTTAAGTTACCCCTCAAAGCAGGTTCAGTTAACTCAATTAAAGAATTCTGGGAACTCTCAAGAGTGGACACTAGACCAATTGACTGAATATTTAAAGACTCCTTTTTGTTCACATCACGCTGTCTCCTGAAACATTTCTCCGTAGTATGACCAAGCTTACTACAATAAGTACATTTACTTTTCTGAAATCTAGAGGTGGAGCTGGTATTTACTTCCTGAGAAACATCATCTTTATTCTCTTTCCTGTTACCTGTACTCTGAGTAGAGGCAACGTACTTACTCTCAGCTTTCCCTTTTTCTCTAGAATATCTCTTGTGAGTGAGAACATATTCATCAGCTAAAACTGCAGCATCAGACAAATTATCTATTCTTCTCTCATCAAGATATAGGCTTACATCTTTATAAATACACCTCTTGAAGTCCTCCAGCAAAATCATCTGCTTAAATTTACCAAAATCAGAATCCACATTCTTAGAATTTAACCACTGCTCTAACAGATCTTATTTGATTTTTGCATACTCAACATGGGATTGCTTATCTTGCTTGTAAGTTGTCCTAAATTTTACTCTATAGGCTTCAGGAACAAGCTCATAGGCCTTAAGTATCAAGCTCTTAACTACATCATAATTATCAGATTGATCCTGAGGCAAAGATGCATAAGTTACTTGAGCTTTACCGGTGAGAACAGTTTGAAGGAGTATTGGCCAATACTTTTTGGGCCAATTAAAACCTGTAGCTACCCTCTCAAACAATGAAAATAATTTGTTAAATCAGATTCATTAAAAGGAGGGACAAGTTTAACATT
The DNA here is from genome assembly GCF_032717465.1 of Coenobita brevimanus. NCBI lineage: Eukaryota > Metazoa > Arthropoda > Malacostraca > Decapoda > Coenobitidae > Coenobita > Coenobita brevimanus. Next base: position 36,602,638 of record NC_136986.1, read on the forward strand.
TTTAGCCACATCAAAATCATCAGAGCTAGATGATCCAGTTCCACCTTGTTTCATGCGATACTCATGGTCTGCCTGAATCCTGGCAAGTTCAACTTGTGCGTGTATCTGTGCCTCCTGAATACGAGCATTTGCCTGAAATTCAGCCTCCTTAGCATTTGCTTGAAATTCAGCCTCCTGAATACGAGCCTGAGACTCAGCCTCCTTAGCACGTGCTTGAAATTCAGCCTCCTTAACACGAGACTCCGCCTCCTTAGCCTGAGCCTCCTGCAGGGCTAGCTGTAACTTAGCTAATTCAATCTGCGTTTGCTCATTTGGAGGAGTTACATTAAACAAGCTTTCATTAATCATGTCAACAATTTGATCTTTAGAATGATGAGAGCGAACAGCAATTCCCAATTGTTGAGCAACAAGCTTAAGTTCATTCTTTGTTCTGTTCTCTACATCACACACTGTTTGCACATTTGACAAAAAATCCTTGGCTTCATCAAGTGTAGTAATAGTAGACATCATGAATAATTAACAGTCACAAAATATCAAGCAATATCCTGAATATCCTGATGAGAGGTCGCCAAATTTATGTTACGGAAGAGAGAAAGATAATGTACACTTTAAGTGAGAATACTAATAATCACTACTGTCCCGTAAAGGTCCAGGTTCAAAATAAAAGAGTTAGGTAAAATTACAAGTTAAAGTTTAATGCTCAAACTAACAACAAAACATTCAGGACTCATAAGGATAATGTAATGGCAAAAAACAAGTTAAATATATGGTTAACTGCAATAGCCTCTATTAACACGAAATTAGCAAGAGTAAATTTATCTAAGTCAGCCCTGATAAAATGAAAATACACTGGGTAATGCTCAGTTAATGCAAGATAAATTATTACAGATACAAAATATTATCAAAAATGACTGACAAAAAGAACTCTACACGAATTACAAAACCTTACTAGGCCTAAGAATTAACCCTATGCTACACAGCACAAGAAAAAAATGCAACAACAGTTATACTCAAATTACACAGCTGCTAGATGGTTGGAGACTTCCTGAGCACTCACAACAATAACTGTACAGGGGAGGACAGAGATGTGAACGAAATGAGGAGTAGATCTAAGTGGCAATGATGCAGAGACTGAGCTCATATAGGGGCCAGCAGAGCTTGATACAACTTGTAAGAAGGACGCGCAAATGAAGCCATGGGGACAAAGAGTTGACAATCCCGCTCTGAACAACAGAAAGGACGACTTACTCTACTATAACGGTAGAAGGGGGGGACTGAGGCAGAACACGCTCGTGATCAAACAGGCTGCACACTGTAAGTTAGAATTACACAAAGGATGATGAAATCATAGGCTATGTAACAAAATTATATATATATATATATATATATATATATATATATATATATATATATATATATATATATATATATATTGTTATGAGGGTGTATATTACTGTGCACTCTTAGTCCTTAATTAATCACTAAAAGGGATAACGTAAAGCTTGCAAGAAAACTAACTTAACTTTACTGTACACTTTAACATACACAACCAAAGAAGAAACCAGGGTTCGTTTTACAAAAGGAGGATTCATATAGGCCTCAGAATACAAATATAAAACAAGTGATTCCTTACCTAACCAGTGGAGGCTAAGTACTCACAAAGCTCGAGGAAACGTGGAGACTTCGAAGGTTTAATCCAGACATAATTCACACACTAGTGTAAATGGAGGAGTAAACCAAAAATAGTGTGCATGAATAGTGTGTTTTGTAATCAAAGTTACGTATTGAGTAATGTTGGGGAAAAGTGCAACACAATGTGACAAAAGTGTACTGTGACGGTAAATATGAACCAATGTGTACAAATGACAGAATGTGTACAAGAATGTGTGTACGAAAAAATGAGACAATAATGTGTCTCATCACATTTTCCTTGAGCTTATAAAGCAGACTTACTCCGCCTCTCTCAATTGATTAACCACTAGGCTGTCTTAAACATAATCTCCAGCCACTCAACAACTATAGAGGCACCTGCTACCAATGGGGGCCTCACGCAGCCCACACAGAACCAATTGGCTGGCCGTCAAGAAGCAGAGAAAACGTTCATTAGGCTTCTATTGGCAAACACTCTGTTTTAGCTCCCCCTATACTATAAGTTACACCCACAGTTCAAGGACAAGAGATTTTCTGCATATTTTTTTTTTTTTAAAGAAAAACAACTGGTGGGTTATTAGTCCAGTTGATCGCTGAGTAAATACAGCTGGGAACTAGGGTTACCCTTACAACCCGCAAAACTGATAAGAAAAGCATTTACTGTTCTTAATGGCTCGCCTGTCTCCTTGCATTATCACTTATTTTCTATTTCACCCATTCGCTACTGGGGTAACTACACCAGTAGCAATATATATATATATAGATAGATAGATAGATAGATATAAATAGAGAGAGAGAGAGAGAGAGAGAGAGAGAGAGAGAGAGAGAGAGAGAGAGAGAGATAAAAGCCAAAGCATTCACCCACGAATGCTTATTGCCCACCATCACCAAAACTCTAGCTTAGTAATCATCAGGCAATCGGACGTATATCATCGCAACTTCACTTAAATTAAAAAAAAAAAAAAGTCTTGGGATTTCACTGTTTATTCCTGCTAAGTTAATTATCACATTACCATTCAGAAGCCTAAAGTTGGTATTATGCTTGTCAAGATCATTGAGTATAGTGGGCCTTTGGAGAATTTCTAATAATTACCCTTGAAACAGACGTTGTTTTCGTTGAGGGTATGATAGAAAATGGTGAATAAGTTGTTTTTCTTTTTTAGCAAAATCCTCTGACAATCAGAGGCATATCATCACAGCTCCACCAAAATTAAGAGTAGACGAGCCATATATCCAGGGATACTGCTCACAAAGTTTGGATACAATTTGCCCACTTGATATTGACATATTTTGGTAAAACACACACACACACACACACACACACACACACACACACACACACACACACACACACACACACACGTTGGAAGATTTCCCTCCCCTGTAGAGAGGGCCGGGCCATACATTAGCCCGGTCACATACACACAGGTGCAGGCGATTATATTATCACCTCACGAAGCAGTTGACTGCAATATGACGCTGCATTCGGTAAGAATTGTGATCTAGGGACATAAAGAAATCAGTAAATTTACCTTAATCATTAATTATTTACCTTATTCTATCTATTTGTCTCTAAGTAACACTCCTTACCGTACGTGGTGTCATATTCTTGTATGTATATATTGTTAAACCTAAGGTCTATACTTTTGTTTATAAGTTATGTTGGGGATGATGGTAGTGAAAATTTATTTTCTACTTTTTTTTTATTTTAATTTGTGAAGTCCATTTACAAGTGATAAGATGTGGCGACCGTCATCAACTCACTTGATGTAGTGCTGACGACTATCACTTTCACCTTTATAATTAAATTTTTGTGTCTACCGTCCTCTCTCCTACTTCTCCCTTTTGTTCCTAGCACATTTAATTTTTCTCCTTTCCATTTCAGGTGGTTCTACAGTGAGTGACAAGCCTATTGATTACCAGTAACGTAGGAAACCATTAACATCGCTGGATGGTAACCTTATAACCAGATAACGGGGTGTTGTGGAACCTGCTATGATGCCCCTGTTGACTCGGTGAAGAGACGTAAATGTGGCTTCCACCCAGGAACACAACGTTCACACTTTTCCTCGCGTCTCACTGTCGTAAGGTGCTGTCAGACGTGAAGGAACATCGGTTCACTGCACAGAAAGCCCATGCAAGAGCAAATGCTTGTCTCTGGTTATTGGGTCTGCTTGACCAGATAGACTAGGATTGATCAGCAATAAACACAGCAACTCCTAAAAGGCTGGAGAGTGAGGTAAAAAGAAAAACAGGCGATCAGAGTGATAAGTAGACAGACAGATACATACATACATACATGCATACAGACATACACAGACAGATAGGTAAATGAAGAGATAAGAAGACAGACATATAGGTCAGTTAGAAACATATATATGGAGTAGGATCGCAAACATCTAGAGTTTCTTCTGCCTTATAAAATATCGATATCCAGGCCTCCAAATATTATTATCCTCTTGAATACGGTGAAGAGTTTTTAATTCACTTTTGCTGCTCCAGGCGACTGCATACCAGCTGAGAGACTTGGCGACAGGAGTTTATTATTAGTCACTTCTTACCACAGAAAACTTTTCTGATAGCATAAAAATAGAAAAATAATCCTCTACGGCATTAGGTAGACACTAGAGGGATATAAAACTCAGAACGGAGACGGAGTAAAGTAAGAGAAGGAAAGATGAGTAAATGGGTTTCGGTAACAGATAAAAGAGAATGAAAGAACGATGCAGTGAGAAAACTGGTTAACAGAAATGGAAGCACAGGTGTGAGAGGGGGATATTGGGTCAAGGCTTGAGAGAGAGAGAGAGAGAGAGAGAGAGAGAGAGAGAGAGAGAGAGAGAGAGAGAGAGAGAGAGCGTTAATAGAAGTAATGATAAAAGCTGGAGTTCCACATTCGAATGAGAGTAGGAGTAAGTCTGGGTATTATTTTGGGTGTTGTGAGTTAGGGTATGGGTAAGGGTATGCTTGTGTGTGTGTGTGTGTGTGTGTGTGTGTGTGTGTGTGTGTGTACGCTTTCCAAAATCAGTCTTCCTTAACCACTCTAGACATAGGTTAGTCTCCCAGCATCCTTCCCACGCACCAACACACCCCACCACAAACCCTCCCACGCACCACCACACCCCACCACAAACCCTCCCACGCACCAACACACCCCCACCACAAACCCTCCCACGCACCAACACACCCCCACCACAAACCCTCCCACGCACCAACACACCCCACCACAAACCCTCCCACGCACCAACAGACTCCATCACAAACCCTCCCACGCACCAACACACCCCACCACAAACCCTCCCACGCACCAACACACCCCACCACAAACCCTCCCACGCACCAACACACCCCACCACAAACCCTCCCACGCACCAACACACTGCATCACAAACCCTCCCACGCACCAACACACTGCATCACAAACCCTCCCACGCACCAACACACCCCACCACAAACCCTCCCACGCACCAACACACTCCACCACAAACCTTCCTACTCACCAACACCCCCCCACCACAAACCCTCCCACGCACCAACACACCCCACCACAAACCCTCCCACGCACCAACACACCCCACCACAAACCCTCCCACGCACCAACAGACTCCATCACAAACCCTCCCACGCACCAACACACCCCACCACACACCCTCCCACGCACCAACACACCCCACCACAAACCCTCCCACGCACCAACACACCCCATCACAAACCCTCTCACGCACCAACACACCCCATCACACACCCTCCCACGCACCAACACCCCCCACCACACACCCTCCCACGCACCAACACACTGCACCACAAACCCTCCCACGCACCAACACAGCGCCACAAACCCTCACATGCACCAACACACAGAGCCACAAACCCTCACATGTTATCACCAGGGTACTAATACTCAACCATCTGTAAATGTCTGCATCCCTGAGCTTCTATCGCGTTGGATAAATCGTCTGATGGCAGCCAGACGCAGAAGAAAATTACACACGTATTTGGTGCGCGGTGTGGCTTGTGGGTGTGGGTGTGAATGTATGATGCTGTGGGTATGTGTGTATGATTCTGTTCTTACCTAATTGTATCTTAACAGGAATGAATCAAGCTCGTACTGTCCCGTGTATTAAATGACTTATACATATCCTTAAATTTATGAATTGTTTTGGCACACACTATTTCATTCGTTAGTGCATTCCACTGATCAATTGCCCTATTAGGGAAACTGAATTTCCTTAAGTCTTTATCACTTCTCTTTTGATGTAGTTTTGTGCAGTGTCCTCTGCTGATGCTTCCCCATAGGTTATACTCATTTATGTCTATTTTCTCCTTCCCTGAGACACATTTATATAGCATAATCATGTCTCCTCTTTTCCTTCTATCCTGTAGTGTTGGCAATTTTAATTTTTCTAGTCTTTCTTTGTAGCTTAGATCCCTGAAGCTTGGTACCCATCTTGTAGCGGCTCTTTGAACTTTTTCAATCTTATCTATGTGTTTCTTGAGATGAGGAATCCAGACTACTGACACATACTCCAGGGTTAGTCTGATGAATGATGTTATTACCTTTCTCAGAATGTCTTCATTTATGTATGTGAATGCTGTTCTCATATTAGCAAGCAGTGTATGCATGTTCCGTACCTTCTCACTGATGTGGTCAGCCAGAGATAGTCTGTTATTGATAATCATTCCTAGGTCTTTCTTTCTGATACGTGTAGGGTTTGACTTCTTTACTTATAGGCCTAATCCCAGTCTGGTATTTTTCCACTTTTACCAAACGTAATACATGACACTTGTCCACACTGAATCCATTTGCCATTTCTCTCACCATTCAGTGTTGCCAGATCGTGATATGCCGATTTCACCAGACAACCATAAAAATTTCACCAGATTTCACCATCAATTTATTACGATGCAAAATGTTAATGAAAAATATTACACTTATAATTCAGAATTCAAAGAACTTATTTCCGTTATTCTGTTGAGACTGTTTGCCATACCTTCAACCAATCATAATATCGACAGGAATGAATCACGGCTGGTTACTGTGGATATTTTATCAGGCTACACATGAAAGACAATATAGTAAACGTGCATATAGGCTACATCTATAGATTTTACCAAAAAATTACCTTCATTTCACTTGAAAATCATGAAATCATCATCCAGTCATTCACTTTACAAATTTTTCAATTTAAATCATGAAGCATATCTTTGTCACAGTAACCAGAACGAAACTGACACAATCTGCTGACCGTCCCGATATTGTACCGTACACACCCATTTCTCTACAAATAATCCCTTTTCTGACACATTACGTGATTCACTGGTCCTTGAAGGATATTGCATAATTTTTTTTTTCTTCGTAGTTTACTTTAAATATTACATTTTCCTTATGAAATCTATGAAAGCCCCTGTCGACGGCCACATGATTAGTTCAAACGGTGGAAACTGGAATCAGCTGTACAGTTGGATGTAAACATTGAACTAGTTGCCAAACGCCACCACTGAGCCACAAACATGACCACGTTAAAATCCTCGAGCCATGACTACACACTACACTGGTTAACTTATATAATTTTTTTTTCTCGCTCAGGAAGAAAAAAAAACTTACAGCATCGATCGGAGGATTAAGGTTATTTCAGCAATAATGACTGGTCATCTACAATTTCTCCACATTTCACCAAATATTGTCTGGTTCCAAACTCTTATTTTTTTTTCACCAGGAAGCTTAAAATTTCACCAGATTTCCCGAATCTGGTGAAAAATTTCACCATCTGGCAATGCTGTCTCCATTCATGAAGTTTATTTAATTCTTCTTGTAGCTCTTTACAAGAGTCTGTGTTAGTAGTTCTCCTTTGTATCTTTGCATCATCAGGAAACATATTTAGATATTTTTCATTTCCAATGTTATTACCTATGTCATTTATATACCCTAAAAATATAACTGGTGCCAGCACTGAGCCCTGTGGAACTCCGCTGGTCACTTCCCTCCATGGTGAGTAATTTCCTCTTAGTACCATACTGTTCTCATTTCCCTTTTCTGAGAAAATCTTGTATACAACAGTACAGGTTGCCTTGGATTCCTCCTTGATGGAACAGTTTCCATAAAAGTCTTTGGTGCAGTACTCTGTCAAATGCTTTCTTGAAATCTAGATAGATACTGTCCACCCACCCTTCTCTTTTTTGTAATGTTTTTGCAGCTCTGTCATAGTAGCTTAATAGGTCAGTAACACATGATTTTCCCTTTCTAAAACCAAACTGCCTTTCTGTTATTATATTGTGTTCTTCTAGATGGTTTACCCAAACTTTTCTTATCAGCGTTTCTAATATATTGCTTACAACACTGGTTAGTGATACTGGTCGGTAGTTGAGTGTATTTTGTCTATTACCTTTCTTGAATAGGGGAACAATGCTTGCTTTCTTCCAAAATATCAGGTAATTTACCTTAACCCAAGGATATACTTGATTCTCTTGCTCATTCATGTAGCACCCAACATGAGAGCATTTGCTTTTCCTTTGTCTAATTTACTTATCTCCTCATGTATTTCTTTTTTCTGATATTTGTATATCTGGTAATATGTGTGGGCATGCTTGTTCCATATCATCTCTCTCAAAATTATTTTTTTCTGTAAAAACTGATTGGAAATTTTCATTTAGTGCTTCTATCTATCTATCTATTGCCAGACGCCTCAATCCCGTTCGGGGTGGCCACAAACAAATCGCCTCCACGTCGCCCTGTTCCCGGCCATTTCACTGCCCTGCTCCCAACGCACACCCCCCTCTCTCATATACCTCTCCACCCCATCCCTCCATCTCATCCTCGGCCTCCCCCTCCCTCTCCCCCCTCCACCTTACTCCCATACACTCTCTTCGTCAGTCTTTCACCCTCCATCCTCTCCAAATGGCCAAACCACCTCAGTGTATTCCTCCTAACGCTTCCTATCACATCCACATCCACACCACAATGCTCCTTTATATCCTCATTTGTCAGCCTCTCTCTCCATGTGACTCCACAGGCTCCTCTTAAATAACTCATTTCCACTGCACTCAATCTTGACTTGTGTCCTTCCAACAACGTCCAATCTTCACTTCCATACGTTAGAGTTGGTATCGCAATACTGTCATGTAGTAACTTTTTCACTTCCATGCTCACTTCCCTGTTTTCTATCACTGCTTTCAAGGAAACAGCAACCTTTCTTCCCTGCTGTACCCTTTCAAGCACTTCACCCTCCAAACCTCCATCCTTACTCATCACACTACCCAAGTACTTAAACGTGCTCACATTTTCCAATTCCTCACCATCCAACCTCGCTGTACATTCACTGACTTCACCTCTCTCAAAGACCATCACTTTACTCTTCCCTACATTCACTTTTAGATTCCGTTTCTTACACTCTCCCAAACTCATCCACCAAGCCTTGCAGCTCCCCTTCGTTTTCACTCAATAACACAGTATCATCTGCAAACAACAGTTCAGGGAGTTTCCAAACACTACCCTCTCTCACCAGGGCCACTCCAACATCCACTACCCTACCTTGTACCTCTTTTATTACCCCATCCATCTACAGATCGAACATCCATGGAGACATGACACATCCCTGTTTCAACCAAACCTTCAAAGAGAAAACTTCACTCAGTTCACAAACCACATGCACTGCAGCCTTAGCACCATCATACATACTCTTCACAGCATTCAACAACTTCCCATCTACTCCATATATTCTTAATACTTTCCACAATCCTTGTCTATCCACCCTGTCATATGCTTTCTCCAAATCCATGAAAGCCACATACAACTTCTTTCCCTTCTTTAGAAACTTTTCCACTAAAGTTCTAAGAATGACTGTCTGATCTACACAACCTCTTCTCTTCCTAAATCCTCCCTGTTCTTCTCCAACTAATTCCTCTGTTCTTCTCTAACTCTGTCAATAAGTATCCTACCATACACTTTTCCTATTATACTAAGAAAACAAATGCCCCTATGATTACCACACACTTCCTTTTCCCCTTGTCCTTTGTACAAGGGAATAATTAAACCTGACTTCCAATCCTCCGGGGGTCTACCTTCCTCCCAGGCCAATCTGCACATCTTCCACATCCATTCTGCTACTATCTCTCCCTCGTGCTTCAGCATTTCACCACACACTCCATCAATTCCTGGGGCTTTCCCCAATTAACTTTCTTCATTGCTTCTACAACTTCTATCCTACTGATTTCTTCCTGTCTTCTCACCTCCCTCCTTCTCCCAGCCATTCCCCAGCCACTTATACTCGCATTACTTCCATCCTCTATGTTCAACAATTCCTTAAAGTGTTTTCTCCATCTGCTCACTTTTTCTCCCTTCTCCACTAGTTATCTACCACTTATATCTTTCACTCCCCTGCTAACTTCACTTCCACCCTGTCTTACTCTCTTCGCCTCATTCCAGAACACTTTCGTACAGTCCCTCCACTTTACACTCAAATTCCTTCCAAATTCCTCATTCACTCTCTTCTTACTCTCTGTCATTAATCTATTCACCTCTCTCTTTCTTTCTACATATAACTCTCTCTTCCGCCTTTCAACTTCTTCCACGCCCCTATTTCTCATCCATTCATTGTATGCTTTCTTCTTTTGTGCCACAGCCTGTCTCACCTCTTCATTCCACCACGCTGTTCCTTGCACCCCCCTCCATCTTCTCTTCCTCCCACCCACCAAATCACATGCTGCACATATTTCTTCTGTGAATATCCTGCACACACCTTCCACGTCCCCAATCTGCTCCAATTCATATTTGCCCAGTCGTTCCTCCACTTCTCTCTTATGTGCTACCTTTTTCTCATCTTCTTGTAACCTTTCCACTCTCCTTGCAAAAATACTCCTTCTTCCGGTCCTTCCCTTCTTCTATTTCTCCATCTTATTTGGATCTTGATTCTGGCCACCATTAAGAAGAGGTCAGAAAGTCCACTCCCCCAACCTCTATAAGCTCTTGTATCCATTACACATCTTCCCATCCTTTCATCCACACACACATAATCAATCATTGCCTTCCTCTCATTCAGTTCACCACCCACCCTTCTCATTACTCGCCATGTATACCTGTGTATAGATGATCCCCGCGTCCGTAATGGACTGTATTTTATCATTAACTTTGGTTTTGCTTTGGATGTGGCTATAAAATAGCTTCGGTTGATCACTGCTTTTATTTATATTGTCTTCCTCAAACTGTCTTTGAGCTTCTCTCCTTATCCTTGTATAATCGTTTCTTGCCTGTTTATAGTTATTAAATGCCCTCACTATTGTGTCTTCTGTATCTGTTCCACAACAAGTCTCTTTTTTCTTATGATTTGTTAGATTCTGTATTTAACCATTTCCCTATTACCTCTTCTACTTTGTGCTGTGGGATGTAATTTTGGACTCCTATTTCATAAATTTTGCAGAATTTGCTATATATAACATTTAAATCTTGTCCTCTAAGCTTCTTTTCCCTATCTATTTCTAAGAAGTACTCCTTTTGGTAATGATAGTTTCCCTTTTAGTAGTTTAGGCTCTTTTTGTAACTCTCATTACTTTTAACCATGTCATATGCAATCCTGAAATTACAAATTAATACTGCATGGTCGCTTTTGCTGAATGGGGGTTGATACATTATACTGCCAATATCATTTTCTTGCCAAGTAAATATAAGATCTCGTATTGATGGATCATCAAGTCCTCTTTTTCTGGTGTTTTCCTTCACATGTTGTGTTAGGAAAAACTCCTGCACAAGTGTCACGGGGTTTTTAAAATATCACGGAGTTTTTAAAATAAATGCTTATATTATTTAAAATGATAATAATGTTCAATAATATTGAAGAGCAGGGACAATGATTGTCTTGCTAAATCAAGCAACGATTACTTTACGCTAGCTTGCTTCACATGATTCTCTAAGAACGAGAATTTATAAACTTTCTCAACAGTACACAGCAGAGGCTAATCACTCAACTGCTGTTTTTTTAGTACTGTTAGCCTCTGGAGAAAGTTACTTCACCCCTGACAATAAATAACTAATACTAATAATAGTATCAGGTTCTTGCTGGTGCTTAACTCCTAGGAGGCACAACGGATTTTAAGTTTAATACAAGACTGGCCTAAGTACCAGTTATGAAAGGCAAACGTTTATGCAAGCTAGGAGCTATATGGAAATTAAGCTTAATTATGGAGAAATGAAACAAGAGTTTACATTACATTAAGCTCAAGAAAAAGAACTGTTAAATTTATTGATTACAAAAATAAATTTAACGTTACATTTCAAATCAAATTAATGAGATCGCACTCACTCACTCACACAAAAGCTAAATTCTTAAGCCTAGAAAAGAACACAACATGCGGCGCAGCCGGCCAGCATGTAAGGAAACAGCTCACTTAACTAAACTCTTAAACCTAGGAAAATACAAAAATGAAATACTGGTCGATGAATGCGGTGTATCACCCAAAGCTGGAGAGCTAAGGGTGGGAGCTTGGAGAAACTGTGTCAAGCAGAGTCTGGGTACTAGCTGACCTCTCTCTACTCTCGCTTATGGAGCACAGGACTTCTCTCCGTCACAGCAAACACTCGACTCCTTAAGTCGTGGGAAACAAAAGCGGAGCACTAGGCCGCATTTTTCTAACGGTCGAGGCAAGCAGAGGCGAACAATAAAGAAACAATAGTATCGCTCAGTAGAGCACTTAGTGACGTGCATTAAATCGGTCACTTTTGAAACAGTGACGAATGTTTTGAAAAGTATACCACCGAAGTGGAGAGAGAAACGGTTAACTGAGCGATACACAGTGAGTTTTCCACTAATAGTTTGTGTTTTTCACAAAAGGGAAATGTCGCGAATTTGATTCGTGACATTACGCCCCTACAAAATTAAATTTTTTCTTATGGGAAAAAATTTGTGGATATATATATATATATATATATATATATGTACACATCCTAACTCAGTCACACAAGATTCACACTGTGGTGTGTGTGCTATCCTGCTACAGGAGTAAGTCGCAGTCGCCAGTGAGCGAAAAAAAACTCGTATTTTCGTTAACAGAAGCAAGGTTGAGGGAAAAACTCCGTGACGACGGTGAAAATCCTGTACTCAGGTCAAACTGAGCGAAAATTCGCTACATTTACACTGACAACTAATTGTTGTGTAGCGTGGTGTATGTAATACACGGTGTACGTGTGACAGTTGTAGTGTAACTGTACCTACGTGTAAAATGACATAGTAAAAAATAACATGGCGACGACGAAGGCAGAGGAGAAGAAGCGGCAGCGTGCGGCAGACGATCAGGTGGCCCGCACAGCAAAACTGCTACGCCCATTGCTGTACCTGCAAAATCAATTGAGGTGGAGCATCAAAAATGTCAATGAGACAAAAATTTTATTATGTTACAATTACTCTCTCTGCCTAGCAGTCAGTGCTACGACATACATTCGAGGTCGCCATTAATTATAGCACACGATTAGTGTCGGGCAAGTTGAGAATCCTTGTGCAAACTCGGGTCTTCCATAGCCTCGAATTGCACACGGGTCCTCAACCTGTGCCTTAACCTACAGTACTTATATTAGTATCGAGGAGCTGAGAATCCTTGTGCAAACTCGGGTCTTCCATAGCCTCGAGTCGCCTCTGCGGAGTTCTCTCTCGAACTTCCCCCTTAACCTACAGTACTTATATTAGTATCGGGGAGCTGAGAATCCTTGTGCAAACTCGGGTCTTCCATAGCCTCGAGTTGCCTCTGCAGAGTTCTCTCTCGAACTTCCCTCTTAACCTACAGTACTTATATTAGTATCGGGGAGCTGAGAATCCTTGTGCAAACTCGGGTCTTCCATAGCCTCGAGTCACCTCTGCGGAATTCTCTCATCCCCCTTAACTACGGTACATAATATGTATGTACAGGCCCTGGACATACTGTGTCCTGTGGGGCCAACAAGTGAGACGTCAGGTCTACACTCACTTCACCACTATCCTGTCTCTCAACTGACTCAGAGATTACAGGTGTGGTTACGAACGGCACAGGAAGGGCATGTCCCTGATTAGTGGTGTTACTTTGACACACACTGCAGGAACGGACAAAACTATCTATGTCTTGTCCCATCCCTGGCCAGAAAAAGTCAGCTCGGATGCGGTCCTGGGTCTTCCTTTTGCCCATGTGACCTCCTGAGGCTGAACAATGACCCCATTGTAACACTGCTAGGCGGTACTTGGCGGGGACGACAAACTGCAGTCGAACCTCGCCCTCGGGTGTTCGTGACTCACAGTAGAGCCGTCCTTGTTTGCGAAGGAACTTGGCTCGACCTCCCCGTGAATACTTAATCACTCGACCCTTTTGTTTGTTCCGCATGGCAGCAAGTGTCGGGTCAGAATGTTGTTCTTGTACAACAAGTTGACTACACATCAGATCTTGCAGCGATTCAATGATCACTGGGGTGACACAGTCTGGAGCCTCAGCCATGGCTCGTGTTACCGCAGCAGCCGAAGTCTGAGTAGCGTCATGTTCGGTGCAACTATCCTTGACACTATAAATATTGCCAATGATGAGGTCAAATAAAGGTTCTGGCATGACAACTGCAAGTGTCGTACCAGTATAAAATGGAGATGCCACCTGGATACATGCCTCAGGGGACAATCTCACTGATCCATCAATAAGGTTTGCATGGATCTGTCGACCTGTATACTGCTCAGGCCGAACTAGACTCTGCTTGACAGAGCAACCTGAGGAACCATTATCTCTCAGGACCTTAACAGGAATGCCTCCCACAAACCCTGGCTGAACAAGGAAGGTACTGTCACCTGCGGGAGGGCCTGTGGAGGAAGCAGCTAGCCACTCATGAGGCTGCTGAATTGATGCGGCAAACATTGTGCCTTGTGAATTATATTGGGAAGATGGAACATTGGCCATCTGTGGAGGGGGGTTCACTGTCACTGTGGGACTAGTGAACTGTGGGGGAGTACCCATACTGGTAGGGACGTGACCACCGTGCTGCTGCTGAGGAATGAAGGCTGCGTACGCTTCCTGCCTCTTTTGAGCTGGTGGTGAAAAAGTTTGTCCCGACGGTCAGTTGCGTGGCTCATACTGCTGCTGGTTAGGGTACTTGTTGTACCTCTTCCACTCAGGTTTCTGAGTGTTTTGCCCCTGGTCCTTCTGCGGTTTGCTTGGACCTTGGCCATTACTCTGAGAACGGCCTTGGTGCTGGGATTCAGTCTGAGACAACTTCCCAGATTTATCAGGTTTTCTGTTCCAGGTGTTTTGCTTACGAGTTTGATACCCGTATGCAGTAAAGAATGCGTCAGCCTTTTCTGCCATTTGGTTGGCATCTTTCACCTGGCTGATCTTAAGCTGTGCTATGAGCTCAGCAGGCCACGACCTCTCTAGCTGTGTACGCAGCATGAGGTCAATTATCCCCTCATGCGTGGAAGGAGTTTCATCTTTCTCCATCCACTCATTTAAGTAAGCAGTGAGACGATAGAGGAACTGAACAGCTGTCTCCTTGTCTTGGAGACGAGCTCGCATGAACTGAACTTTGGCGTCGTCTACTGTGAGACCATACGCCTTAACGAGTGCAGCTTTCATCATCTCATATGTAAGATTGTCTCCACGAATTCTGTGGAGAATATCGAGGGCAGGGCCCTCAAATAAACTAAGAAATTGGATCCGCTTAGCTGCCTCATCCAGTTGATACATGTCTGCCATGTCCTCAAAATGAGCTATGTACGGCTCGATTCGCTCGCTTTCCTTGTATGAAGGAAGCTTGATGCGTGGGGTCACCAGGACATGTGTAGGAAGAACGCTCGTGGAGCTTGGACCAACTGCACCAGACGTGTCTGAAGCCAAGGAATCTCGCTTGAGCTTCAGCACTTCACATTCATGTTTTTCTCGTGCCTCACGTTCGGCATGCTCATATTCACGTTGTTCCCGCTCGTATTCGCGTTGTTCTCGCTCGCGTTCACGTTGTTCACGCTCGTATTCGCGCTCTTTCTCACGCTGCTCTTGTTCATATGCACGCTCTCTTTCACGTTGTTTGCGCTGTTCTCGCTCGTATTCGCGCTGAATCTTATGCTCTTCACGGGCATCATTCTCACGCTGCTGCTCCTGATTATGCCGTGAGAGTATATACTCTTTAATTTCGGTTGGGTCCAAAAGACCCATTTCTTTGGCTTCCTGTAAAAATACAGTGGTAGCCATGGCGCTAATTTATTAAGCAAACGAAACTGAGTACTGACTGCTTCGCAAACGAATGCTAATGACACAAGTAAAGAGTACAGACACAAGCTAGTGGTGGCCAGTCTATCTAGTTAACTGGAAAAGAATAAAACAAAAATGTAAATGACTGGAAAGACTCAATAATTAACGCAATGGGTACGGCGGCTACCCAGGAGCAAATAAAATTGTCCGGCGTTACCAAGAATAAACTAGAGTTAAGTACTCTATTGATTAATAAAGCAAAATTCACTTGCTAAATTAACGTTAAACACCAATAAACTTGTGCCTATAAACTTTAATGATAAATTCCTAAATATGAACGAGTGAGTACTATCTCGTGAATAGCTTTAGAGCTAGGAGTTAATATCCTGGAATGAGGTCGCCAATTGTCACGGGGTTTTAAAATATCACGGGGTTTTTAAAATAAATGCTTATATTATTTAAAATGATAATAATGTTCAATAATATTGAAGAGCAGGGACAATGATTGTCTTGTGAAATCAAGCAATGATTACTTTACCCTAGCTTGCTTTGCACGATTCTCTAAGAACGAGAATTTATAAACTTTCTCAACAGTACACAGCAGAGACTATTCACTCAATTGCTCTTTTTTAGTACTGTTAGCCTCTGGAGAAAGTTACTTCACCCCTGACAATAAATAACTAATACTAATAATAGTATCAGGTTCTTGCTGGTGCTTAACTCCTAGGAGGCACAACGGATTTTAAGTTTAATACAAGACTGGCCTAAGTACCAGTTATGAAAGGCAAACGTTTATGCAAGCTAGGAGCTATATGGAAATTAAGCTTAATTATGGAGAAATGAAACAAGAGTTTACATTACATTAAGCTCAAGAAAAAGAACTGTTAAATTTATTGATTACAAAAATAAATTTAACGTTACATTTCAAATCAAATTAATGAGATCGCACTCACTCACTCACACAAAAGCTAAATTCTTACGCCTAGAAAAGAGCAGAACATGCGGTGCTGCCGGCCAGCATGTAAGGAAACAGCTCACTTAACTAAACTCTTAAACTTAGGAAAATACAAAAATGAAATACTGGTCGATGAATGCGGTGTATCACCCAAAGCTGGAGAGCTAAGGGTGGGAGCTTGGAGAAACTGTGTCAAGCGGAGTCTGGGTACTAGCTGACCTCTCTCTACTCTCGCTTATGGAGCACAGGACCTCTCTCCGTCACAGCAAACACTCGACTCCTTAAGTCGTGGGAAACAAAAGCAGAGCACTAGGCCGCATTTTTCTAACGGTCGAGGCAAGCAGGGCGAACAATAAAGAAACGATAGTATCGCTCAGTAGAGCACTTAGTGACGTGCATTAAATCGGTCACTTTTGAAACAGTGACGAATGTTTTGAAAAGTATACCACCGAAGTGGAGAGAGAAACGGTTAACTGAGCGATACACAGTGAGTTTTCCACTAATAGTTCGTGTTTTTCACAAAAGGGAAATGTCGCGAATTTGATTCGTGACAACAAGGTCCAGGAGCTTTTGGTCCCAACAGCATTCATGGCTTCCTACGTCTAGAGTATTCCAATTTATTTTTGTATTGAAAACTCCAGTTGATATCATTCTTTCAGATTTCTCTTCCAGTCTATGTAGTAATGCTCTTAAACTCTGAATTGTACTCTCTGCCAGGATTTCATATTCGCCTCTTTCCCAAGCGTTTGTTCTGGATGGCATGTATAAATTTGCCACAAGTAATTTCCCTTCAGATGTAGTAATCTCTACTGCAATCAGTTCTACTTTTGAGGGTATATCTAGTTCTATTTCTTTGACTTGTGGATTTTTCCTTGTTAATATTATAATTCCTCTTCCTTTTTTTAAATTCCTATCTCTTCACCATATATTGTATTCCTCTACCTCATTCATGTAGATGGTTTAGGGTATGTTTTGATATTCTTGGGGTTAATTATGTTTCAGTTAGGCAAATAATATGTGGTTCTTTTCCTTTTGGTATAATCTTTCATCTCTAATAATTTAGATACCATTCCATCTACATTTGAGTATATGAATTTAATCATCTTGTTTACATACTTGCCATAGGTTGAGTCTATTACTTTCCTTTTTATTATTCCCTTCTGGTTATGTACCACTTTTGTACCTGCAATCCAATTACTTTGTAAAAAATATAATTACTCTTCCTCAGCTCTTTCCTTAATTTTTGTTTTTGCTTCCTCCCTCTTCTCCTTTAGTGTACCCAATTCCTCTTGAGTTAGGCATCTTTTTTATCCATACCTTTTTGAATTCCTCTTTTTCCATGAGATTGTTGGCATTTTTTAGTATTTCCTCTACAATGCTTGCACTCTGGAATGTTACTTTCAGAGTCCTTGACTTACTCCTCTCATATTTCCCTACCCTTTTATGTTCTTCTATATCTTTCTCACAGATATCCTTTGATACTTGCTACAGTATGTTCATTATATTTTCCATTTCCTTTTTGTCCCTTGAGATTCTATTTTTTCTTCACCTATGCCACCGATTACTGTGGATCTGTTAATCTCCACAGCTTCCCTGACTAGTTTTGGGTTATTCTTTATAGTTTCTTTAACTTCCTTTCTTATGCTTTTTTTCTTCTACCCTTGTGTCTAAATCATTCTTCACTTTCACCATTTCAGCATATGTAGTTTGTACTTCATATTGGTAATTTCTAGCCATTTCATTTACCTGTGTTATTTTCTCTTCAGTGTTACTACTTTGGTCTATCAGACTACTTTCTTGCCTGATTTTCTCTATATCATTTCTGAAATCATCTGTAATTCCCTCAAGGTTAACCCGCTGCATCCCGACCGATTTTTCACCACTGACCCCCCAATCCCGGAAGATTTTTGAAACCCCCTTTTTTTTTTCTTCTTACTGAAACCTCTGCTTTTTATGAGAAACATTGGAAAATGCCCAAAAAAGTGCACACCTGAACTTAGAAGTGGTTCAAGCAAGTGACCCTTTAAACATCTGGTACGGTGGTCTCTGGAGCCACACTGAAGCTGTCACATTTTCTATATAGCAGTAACCATTGCAAACTACTCAGAATAGGTAGATATTTGTTCATTTGGTACAAGTTCTTATGTAGTACAAGAATATATTGGTTTTCACACAATAATATAGGAGAAAAAAGCATTGTATCACTCACTGAACACAACAACATACTGCACCTTCCTTGGCGACATTACCTCATCATCATTTCTGCTCGTTTCTTCCTCTAGCACCACATAATCTTTGTCCTCCACATCGTCATTGATTGGGAAACCACTCTCGCCTTGAATTTCGTACCATGGCGCAACATGTCTTTACCGGCCAGGTCACTGGTAACAGGTGAGTTGCCGAGACAGTGGCATGTGGGGGGGAGGTCATCCAGGGTAAGGCAGTGTCCCTGCCTGGCGGCAGATAGAGGGAGATGTCCCACGTCTACGTACCAAAAATCACGCGTGAAATTTGACAAATGTGCAAATGACGGACCTTGCAACTGCAAAACGTGTAAACACGTCATCGGGACTGAGCGTGACAAAATGTTGCAACTTGTATACACATTGATGGGATGTGGCAGTTTAACAACTGTACATCCCACATCACTAGCCTTTGTTCTCATTGAATTTACCTCAGCTGATAGCTCATCTATTGTTGTGGCTTTTCAGGTTATTTCCTTTATTAATTCCTTATTTTTTCCCTTCTGTCTGCATAGCTCATTCTTGATTTCTTCAGTTTCCATTTGAAAGATCTTTCTAGCCTACTTACTACATCAACTAATTTATCGTAAGTTTCCTTTTCAACTAGGTCTGGGTAGAAGTCATCATCCTGTTTTTTACCATTGCCTCACTTTTTTAGACATTTTAAAATCATCTTTCGAAAATAAACGATCTTAAAGAACAGATCTCTACTTACAGTTTTTGCATTGCTTTGTCATCTGTCAACCTTGGTGTTGTCCAGCTGACATAAGGAAATTCATCACGTTCCTCGACAATGATATACTTACTTTAGTCTACACTTCTTTGTAATTTCTTGTTTTACTGTGTTGAATCATCACCTAAATTAGCCTCTGCATGTGTGTGTGTGTGTGTGTGTGTGTGTGTGTGTGTGTGTGTAGTGCAGCCAAGCTGAAAAGATGGTTTTCATGCAACTTGGCAGGAAGGATGGCATTGGGTCCCAGATGGGCAAGTTTCAATTTATTGTCAACTGATGTTCTCTGAAGGGGTATTTCAAACCCTAGAAATTGTCCACACTGGTGTTGTATTACAGGTTCATTTGTTTGTTTATCTGATGCTTAATGGCTATTGGCCATAATGTGGCCATTAAGCCAAAGAGTCCATAAAAAATAGAAAATAAGGTCCATATACGCAAGACAAAACAGTGACACAGAAAACAACAGATGATATAGGCACGGGAAACAGTTGCAGGAGACGGACAACTGAAGACTAGCTTAAACGGAAGTCGAACTGGAGGCAGAGTCCAAGTCATGATCGTCAGATAGATAAGACTGCATGACTTCAAGTGTGTAGAACAGGATCATATATACATCAGGGTCAGTGACAGCCTGGAGGGACCCTTGGCACAGCTCAGTGAAGGAGAGCATAACTGTCCAGAAGTCCCTCTTGCTGAACTCCTTGTTAGGTCCCAGAGGCGCAGAGTCCATGTTATGGTTTAGCTTGGTCTGAAGAAGGTCGAGGCTAGACTGGGATAGCAAGGCAAGATCTCCCCAGGTAAGTCGCCGGGCCGAGCCAGAGGGCTTGGGACCCTCCAATGCCCGTCCCACAGGAGGAACAGGAGCCATGGCAGTAGGCACCACAGGAGATACAGGGGCAGCAGAGGCATTTGCAGGGGATGACGAGGGAGCAGCATCTCCAACTTCTATTGACACCTCAAGAAGGGGCTGAGAGGCAGACCAGTGAGAAATAGCCCATCCCAACAACTGGATGCTTGTTGGGGGAGTTGAAAGCAACAACTACATCACCCTCAGGACCAAGGTGGTTGGAGTTGCAGGGGGCCCAGGATGACGATAAGGGGCCCTCCTCCCGTGCCTCCTTTGCACCACAGGTGAGGAGGAAAACGACTTGGGGATTAATATGGCAGGGAACCCATTGGCCTGGAAGATGGCAGGCAGGCACTAGGCAAGGACTGCCATATCCATCCCCCACAGAGAAAGCCTTAGCAACCTCCACACGCATGGTGACAATGGCGAGGCAGAGGAGGCAAGGCAGGAGGCAGGAGAGACAGACTGAAGGTGAGGACAGTGCCAACGACAGGGGAGGGCATGGGGAGAGCTCTGCACTGCCTGGCCTGCTCGACCAGTGACAGAGGGAGCTGCAAGATCCTTGTCATCCTCCAGCGTGACGAACTCTATCATAGTCGTTGCCGAGCTTTTCCAAAAGTGTGTTAAACTGTAGGGAATTTAAGTAGGAGAGAATGTTCATTGTCCTTGTCATAGATGGCAGGAAAAAGATAAAGATGAGTCTGGGGTTTGATTACAGTTTATTTCTTCACAGGGAGTATCTCACAAGAGCAGTACTTAGGTAGAGCAGTTTTTTACTTGCTAACCCTGCATGCTCCTTCCTGCCTCTCCTCACCATCTCTTTTCTCTTTCCTAACCCCTTCTGCCCTGTCTCTCCTATTTCCCCTGTTTATGACTGGTTGTGTCATGTGAAGGGGCATGGGTCTGTGGAACTTTCTAAGCCTGGGGAGTTTCCCATCAGGCGTCATTGTGCTGTGTGTGAAATTTCTATTTAAGAATGGGCAAATGGTATTTCCTCTAGCCCTCTCACTTAGGCATGACTTTCTTCTGACCTCTATTATACATAAATACGTTACCAGTTATTATGCAGTGTGTTATGATATTATAGTGTCATGACATTGCTCGGTCACACATAGCTGGCGTACCTATGACAGCATGTAGTGACAAATTACATATTCTCTTATAACCTACTAATACATGGTATTCATCACAATATCGTAGAGACAATAATATTGTAGAAACATAATACACTGTAGTAATATATTGAATGTATAATAATGGAGTTAATCATCATCATCATCATCAGCAGCAGCAGCCGTTTGATTATCCACTGCAGGACCAGCCTATCCCGACCGAAGTCGGGACGATACAGCCAATGTAAATCTACCAAGTGGCTTAGGCTGTCTAGTAGAGATTGTATGTAGGGTGAGAAGTGCTTGTAAGTGTACCTGTAGTGTTGTAGTGGCTTTGGATGTGTGTGTAGTCTATGAACCAAGTGTAATCGGCCCGCGCAAGCCGACTGGGTGCAAGCATACTTTATAGTAAGCGACACTGGTTCAACCACAGAATGCCCTTGCGTCCGCCAATGCAGTACGTTGCCAGGTGAACACTCCCATAGTTTATTACCCTGGCGGGGCGCGAACCCTGGTTCACCCGTGTACGAAACGCACACTGTACCACTGTACCACAGAGGCTCCATATTGAACACAGAATATTGCATAACATATTGTAGTAATCTAGTGGCACAAATGTGTATGTACAACACACATATGCATACATTTATGCAATGGTAATATAATGGCAGTAACATGCTAATACTATAGTAAGAATCAGTTATATGTAAAGTACCTGTTCTCTCTCTCTCTCTCTCTCTCTCTCTCTCTCTCTCTACATATATATACAGGAGAGAGAGAGAGAGAGAGAGAGAGAGAGAGAGAGAGAGAGAGAGAGAGAGAGAGATGAGATATATTAATATTGTTAGATGAAATGGACACATGTATCTCAGTTCATCATTTACTTATGATTGGATTAATATTATATAATATGTTTCCCCATAATTTCTCTTCATATTTCTATTTTTTTTTTCTTTGTACATAAAATATATACTATTTACGTTTTATACACATTTCTCTCAGGGGGCCATACTTGAACGTTTACTCTTCCTCCCATAAATATTGGCTCCAGGTTTTCAATTCTTGCTAACATTCTGGGCATAGCCAAAATAATATACTAAATACAATGGAGACGATTATAAAGACAACTGGAGCTGGGCTATACACATATATGGACTGAACATGTTTACTTTCAATTCTTCCCGGGGCTTCATTGTTTGATTGATTAATTGCATAGTTTCAAACTTAGGTGAAGTCAGTATTTGTGCTCATGTTTAAATCCATCTCAGGCAGTGGTTGGAAGTACTGTGTGTGTGATTAAGGATGGCATGGTGATTGTTTGTAGCTAAGGTAGACAAAGATGGTGTAAGCACAGCACAATAGTCAGGTATCCCACCGCTTCCACGAAATATAATATCGTAGTCATCATCGAGCTTTTCCAAAAGTGTGTTAAATTGTAGGGATTATAAGTAGGAGAGAATGTTTGTTGTAGATGGCACGAGAAAGATAAAGATGAGTCTGGGGTTTTATTGCAGTTTACTTCTTCACAGGGAGTATCTCACAAGAGCAGTGCTGAGGTGCGAGTTGTTTAAGGGGAGACAGTTGATTTTTTTGGTTGAAAATGAAATTATGCATCAATTTCATGAAAATTTACTGGATAATAGCTATATTTGGCAAAACTAATCCCTGAGCTTTATTTGTAAATGATTAATTTAATCACTGATATTTTAAAAATAATTATAAGTTTACTCACTTAGAAGCAGTAGTCAGTGAAAGTTAGGTTAAATATATTAAGATTTTACTGAATTTTTTTTTTTCTTTTCTTCATGTATCGTCCTGAAACTTTCTACATGCTTAAGTAGGTATCATAGCTATTATCCAGTAAAGTTTCATGTAGATTGATGCATAATTTCATTTTCACCCCAAAAATGAACTGTCATCCCTGAATGCTTGCTAACCCCGTGCGCCCCTTCCTGCCTCTCCTCACTGTCTCTCTTCTCTCTCCTAACCCCTTCTGCCCTGTCTTCCCATTTACCGTGTATATGACTGGTTGTGTCACATGTATGGGCATGGGTCTGTGGAACTTTCCAGGCCTGTGGAGTTTCCCACCAGGCATCACTGTGCTGTGTGTGAAATTCCTAACTAAGAATGTGCAAGCATTATTTCCTCTACCCCTCTCGCTTAGGCACAACTTTCTTCTAACCTCAATGATACATATATGTTACTAGCTATTATGTAGTGTTTTGATATTTTAGCGTCCTGACAACTCAACCACCTCGCCAGCCACAACCGAAGGCATAGGGTGGGCAGGGTTGAGGGAGACAAAGGATGAACGGTAGATGAATACATCATCCCCCTGTGCCAAAAAGCCAGAAAGCCAAAGCCCCACCTGACGTGAAACCACCGCACCTGGCCCTCAACCTTAACTGCCATGTTTTCCGTCAACTCTTGTGTTTCTCTCAATCTCACTTTTCAGCTGCTGGCTTCTTACTCCTCGTTGGTTTCTGCTTCAGTTGCTGGGTTCTCACTCTCTGTCTGATTATCTGTTACAGGGCATTCCCATGAAGTTTCATGCATCCCCACAGGAAGGGCTCTCATTTACACAAGTGCTTCGATGCATAAATCATTGAATGTGAGCAAAGGGAAGTACTGTTCGAAACAACTCTCATTTAAGCAGGTGCTGAGCATCAAATCAGCTATCCGTCAGTTTTGAGCAGCAGGAAGCACAGACTGCACAGTTGAAAAACAGCCTTCATGTGAACACATGGTGTTTATTGTGTCGTCCTGGAACCTTTAATATATTAGCATTGTCCCACGTATACTTCTTCTGTGCATGGAATTTCGTTAGAGTTGTGATATCAGCCATCCCACACGTTAGCAGATGAGCCAAGAGAAAGGCTAACAACCAATCAGAATGCTCCCCACTGAGAGTAGTGGGTATATCATATCAGAAAGAGACTGAGTTAGGAGTATATTTCAAATAATTATGTAGATATGAAAGAATTTCCGACTATAAGAGAAATATAAATTAGCAGTAATTATATTTTTGCCTACAGAAGCACCTTGTTACAAGAGGGTAAGGAGCCTACAGTGCAAAAGAAACAAAAACTAAAGGCCTCCCTAAGGGGGTAATCACACCAGCCGCGAGCAGATACATATCTGGCGCGGCCCAGAATCTTGACCTTGACCTACTCTGACCAATTTTGAGCACGTCCACAATTTTCATCCCTGCTACACATTTGTGATGATATCTTGTGCGGTTGTGAAGTTATCGTGCTAACAGACAAACAGGTAGACACAGGGATTGACAGAAACTGAAAACAATACCAACTTTGCTATCGTGGCTGGTAATAATGTGGTTCAATTGTACTTGCTTTGTCTCCACCCACTCTGTTCAGTGGGCTGTGTTTGATGCTTTGTATTGTTTTTTTCATCGACACAGTGATGTAGACCAGAACCCAATACTCTTGACAACTGTATACAGACACTCAAGGTTTACAATAACAATGATTAGAAAACAGATTATTGTATTAGAAGCATTGACAATGCCTCGTAGAAGCATCAATGATTTTACTGTTTATCTGACACCTTGCATGTTTACGGATACTCCGTCCCAGAACGGGGAAAGTCAGGAGAGTGGACAGTAGCATGGTAGCAGTTGAGATGGTCGGTGCAGGATGGATGCTGGTAAAGAATGGATGTTATGTTTAGTACTACTGGGATTTTTATTGTAAATCTGGGACGGAAAAGCTGGAATAAATGTGTAGCTCATGTTCTAGTAAGAATACTCTGTATCACTGTTTTTCCTACAAGCCCTTTGCTAAGTATTTCATTCAGTGCTTAAAACCATGATATTTTGGTGAAGGAGCATACATGGTTAGGACAATGGAGCAGTTGGCGAGGCAGCCGGGGTGGCACTGGCCACCCCTGATATATGCATAGCCACCCCAACAGTAACATAGCAAAGGCGGGGGAGGTGAGGAGTAGACACTTTCACAAATCACACACGCTCCACCCCCCAAATACGTCCCCTACTCGGCCCACGACCTAGTGATCTCCATGTGCTGAGAAATGAACATGAAGAACTGAAAATATCAATATGTGCGAGTTTGTAAACAAGAACGTTATTCCTAGACACATAACAAGGAAAGGAATAATATATTTGCTTATCATCTGTACAGTATAGACATCTTACTTTATATTTTAACGTAAAGTATTCTCCATTCAGAGCAGTCTCTCTCTCTCTCTTTCTCTCTCTCTCTCTCTCTTTCTCTCTACTTCCTCCCCCCTTCCAATTGTCAGACTGCTTGCTACGCCGCTGTACTTCAAATGTACAGGGAAACCCCATGGGACCCATCGAAGTTCTCGGGCTACCACATAGTTACACTTGGCCACCACATTTCCCGATCAGTGACCGTGGTTACGACATCTGCACTTCCTCCTTGACAATATTAGAAGATACTACTATGGGAGACCATTACTAAAGCTGGGAAATCCGTCATATGATAGCTGAGAGGGAAGGTAGCAGCGTAAGAGCACCATATTACATTTTTAGGGCATTTTATTGGCAGGGCAGAAAACGGGGGGACTCGTATCGTTAGGCACCGAGTGTTACAAGAGTGGAGAGATGAGGACCCAGGCAAATTTTAAAGCTAAAAAAGAGAAAGTGGTTGAATGATGTCTGGTCATTATGGACACTTTACTCAACATGAATGAGAAATAGAACAGGACTTTTGCCCGTCCCCCCACTTCCAAAATTAGGCTTGGTTACCTCATCTCTTATATACATATCCTAGCTACGTCTCTGTACAGAAAACTGTAGGTGATAAACTCCATAACAATATAAAGGTCTGTCAAGATAAGAGCAGTAAAATGTTTAGCAACGGTTAAGCGCCATTCGTCCTCGGCAGTGAAATAACAAGGTGGTAATTCACAGATGACTCTGTCCTAGGTTTTACAATTCCATCAGAAATCCAAGCTGTGCGTGGAGTCTTTATTCACGGCTAGCCATTTTTCCATCACAATTACTCTCGCTTATGTCTGGCAGCGGATTTTTGTACTTGCGAACTTTATGAGTTGCCCAGATATATATTAATATTTACACCACTAATATTTGGTTAAATAAAGGAATGTTCTCATTTTTCTTTATAAGAGAGAGACACGGATAGAGCATGATAATCTGACCAACAGATTTTAAGAAGACTTGAGTGGTGTAAAATAGAATACAAAACAACACCGTGTTTTGTGTGGTCAGGGTGGGAAACTACTGGTTCCGGGGGACAGTAAACCGTACACTGTGCCTGTCCTAGGGGAAAGGGAATCTAATATTGTAATCCTTTGTGTGTGTGTGTGTGTGTGTGTGTGTGTGTGTGTGTGTGTGTGTGTGTGTGTGTGTGTGTGTGTGGTAGTGTGTGTGTGTGTGTGTGTGTGTGTGTGTGTGTGTGTGTGTGTGTGTGTGTGTGTGTGTGTGTGTGTGTGTGTGTGTGTGTGTGTGTGTGTGTGCAGTCAAAACTGGAAAAAGAATTTTGATTAAACTGGGCAGGATGGCTTAACTTGGATCCCAGATGGGAAAGTTTCCATTTCATGTCAATTAATATTTTCTGAAGGGATTTCTTGGGCCGCAATAATTGTCCCCATTAGTGTTTCAATACGTGCACATGGAGAGGCGACGGGGCATTTCCTTGGAGTTTCATGAACCTTAGAGAGAGAGAGAGAGAGGATGTTGCCCGCCTACAGTCCGATGTCTATTCTTTCACTGATACTATAGAGAGGCAATTTAATTCAACAGAAAATGATGGTAGCAGTGGTGGTAGCTGTTGTGGTTTTGGTGGTGGTGGTAGCTGTGAGGGGTGATGGTGGTGGTAGTTGGTGTGATGATGGTGATGGTGATAGCTATGGTAGTGGTGGTGGTGATGGTCGTCGCTGTAATGAAAATGATAGTGATGGTAGAAGTGATGGTGATGGTGTTGATGGAAGTTGTGATAATGAGGGTGGTGGTGGTGGTGGTTGCTGTGATGGTGGTGGTGGTGTGAGCTGTGGTGGTGGTGGTAGCGGTGGTAGCGGTGGTAGTTGTGGTAGTGGTAGTAGCAGTGGTGATGGCGGTAGCTGCGATGGTGATAGCTGTGGTGGTATCTGGGTAAATGGATAAACCTGTTGGTGTGGTTTTGGATGTGGGTGTGCATGTGTGTGGGACAGTGGTATATGGGTTTGGGTTAAGGTGTTGTCTTCGTTTTGTGTGTGGAAATTGTATGTGGATGTGGATTTGGGTGCGGATGAGGGAGTGATGTGGTGATTGGTTGTTAGTATGAGTGTGGATGTGGGTGTGGGTTTGTATGAAGTTGTGAGTGTGGGTGTGGTTGAGGATATAGGTTTGGATGCGGGTGTGGTTGTGGGTATGGGTGTGAGTGTGGGTGTGTTGTGGGCTTCGATGTCCCTTCTAAGGTACAGGAGTGAGGAAGATATACCTTAAGTGGTTCTTCCTCCTAAGATTCATGTCTCTTCCTCTAAGAAGAGACGACCTAAATCTGCCAC
>NC_136986.1:36635859-36678359 GCF_032717465.1 Coenobita brevimanus
TATACAGTATGCAAATATGCAAGTAAAAAAATATTGGCTTTTTTTTAATATCATACTAGGTTATATAGCTTTATATGCTTTCTGTGCGCTCCTATCATAAATACCAACAAGTCTTTCATACACCATTTTCACCAAAATATAGTAACAACGGATATGTGTTAGGGTATATGAGGGTAAGTTAGGTTTGATTCGATATGGTTTGGTTAGAGGAAGGTGGATTAATGCTTAAAATAGTCATCAGATTTTTCTTACTTTCTTCACGTGTGGTCTGGTTTGGTTATGTGTGGCTCCAGTAATGTTCTGATGTGTATGGAGGGAAAATCCTCAATATTAGAAAAAGATGTGGTTAACTTTCTATAAAGCAAGATGCCCAGTTTGTTTTTATTCTTTCGATTTTAACCATCATTTTCTAGTAGAAAAGTTTCTTTTCCTGGGTTGACTTCACTTAAAGTTCCGCATTCCTACGAGTCCCCACGTCGGTGTACAGTAGATTGAAGAAGGAAAGAAAACTAGGGATACTGGGCATTTCCACAATAAATGAAACACAAAATAAAGTGAATTGCATAATAAAATAATATTTGAAAACCTGTACTTTCCTTGTTTCATCCCCTACTTGACTTGGTGATAAATCTATGGTTTCTCCATTTTTTTTTTTTTTCTGTGATTTGCTCAATTTCTACGTTAGGTTTTTGAGACCCCCCCCCCCTCTACCATCAGCAAATTTTAAACCATTTTAGGTGTTAACTTGTCGTGACCTCAATCCTTGAACAGTATCGCTGGGTCTCTCAAACCCGACGACGCCTGATATTTCTTTGTTGTATGGGGTTACATTGGTAGTACTGCCATCCCGTTCTGTCTACCTCCAGTTTCCACTGAGACACTGCCAAGGATGGGTGTACAACTCTGTGCTCCAATTCTTATCATTATGTTTTTATGGTGTCTGGGTCTATTAGACCCAGTGATACCATTTGGAGGGGTGATATATAATCTTCATTTGCCACTAGTGAAATCCAAAAATGATATAATAACTCTGAATTATGTGAAATATAAGTCTCTGTGTTTGTTGGTATAGGACTAGGCTTTGTGAGGCAGCCATTGTGACTGGGAGGTGTCATGATGTCTGTTATTTATTAGCCTTGTATATACTAATATATATACTATATTGCCTTATATTTATCTCCCCTCACTCTCTAGGTACTTTGAACCAAAAAGCATCATTTTGTACTCATTATATGGGATTTGCTGCACTTGAAATATGCGCAGGTAAATAAAAAAATCGTTTTTGATCCCCCAAATTTATGTCCTTTTCTGTTATGTTGTCCTACAGATCATGGTACTGAAGGCAGGCTGTAAATCAATCACCAGGCAGCAGGTGGTAAGAATAACTGATGATGTAACTATAAACCACTTGTGATAACTTTTATGGTATAAATGTCTAGGTATATACTGTATGTTTTCCAAAAGTTGCAAATTTTGCCATTTTTTTTTATATTTATACAGAGAGATGTTCCCTTCTCATTTTCTCTTTTTTTTTTTTCCGTTTTAATAGGTTAAGTTATATTCAAAGTTAATGTGTATTTCTTATTATAATTAACTGTCACTGGAAATATATATTTTTCCTACCAGATCTGTTTGACACAATGATACTATGGTGGTACCATTCTTAAGTGGCGGTTTGGGTGGGGCACCAACCTCTGTACAGTGGTGCCACGTGTTCCAAACTCGCTATGTGAACGGCTCTGATATATATATGTAATAGGCATCACAATAAGATAAACACATAAGAATATAATGGTAACGTGTGTATTATAATATATGAAAGAACAGTAAACTTATTATGCGTAAAATATTTATACGTCAATACAGAAACGTGGCATAATTATTTTACAGTGTTGCTTAAAAAAAAAAAGTAGTCACTTTTATTGGCTGTTACCGTATTTCTGGGGTTGGTAATAATGTCACAATTATGATTATAAGATAATGTGCAGGAATATAAGAAAAAATATGCCAATTTCTTAGTAAAAAAAATATATACATTAACACCCTCGTGAGCGGCAACACTCACACACACCCAGCCCGACCTGGCCAGAGCTTCTTCTATCTTTTTCCTTTGTGTCCTTGACTCAGACAGGATGGCAGCTCAGCCAGCTCACTACTCGCATCTACGAAAGAATACATTCAGGATTGCTGATTTGAAGCCACTCGTCCATGAATCGATTAACAACATTACAGCAGAGAACTGGAAGAATGCTGTGAGTCACGCAGAAAACCTACAAGATGATGATGCAAAGAGAGATGTGGTGATTGACCATTTCCTCGATTCTTTCATTGTCATCCTCACATCTGATGAGGATTCATCGTAACTCATCTGTGAGGGATAGAGGAATAGGCCTGTTTGGGGACACCTCTTAAAAAAAAAAACGCGCCAAGACTTTTACCTCCTGGGTGGTGTGGAAATAAGTCAAATTTACAATATGTACATTATAACGTAAAAGAAAATAACCAAAATGTATCCTAAAATACCACAGACGAGAGAGAGAGAGAGAGAGAGAGAGAGAGAGAGAGAGAGAGGGGGGGGGGAAGGTAGACCAGGGGCAGTGTTGAGTGCAACTGAGTGAGAGATGGAGGAAGGAAGGGAACGAAGGAGGGAGAGAGTGATTGAATGAAAACAAATCATGGCGCCACAACAACGAGTTCATCTGGCGCCATATGTAAAACAATAATATTTTTAAACATAATTAGATATAATAAAAACAAAATAAAGAAATGAAAGCACAAGTTTATGTCACTCATAAAAGAAACAAAATTCCCAAGGGTGAAGCACATCTCCCCCAGGAGAGAGAGAGAGAGAGAGAGAGAGAGAGAGAGAGGCATCGCGAGTATGGAAAACGTGGCAACACTGTACAGAGGTTCGTGCCCCACCCAAACCGCCACTTTAGAATGGTACGACCATAGCATCGTTACAAAAAATTGGACATTACCTTAGTTGCCGGCATCATATTCCTAAAAAAAAAAAAAAAAAAAAGAGAAAAAAAAAAAGAGGAAGAAAAAGAAATGCAGGATTGGATAAGAAACTGATATTTTAGAGGGCTTGGCATAACTGACATCCAAAGCATGAGGGCTGCAACTAAGCTGGTGGTTGCCTAGAGTAAAAGACGAGGCTTGTCATTGCCGCCAGCTGGATAGATTAAAAATATTAAATCTCTGTTATTACTGGTTTCCGACAGAAGTGTCAGAAGAAAAACTGTCTGCATTGAGGAGAACAATTAGAGAACATCCCTTAAATGACCGGATCGATTACGGGCTGAAACGAGAATTAATGCACTATTTTTTTTTTTTTTTACCCACAAAACTCGCATTTGACGTAGAGGGAAAATACTTAATAAATGAAAGTCGTGTTTTTACAGCAATAATTAAATATATTCAGTGAAGCCCTGTGCATGCAATATGAGCTTCAAACCTCAAGGGAATTCCCCCTTGCTGGGGTATTAATATACTTTTCATTTTAACCTGTTATAAAAGCACTAAAGCCAACCCCTAAGTTCAAGGAGTCAATGGGCTCCTGGTGGGGGTTTTGCTGGGGGCTAAATATCCCGTCCAGGGCACCTACATAGCATGCCTTTGCACGAACCTGTAATGAATCAATACATGGCTGCAGTCACTGGCTTTTGTCCAAATGTTGCACGCTGACTCGCTGGGGTCAATGTATGGCCTGCTCCTATATGTAGATATGAATCTTATTTTATTTATTTATTTATTTATTATTATTATTATTATTATTGTTGTCGTTGTTGTTATTGTTATTATAATAGTGTTACTCTTGTTTATTATAATTATTACTTATTATTGGCAAAATCTGCTGAGTCATAGGAAAAATCTACCATTTTCAGATATATTGTATAAAGGCTCATATAAGTCATGTATGGCCTTAGATTTACATTTCTATCAATATTTTTGCAAATGTGAGTGTCATCAATTGGCAACATTACCGGTTCCAGTACCCAGTACCTGTATATATCATACAATTGAAAAAGTATTAGTGAGTTCTAAAATGCTTTTATTATTCACAGAAAGTAACATTACAACGACTAGAAAAATAAAAAGTTTTTCATCAGTAGAAAAATAATTTCCTCACAACCTAGTGAGTAGAAGATACATGCTTTTTCTTTCAAAAACGCTATTTCCTTACAATACACGCTATAAAAATATATTTTTTCCTTCATGAAAAGAATTTGTTCACCTAATCATATGCATCACAGTATTATCACATGCATCATACCATTATCACAAAGTAAATAAATGTAATTCTCACCACAGAAATCAACCATAAAGAGTAAGGAAAAGTATGCATGCAAGCATATACTATAATAATGTCACAATCCTTTTTTCCCCAAAAATGAAAAAGTTTTTTTGTTTGAATGTGGCAACTTTCCTAGAAAATGAATTTACTTCTAAAGGAAATCAAGGAAGCAGTTTCGTTCGTTGGTCCAACACAGCATTACTTGTCATTTGGAACACTTCATGTGTGACCATCCGTTTGGGCATAAACGACATCTGCCCTTGTCTGCATGGATTGGCCAGTGATCAATGTTGTCATATCGTACATCAGTAATTGGTCTTGGGACAACAGCTCGCAAGATTTTTTTTAGCTGGTCCTGATGCCTCTTCAGATGATGGCCTTCCTCTACGAGATGGTCTTCAAGCACGGGGCAGAGAAAAGGCAATTTCTGATCTAAACACACAGAGGGGTTTAGGTTTCCCATTGCCAAGCAAATGTGTGTCTTCTGTACAGGAGCCAAGCATTTACTCCACTCATATCTACAAGCTGACCAAACAATGCCAAGTACCACCTTCTGGATTTCAGTGGGATGTGGTAAAATGAAATGAGCATATCTGCCAAGTCTACCCCACCCATGTTGTAGTTATACTTCTTTACAATGTTTGTTGCAGGTACATCGTCTTTGGCTTTGGCTGCTTTACCATACCTTTGCACTGTACCCAAAGGCTCTACATCTACATATGTGTTTGCCAATATCACTGACTTGTTATCATACCATTTTATAACTGTTATGCCTGCTCCTGAATCTGTTCTGTAGTCATAACTTCCTTGGTCCTCAGTGGACAGTTGCTTGTCTTCTTTCAGCTGAAGATTTCTCTTTCGGTTGGCACGTAGTGTTCCCATACAATAAATTTGATACTGTTTCTTCAAGTACACAAGTAGCTCCAAACTTGTAAAAACGTTGTCAAAACAAACCTGGGAATTGTTAGGCTCTGGAATAGATTTGCATAATTTAGTTAGGCTCTGGAATAGATTTGCATAATTTAGTTACCACTTGTCCACCCTGCCCCAAAGCCTTTTCTTCCTCAGTAATTGTGTCCTTATCAAATGTACTGCTACCAGCATATGAAAAGATATCATAGATGATCCCAGACACTCCAGCTCTTGCAAACAATTTGAAACCCCACTTATGTGGTTTACTTTTTACCTATTGGCGGAGACTGCCAGCCCTAGTACCTTTGTAAGGAACCATCATCTCATCAATAGAGAACTGTACCTCGTGTTCTAATTTCAAGAAGTTCTCTCTATTCTTTCCATCACTGGCCTAATTTTGTAATAGCGATCATTTGAATCACCAGCCATGTCATTGTCATTGAAGTGAATGTATCTACGTAGCTTTTGAAACCGCTTCAATGGCATCAAGTCAGTAATGAGAGGAAACCTTGTGTGCTGTGCCCAGTAATCAGTATATGATGGCATATCCACTAGAGCAGTGTACAAAAGAATTGAAAGAAAATCCTGAATTTTTCTAGAATTAGTGTTGACAGAAAAACCAATGGTCTATACAGAGTACAAGTTAGTCTGTTCAGCTATGAATTCCAAAATTTCATCATCGAAAAATTTCTTGAAATAATATAGAGCAGACCCTACTTCTGGAATTGAAGAAGTTGGTTCCTTCTGTATCTCAACTACATCTAGTTCTTTTTTTCTCCAACTGTATTCAGCTTCACGTTCTTAGAAGCCCCACTTCTTCCTTTTGGTCTGCCTCGAGAAGTAGTTGGTCTGGCAGTCTCATCTTCTTGTACAGTATCGTCACTGTTATTACTTTCAACATCATCTTCAATGACAACATTTTGAGGTAAATAATCTTCATCTTGTGAATCATTATTGACTTCAAGTAGTATCGGCTCTTCCTCATTGTCACTCTTATCATCATCTGATTCAGAAGTAAAAGGCCCTGGAATGAGTGTTGCAAGAGAGGTGTTTCTTCCATAGAAAGATCTTGTTGTGAAATGTTGGGCCATTTTCTACCTGAAAGAAAAAAATAACATTAGTTATATGGCAAATAGGCATAAGGTAATAATTACCAACACAAACACTTTCATAGTTGGCCCTTCTCACTTTTTCCTGCGAGCTTTGGCTGAAGGGTTTGGCGGATGGGAGAGAGCCTTCTTGCTTTCCTGTCCTTATCTTCTACTCACAGTACTAGTTGTAGCAGTAGTATAGTCCTCAACAAACAGCCTCGTAAGGACCACTAGGTCCTTTGCTGTTTGCTTTCCTTTGTACTCCTTCGTAAAGTGTAAGGGTACATTGCATTGACCATGGTTTGGCGGAGTAGCCATTTGGCTATATATATATATATATATATATATATATATATATATATATATATATATATATGAGAAATTATTGTGGAGCTATTTGGACACCACATGGTATATGAAAGTACGACGATAATGGACCATAATGTGGCTAAGTAGCCACTTGGTTACATAATGGGGGGGGGGGATTATGAGTAGCCACATGGATACGCAATAATTTACCTCGTTGTCTAGGATAACTAAGATTTCAAGTTCCTCTTATCTATCGCTGGTTGCACTGATACTTATCCAATAGAAACACACACAAAGTTCATTCAGAAGCTCTCTGTGCAATACGAATTTGTATGAAAAAACAAAGCTCACCTGCAGCGAGGCAGTGGCAGAAGTCAGTAGATTCCCACTTGTGATCCCGTGGTGTAATCGTTCACCAACAGAGGGCAGCTATGGTCTGTAAACAGTGCCATACGGCTACTTTGCCATGCAGCCATTCGCTTTCGTATACTGTTAAATTGTTTTAGAATAGTATGTCCTGAAATTTGCTGATGCCATATGACAATGATGCAAATAAAGGGTTAATAAATTTTATTATTATTATTATTATTATTGAAATGGCACCTGGTGGGTTAATGGGTAACTAAGGCGCTCTAACCGGACTGAGCCTTGGCAAGTTTATATCCAAGGGATGGTTGGGGTTTATTGCTCATGTAATGCCATTCAGGGATGAGTGGCTGGTCACTCTCATCTTAATGTCAGGACTAACTTGCCTAGCCCCGGGCTCCTACGCTCCTCATGGGGAAACACAGGATTAGATGATGATGATGATGATGATGATGAATGGATTATTATTATTCTAATTATTACTATTATTATTCCATCCTACTGATTTCTTCCTCTTTTCTCACATCCCTCCTTCCTCCAGCCATTCCCCAGCCACTTATACTCGCATTACTTTCATTCTCTTTTTTCAACAATTCCTTAAAGTGTTCTCTCCATCTGCTCACATTTTCTCTCTTCTGCACTAGTAATCTACCAGTTGTGGAAGCAATGAAGAAAGTCAAAATGGGGAAAGTCCCAGGACTTGATGGAGTGTGTGGTGAAATGCTGAAGCAAGGGGGAGAGACAGTAGTAGAATGGATGTGGAAGATGTGCAGATCGGCCTGGGAGGAAGGTAAAGTCTCGGAGGATTGGAAGTCAGGCATAATTATTCCCCTGGACAAAGGAAAATGGGGAAAGAAGTGTGTGGTAATCAGAGGGGCATTTGTCTTCTTAGTGTAATAGGAAAAGTGTATGGTAGGATACTTATTGACGGAGTTAGGGAAATAACAGAGGAATTAGTTGGAGAAGAACAGGGAGGTTTTAGGAAGGGAAGAGGTTGTGTAGATCAGATACTCATTTTTAGATCATTAGTGGAAAAGTTTCTAGAGAAGGGAAGAAGTTGTATGCTGCCTTCATGGGTCTGGAGACAGCATATGACAAAGTGGAAAGTCAAGGACTATGGAAAGTATTAAGAATATATGGAGTAAATGAGAAGTCGCTGAATGCCATGATGAGTCTGTAAGAGGGTGCTAAGGCTGTAGTGGGTGTGGGTAGTGAATTCAGTGAATTTTTCTGTTTGAAGGTTGGATTGAAACAGGGATGTGTCATGTCTCCATGGCTGTTCAATCTGTATATAGATGGGGTTATAACAGAGGTACAAGGTAAGGCAGTGGATGTTGAAGCGGCCCTTAAGAGAGGGCAGTGTTTGGAAACTCCCTGTGCTGTGTTTTGCAGATGATACTGTGTTGTTAAGACGAAAGGGAACTGCAAGGCTTGGTGAATGAGTATGGGAGAGTGTGTAAGAAACGGAATCTAAAGGTGAATGTAAGGAGGAGTAAAGTTGTGGTCTTCGAGAGAAATGAAATCAGTGAATGTACAATGAGGTTGGATGATGAGAAAATGGAAAATGTGAGTGCATTTAAGTACTTGGGTAGTGTGATGAGTAAGGATGGAAGTTTAGAGGGTGAAGTACTTGAAAGGGTACGGCAAGGATGAAAGGTTGTTGGTTCCTTGAAAGCAGTGATAAGAAATAGGAAAGTGAGCATGGAAGTGAAAAAATGACTACATGACAGTATTGTGATACCAGCTCTAACGTATGAAAGTGAAGCTTGGACCTTGTTGGAGGGACACAAGTCAAGAGTGAGAGCAGTGGAAATGAGTTACTTGAGAGGAGTATGTGGAGTCACATGGAGAGGCAGACTGACAAATGAGGACGTGAAGGAGCGTTGTGGTGTGGATGTGGATGTGATAGGAAACGTTAGGAGAAACACATTGAGGTGGTTGGCCATGTGGAGAGGATGGAGAGTGAGAGACTGACGAGGAAAGTGTATGTGGGTGAGGTGGAGGGGTGGAGAGGGAGGGGGAGGCCAAGGATGAGATGGAGAGATGGAGTAGAGAGGTATATGAGAGAGGGGTGTGTGAGCTGGGAGCAGGGCAGTGAAATGGCGGGGTTCAGATCGACATGGAGGTGACTTATTTGTGGCCACCCCTTAAGGGATTAAGGCGTCTGGCAGTAGAGAGATAGATCATCATCATTATTATTATTATCATTATTATTATTATCATTATTATTATTATTATTATTATTATTATGACACGTATTATTATTATTATTATTACTATTAGAGAGAAAATCTAACAACAGGGGTAGCAATCTGTTTCATTTACAGTATATTGGACAGTAACAAAACTTGGATAATAAATAAATAGTATACTCATTTCCAAGCGTTATTACATCTCATCATCATCATCACCATCATCAACCTGTTTCCAATAATGAGCAATATTGTGGGAAAAACGGGTTGAGTCAGAGTAACGTGGATGTTTTTCCGGTGTCACGAGTCAGCATGATTAAGTATTTGAATAAACTCTTGACATTAACTTTGGTGGGAAACCGCGAATTCTAGTGGAATCCCAGTATTTATCGCTCAGTTTAACCGCCACGTATTCACCCGATCGGGAGTGTTTTTAGAACAATTTTTCACTGTGTCATAAATGATCGTCTTTGTGGGCAACTTTAGCACCTCTGCTGAGTACTTTGTTATGGGCATGTTTCGCTCATTCTAGCCATTAGCAAGTGTGGCTCAACACTTGCCTCTCTCTCACGATTTGAAGTCAGTCAAGATTTGTGCACCGTGGAAGCAGGTAGTGTGTGTGGCAGTGTCCTTCCTCAGCAACGACACCCAGTTCCCGCCGCCGCCGTTGAATTCCAGAGGCTCAGCATGTGCAGTGTCCTTCCTCAGTAACGACGCCCAGTCATCTGCTTAGTTCAATTTTCTGACCAGTATTTCTTTTCGTTTTTCCTAGGTTTGAGAGTTAGCTTCTGAGTGAGCGAGTGAGCGTGATCTTATATGAATTCATTTTGAAATGTAACATAAATTTATTTCTTTGTAATCAATAAATTTAACAGTTCTTTTTCTTGAGCTTAATGTAATGTAAACTCATGTTTTATTTCTCCATAAGCTTATTCTAGTTGCAGCTCCTAGTTTGCATAAACGCTTTGCACTATTCACAGCTGGTACTTAGGCCAGTCCTTTTTATTAACTTAAATCCGTTGTGCCATCTAGGAGTTAACTGCATCATTAAAAACTTGTTTATCATTAATAGCATTAATTATTGATTGTCAGGGATGGAGTCACTTTCTCCAGAGGCCAACAGTACTAATAAACAGCAGTTGTGAATAATTAGTCTCTGCTGGGTACGGTTAAGAAAGTTTATAAATTCTCGTCCTTAGAGAATCGGCGAAGTAAGCCGCAATAAAGTAATCATTGCTTGATTTTCACAAGACAGTTCATTGTCCTGCTCTAAGTATTATTGAATAAATATTCTTTAATATTGTATATTCTTTAAAAACCCTGTGACACTGGTGGCCTCATTCCAGGATATTAACTCCTAGCTCTAAAGCTATTCACGAAATAGTACTCACTCACTCATACTTAGGTATTTATCATTAAAGTCTATAGGCACTATCTTACTGGTGATTATTGATTCAGTTCTGTTAATTTACGGAATAGTTTTCACAGTCAGTTGTTTGTTTAATTTTCTTTCTTTACCAGTTTAATTAGATAAAAACTGGTCACCACTAACCTGTGCCTATATTCTTTATTCTTGATTATTGGCATCTTTCTTTGCAAATTGCAGTCAGTACTGAGTCGCTAGTTTACTTAGATTGAGTTAGCATCATGTCTACCAGCATCTATGTACAGGAAGTCAAAGATATGGGGCTTATGGATCCAGAGAAAATAAAGGATTATGTAGTCTCTCGGCTTAGTCACGAGCAGCAATGCGAGAATGATGCCCATGAAGAATGTAGAATCCAATGTGAACAAGAGCGAGAACAGCGCGAATACGAGTGAGAACAGCGCGAACACGAGCAAAAACTACGCAAACTCAAGTTACAACAACGCGAGAGAGAACGAGAACACGAACGTGCCGAGCGAGAAACACACGAAAAACATGAATTTGAAATGTTGAAGCTCAAACGAGATTCCTTGGCTTCAGACACATCTGGTGCAGCTGGCCCAAGCTCCACGAGCGCTATCCCTGCACATATTATGGCGACCCCACACATCAAGCTTCCCCCATACAAGGAAGGTGAGCGAATCGAGCCATACATAGCTCGTTTTGAAGACATGGCTCAACTGTACCAGTTGGATGATGCAGCTAAGCGGCTTCAGTTTCTTAGTCTGTTTGAGGGCCCTGCCCTCGATATTCTCCACAGAATTCATGGAGACAATCTCACGTATGAGATGATGAAGGCCGCACTCATCAAAGCGTATGGTCTCACAGTTGACGACGCCAAGAGTCAGTTCATGAGGGTGCGTTTACAGGAAAAAGAGACTGCCGTTCAGTTTCTTGACCGGCTTACTGCTTACTTAGATGAGTGGATGGAGAAAGATGAAATTCCTTCCATGCATGAGGGGATAATTGACCTTATGTTGTGCCGCAGCTAGAAAAGTTGTGGCCTACTGAACTTATGGCTCAGCTTAAGGTCTACCAGGTAAGAGATGCCAGCCAAATGGTGAAGAAGGTTGATGCATTCTTTACTGCATACAGGTATCAAACTCGCAAGCAGCATACCTGGAAC
This sequence comes from Coenobita brevimanus, assembly GCF_032717465.1. Lineage (NCBI taxonomy): Eukaryota > Metazoa > Arthropoda > Malacostraca > Decapoda > Coenobitidae > Coenobita > Coenobita brevimanus. Next base: position 36,647,582 of record NC_136986.1, read on the forward strand.
AGAATACCTGATAAATCTGGGAAACCATCTCAGACTGAACCCCAGCAACAAGGCCGTTCTCAGAATAATGGCCAAGGTCCAAAACCGCAGAAGAAGGACCTGGGGCAAAACACTCAGAAAACTGAGTGGAAGCGGTACGATAGGCAGAACCCTAACTAGCAGCAGTACCGATATTTCAAGCAGCAGCAGGGCAAGGACAAACCACATAACCCTCAGTCAGGACAATCGACTTTAGTGTATCGGAGGCAGGATGCAAATGCGGCCCTTATGCCACAACAAGTGTACAGTGGTGCCAACCCCACCAGTACAGGTACTTTCCCACAGTTCACAAGTTCCCCAGTGACAGTGAACCCTCCTCCACAGGTGGCCAATGCTCCAGCTCCTCAGATGGTGAGCACGACCCCTGAGGTATCAAGTTCTCAGGGCACCACATTTGCTGCATCATTTGTTCCGCAGTCCACCAATGGCTGGCTGCTACTTCCTCAGACCCTTCCACCAGTAACACTGCCTTTCTTGTTCAGCCAGGGTTTGTGGGAGGTGTTTCTTTAAATGTCCTGAGAGACAACGGGTCCTCAGGTTGCTCTGTCAGGCAGAGTCTAGTTCGGTCTGAGCAGTGCACAGGTCGACAGATCCAAGCTAACCTTATTGATGGATCAGTGAGATTGTTCCCTGAGGCACATATCCAGATGGCATCTCCATTTTACACTAGTACGCCAGTCGCAGTTGTCATGCCAGAACCTTTATTTGACCTTATCATAGGCAATATTCCCGGTGCCAAGTATAGTTGCACTGAAGATGAGGCTACTCAGACTTCGGCTACAGTAACATGAGCCATCGCTGAGGCTCCAAACTGTGTCACCCCGGTGACCATTGAATCGCCGCAAGATCTGATGTGTAGCCAAGATGTTGTTCAAGAACAACATTCTGACATGACACTTGCTGCCATGTGAAACAAACAAAAAGGTAGAGTGATAAAGTATTCACAGGGAGGTCAAGCCAAGTTCCTTCGCAAACAAGGACGGCTCTACCGTGAGTCACGAACACCCCAGGGCGAGGTTCGACTGCAGTTTGTCGTTCCCACCAAGTACCGCCAAACAGTGTTAGAATGGGGTCATTGTTCAGCCTCAGGAGGTCACATGGGCAAAAGGAAGACCCAGGGCCGTATCCAAGCTGACTTTTTCTGGCCAGGCATGGGACGAGAAATAGATAGTTTTGTGCATTCCTGTAATGTGTGTCCACGTACCACTAATCAGGGACATGTCCTTCCTGTGCCATTTGAAACCACACCCGTAATCTCTGAAGCAGTTGAAAGAGAGGGCAGTGGTAATGTGGGTGCAGACCCGGTGTCTCGCCTACCAACTGATGACTAACACGGGCAACTGTTGTACACCGGGTTCCATAAGACGGCCGATCTCAAAGATTTGAGTAATCCAAGGACCAGCCTGGTTCCCAGTTAAAAGTGTACCAGTAATTGCTGATGTCTTACCCGTTGGTCCCACAGGACACGTTACGTCCAGAACTTGTATATACATGTATACCATAAGTTAAGGGGGAAGTTTGAGAACTCTATAGAGACAGTCCGAGGCTGTGTATGAATTACCTTGTGGAACGTCTCAAGCTGTGGGCCTCTCTGAGGATTCCCGGAGAATGCACAATATCCACATGAGTGTTCACACCCATGGTGGGTGTTAAAATGCGACCTGCCCGAGATTGTGTAGCGATTCTCAGTTTCCTGTCATTAATCGTAAGTGTAGAGTTAGGTTAACCAGTAAACTGCCCGTTCTAAGAGATTTGAGCAATTCAAGAACTGACACGTTTCCTGGTTAATAATGTTAGGTTAACCAGTAAGCTCCCCGTTCTAAGAGATATGAGCAATTCAAGAACTGGCACGTTTCCTAGTTAATAAGTGTTAACCAGTAAACTATAAGGGTCCTGAGAGATTTGTGAATCCTAAGACTATGTTTCCTGGTTATTAATGACATAAGTACTGATTGCTAGGCAGAGAGAGAGAAATGACACTTTTGATGCTCCATCTTGATTCCTTTCGCAGGTGCAGCTGGCGGGTGCAGCACTGCCGTGCAGAACAGCTGATCGTCCCTGATGCATGCTGCCGCCTCTTGTCTTCTGCCTCATCATCATCATTTATTATTGATTTGCATTATGTAATTTTACACATAGGTACAGTTACACCACAATTGTCACACCTACACCGTGTATTACATACATTACGCTACATAACAATTAGTTGTTAATGTAAATGTAGCGAATTTTTCGCTCAGTTTGACCTGAGTACAGGATTTTTCACCATCGTCACGGAGTTTTTCCCTCAAGCTTGATTTTATTAATGTAGATACAAGGTTTTTTCGCTCACTGGCAACTGTGACTTTCTCCTGTAGCAGGATAGCACACACACACCACAGGGTGAATCTTGTGTGACTGAGTTAGGATTTATATGTACGTATATTGAAAATTTTTTTCTGAAAAAAAAATTTCATTTTTGATGGGACGTAATGTCACAAGTCAGCGCGATTAAGTATTTGAATAAACTCGTGACATTAACTTTGGTGGGAAACCGCGAATTCTAGTGGAATCCCAGTATTTATCGCTCAGTTTAACCGCCACGTATTCACCCGATCGGGAGTGTTTTTAGAACAATTTTTCATTGTCATAAATGATCGTCTTTGTGCACGACTTTAACACCTCTGCTGAGTACTTTGTTATGGGCATGTTTCGCTCATTCTAGCCATTAGCAAGTGTGGCTCAACACTTGCCTCTCTCTCACGATTTGAAGTCAGTCAAGATCTGTGCACCGTGGAAGCAGGTAGTGTGTGTGGCAGTGTCCTTCCTCAGCAACGACACCCAATTCCCGCCACCGCCGTTGAATTCCAGAGGCGCAGCGTGTGCAGTGTCCTTCCTCAGTAACGACGCCCAGTCATCCGCTTAGTTCACTTTTCTGACCAGTATTTCTTTTTGTTTTTCTTAGGTTTAAGAGTTAGCTTCTGAGTGAGCAAGTGAGTGCGATCTCCTTATTTTGAATTCATTTTGAAATGGAACGTAAATTTATTTCTTTGTAATCAATAAATTTAAGTTTTTTTTTTTCTTGAGCTTAATGTAATGTAAACTTTTATTTCTCCATAAGCTTATTCTAATTGCAGCTCATAGTTTGCATAAACACTTTGCACTGTTCACAGCTGGTACTTAGGCCAGTCCTTTTTATTAACTTAAATCCGTTGTGCCATCTAGGAGTTAACTGCATCATTAAAAACTTGTTTATCATTAATAGAATTAATTATTGATTGTCAGGGATGAAGTCACTTTCTCCAGAGGCCAACGGTACTAATAAACAGCACGTGTGAATAATTAGTATCTGCTGAGTACTGTTAAGAGTGTTTATAAATTCTCGTCCTTACAGAATCGGCGAAGTAAGCCGGCATAAAGTAATCATTGCTTGATTTTCACAAGACAATTCATTGTCCTGCTCTCAAGATTATTGAACAATATTCTTTAATATTGCATACTCTTTTAAAAACCCCATGACCCCGGTATAATTAATATTATGTGCTGTGAAGGGGAACGTAATAATTTTTCTCTCTTTCTCTCTCTCTCTCTCTCTCTCTCTCTCTTAGTAATATGAGTTTGTTCTTTCACAATTTTAGTCAGAGTAACTAAGCTGAAATCCATGGTCGTTTCTCACACCCACGTACACGCATATTCTACTCACTTCTACACCCACAACGCATTAACACCCTCACCGATATCCCCCAAAACACACACACCCACACCCACACCCTCACTCCCAGCCATTCCCACACCCACACTCACACGCCACACCCACACTCTCCCACCGTCCCGTGCTGACCCTCTCTCCAACACTGAACCCAAACACCTGTGCCGCCTGATTTGATAACAGATGAAATTTACTTGTCCAACTCGTTTTTAAAGTATAATTTGTAAAGCCGGGAATCACTGTCATGATGCAATTGTTATTATTTGATAAATAGAAACGGGGAAATTTATGACTTATTAGTTTAGAAGGCGGACTATAGTTGGATTATGTGATTTAGTAACATCCCTTTTTCTGCCATTTTTTTTTACTTAAAGCACTCATTATTCTTTTTTATGCTATTGAAAGAAATCACCTTATTTTGGAGAAGGTATAGAATAAATAAGTACGAGGCAATGTGAAAATTTAGTACGCGAAATATATGACCAAAGAAGCCAAGCGTTCAAAAAAGTAAACAGAGTAACAGCGATGGAAAATAAAGAGATGGAATAACATGTCTCAGAGAAAGGTTGGAGGAATTCAGTGGCAGGAAGGAGCTGATGACAAGAAAAACCTGTTCATCCACTTGTTTAGAAGAACTGTACATGGAAAACCCCTAGATATGAAAGTTGAATCCCTGGGCGAATGAATTCCTTGTGCAAAATCAAGACAAAGAAGGAAGAAAAAAAATATGTTCAGTACACCTAAACTCTGTGACTCTGATTTTGTAAAGGAAATTATACAATCATTCAAAGAAAAATCAAACGAAAATGAGGCAACTCGGAAAAAAAAAAAAAAAAAAAATTAATTCGTGTGCTGTTGAAGGTTTATGGACACTATGTTGTAGATTGTGGCGAGTTGAATGGTGGAGCAAACGTTTTTAGGGCATAACAACATCCAGGTTGATTTTACCCGCAACATAATTTAGATCCATACCAGAAATCATCTCTGACTCATGTTGTGACAGTTTTCATGGAGACTATGATAAACTGCTGGAAAAGTTAAGAGCGGAGTCATCAATCAAAGTGTGAATGGGGTATAAAGTCACTAATGAATGATAGGAAGACAGTTGTTCAAATGACGGAATTCAACAGATACAAAGGTAAGAGTTTTTAAAGCAAGTTTTATATCAGGATTTCATAGCACTCGTTTACTACAACATTTAAAGCTATCGACCACAAACTTCGGTCCACAGACTCATGCATCAATCGTCCAATCCTTTCCTGCTCCATAAACAGCGCAGGGCCGAGGGCTGGGCTACACGATTCCGGGGCTTAAGACAATAGTAACCAGTCTCACAGCCCCTGAGTGGTGTTGTATGAGCAGTAAACCTCAGCCATGCCTCACATGTAAACCATTATGGGTCTCATCCAACTGGAGCGCCTTAACCCAGAGGAGCACCAGGTGGCACTTGGTTATATGCTTATCACCCAACGTAGTAAAAAGTTTCCTGGGTTACAGTAAGCCATTTGCTTTGACAGTCCACAGAAAAGTAAAAAAAAAAAAAAAAATGAAGCAGTAATGCTGGTTAATAAGAAAAGTATGTACAGAATATTCGGTATTGAACTTGTGGTTTTCAAAGAACAAATTAATAACAAATTACTAAGGGACAATCTATCAGCATGAGAAAAGAAAAAAAGGCAAAAATTTATACAGTTGTGCAGGCGAACTGGTAAGCTTTCAGAGGAAACTATTTCCCTGCCTATTTTGAGCTTTTTCTCCCCAAAATACCAAATATAATTAAGTTTCTGATCTTACCTGAAGTATATATCTGAGAACCTAGTGGATGGTAAATATTCATACATTATATCTGTATTTATGATTACTGTGAAACTAAGAGGGCACAGGTTGCCTGTGCTCTGATGCCTCCCTCTCCCTGCAACTACACCACTGTTTTGCCCTTTACATGACTCATACTCACACCCAAGCATAAATTGAAAGTAACAAAACACACACACACACACACACACACACACACACACACACACACACACACACACACACACACACACCAAAGACAGCATTCTCATCGGACAAGGATGCTCCGTAACATATCTTCTTATCACATCATTCCTGCACATGACTCGTTCTTATTGCCATTTGCGTCATTTTCTAGGAACCGTCAACACTGAAAAGTTAAAAGTAGCCAACAAGGATATGATATTAAACAGTAAAGGAGGAGGTGTGAGCAAGCCTGTAGTGCCGAGAGTAGGCTTTAAGAGTAACCATCTGGAGGACGGGCAGTTTCATTTACTACCCTATTATTTTTTCGGCGAGAGGTGGGGAGGGGTGTATTATGTATCAGTTCTGTCAGTTATGAACAGTCTGTATCACACGTCACAAAGCCAGCAATGATGAAATACGGTCAGACATGTTCTATCATCAGCATATTCTGAAGTTATCATCAAATTCCGGGGTCTTTTCTGGCCTTTCACGCTCTCTGACTTAATATTCCATAATAAACCCGAGGTAATAAAACACTACATTGATCGGGCCACAACAGAAAGTCTTTCATTACCGCTCAAAATATATATATATATTTTTTTTATATCTGTCACGCGATCATATTGCTTCTTTTGCAAAATAAGCTTCCCGGAGAATGGCTGTGCTGAACCAAATTCATACTTTCTACAACACTGCACATTTACTTATAATTTATCTAGGCTTTATTCATCCCTGTGTGGGGTTCAGTTTCTATGTGTAAGAAACTCACCACACAAGGCACGTCTAAAGGTAATGGAGTCAAAGGCTTTTCATGTAATCCATTACCTATCTTCCTGTCACTAATTCGCACCTATCTTCTCGTCAACCCTACGTATCTCTCCTCCTATCGCCATTTCAGTGGTAACTCATTTTTTTTTCTTTTTCTCTTTCCTCATTACGTCGGGCATGCACTACCCATCTACACACGCATTCTCATCCATTTTCTGTCACCTTATCCAATGTAAAAGTTAACAAGTACACACGGTCCTCTATATTTGCAACTGGGCAGCTCAAGAACTGTCTTCCTCCGTCTGTTTTTCCCACTGCCAGCGAACTTCTCTATTCAAACACAGTGGATCCAGGCATCTTAAAACGGGATTGATCTAGATTTTTGCCTTTGTTCTTCTGGAAAGAAGACCTTCTTGCTGACTTTCTACATTCGTTTTATTTATTTGTTTTCTTACATAAAATAATGGAGGACTGGTGTGCCCAGGTCATCATCACGCAGCCGATAGGAGCCAGCTAGAGTTAGTTATGTTCTACACACTCTTAATGATGGATGCAGACTGACCGCAGCTAATAACCATAGGCATTCCATAAATGTTTGTTAAGACTGAGGATTGCCTTCCCCTTCGCAATTTAAGTTCCAGGCATACCGCTGCTGGCGTCAAGCAGCGGCTTGAAGACTAGGGTAAATGAACAGAGGAGGAGCCATGTATGCCACGACTTTCACACTGCAATTATCAGACATTTCACTTCCATAACGTACTTTTTAATGCTTGCTACCTTCAGACAATATTACTGAGCCTAGGTGGGATTTTTCTGTTCAGCCTCTAAGGGTTGGTTATCACTTTATTTATTCCCTTTCCTAGCACAGACTCATCATAAGATTAATCAAACCGTCTGGAGGCAGCAGAAATAAAGTTACTGCAACATCGTAGTGACGGAGTCAACCACACGGCCTTTAATATCAGGCAGCAGCGGCAACACTCTGGAATATAAGCGGGGGAGCAGCCAGCTTGGCCACCGATTACACGATACAACTGCCACCCGGCCTTCCTGCCTTCTGCCAGTTTTTCCTGCCTGCCCAGACACCGTGGAGCTTGACGGTCGTATTATTAACGCCGAAAGCGCGATGGTGCCAACAAACCCTCAGTATTTGAAAGATAATTTCTTAAGAACGTGATAATAAATATGCAAGTCAGTTTTGTTATCAGCTTAGCCATTTTCGATTAAATTTAGCTTATTTTTGTTTCATGCATCTTTTGAGGCCTCTTCTAAACATTAGTCTATAAATCAAAAGGGTGAGCCAAACCTGTGAGCTTTGGATAGGGTATTGGAGGTGTGGAGGTCACTGCAGTGGTATTTGCACAGTAGATGGAGACCGGAGTAAAGGAAGAAAATAAAATTTTGTTGTTCTTGATGTTATCGTGAAGTCACATAATACTGGTTGTTGTAATACTGGTAGATGTAGTTGTAGTCGTAATATATGCAGTAGTATCATTAACATTAGGGATGGAAGAAAACATCGCGTTCAATTCCTAACGATCAATTGTTACTTGGAATGTGCAGCGGTTGCCTTCATTCTTACTAGAATGATTGCGGTGGTTGGTTGGTGGTTGACGTGATGGTTCTGGGATTAACGGCAGTAATGTTGCGAGAATCTTGTTACTTGGTACTAAATATTATAATAGTCACCCTACCCTCTGTCGATTCGTTTCGGATGAAGTTACGAGGAGACTCTGTCGATTCGTTTCGGATGAAGTTACGAGGAGATTACCTTTACTGAGTGTTCTGGGTCGAATTTTAAGTTGTTTTGAAGAGTTTGTAACGCATTTTTCGTAGCAATAAATTCTGCATGTTACACCTTAATATCTTCTTATATGTTACTGGTGGTACTACCTTCATATGAAAAAGCTACAAATAAAGCCTACACCAGAAAGATAACATGTTCTGTGCAAAATATTTTGCTTAGGAAGAGGGGTTACAAAACCTCCTCTACCATGGCCTCAGTTCTGACTTTTAGGGTGTCTGTCTATGGGCCCTGTCACACTGCTAGTCTCCAGTCACAAGTTAAGTTAAAAGCTGGAAAAAGAATATTCGTTTCTTTGGGCCACGTTTTGGGCAGCTCGTTTCTCACTGCCAATTGTCATGTCTGGTAGTGAAAAATAGAGTAACCAGAACGTGGTCCAGTGGAATGGGGTGTTCTAATTTCAGTCTGCACCCCAACCTACACGATCGGACAGCTTATGTCAGAATATGTCTGATTCCAACCTCAGTGTGACGAGGATCTTACATCTTAGATCAAGGATCTTACCTTTACAGGTAAGGACGTGGACTTTTAGTGTATTCCATATGAACAAAGATTCCATGGCAAACTGTATCAGAGAATGAAAAGGTATTCGAAGGAGTTAATTCAGAATTCGAATTTCTTTATCAAACAGCGATTTATCTACGTACAATGCTCGAGATACCTCGAAATTCAGTAGTGAAAAGCAGTAATTACTACCAACGTCGCGCTTCATGCAGATGAATATTTTACGCACAGATAGTGCACAAAACGGGTGGTGATTATATTTTATTGCGTAGACATTAGCAAAGAACTCCCTTCTTTGGGACATTAGTTTCTCTGGCCGACGCATCTTTGTTCGATTCCTCCTCAGCGTGCTGGAGATGGACGCCCTCATGTGATGGCATTGATATAACCAAGCACCAGAGCAATACGGTTATACAATCTTCTATTACTCAATAGCTGTTCCCCAGAAAGAGGATGCTGGAGGACTAGGAAGGCTGCTTTAGCCTGCAGTTCACTGGGTTCGCGTCCATATGAGCTTGGAATTCTCTCTCTCTCTCTCTCTCTCTCTCTCTGCAGTAAGAGTTAGTGGTTGTGGTAAGACTGGCTGAGATGCAGATCGATGTGAATGGCGGTGACAGTGAGACGAGGATATTTTTTCTTGAATGTTTTTGAACAAGGAGATATATTAACACATTTTGTACGAAATGTAAAGGCAGTGTTCAGATTTTGCTTTATCCTTTTTTTTTTTTACCGTTCCAGCATCGAATCTGATTTAATAAATAACATACAGAAGGACAATAAGGTGTAATGTGCAGAGAAAATCTGTGAGGAGGAGGTGCTGAGAATTTTCGTGAGACAGCAAGCATGCGACTATAATAGTATATCATGGACGCCTTAGGCAAAACAAAACATAAACACATGACAGAAAGTAACCAGATGTGAACCAGAAGGAACATTCAGTGTGTGCGACATCCACGTCTATGAATTGGTCAAAGGGCCTAATTTGACTTTGGCCTGCGACCTTAGCCGTCTACTAATTTGTTTCGAAATCTAATCATTTCATTCATCCTCACGATTAACCCATCCATCAAGTTTGGTTCAGATCGAATCAAAAGTGTGCTGACGTTTTTCTGTGATTTTGAAATTTGATCTTTCCCTTTGATCTTGTGCTTTGACTGATTGTTTGAAAATAGTATGTTATCGTTGCCATACATTGAACCCAACTACAAAGTCTGATCTAAATCGAATGAAAAGTTGATCTTCCCATACGATCTTGACCTTTGATCTATTAGCCTCAAATGCAGTAACTCAACCTCTTGGCTCATCACCAGCCATTCAGCAAGGTTGGTCCAAGTTGGATCAGAACTGTTTATTTGCTGACACTTAGACACATGAATCGAACATTGACATTTCCCTGTGACCTTGACCTTTGCCGGATTGTTCTCAAAACTCTCAGCCCTTCCACTAACTTCGGTCTGAACCTAATGAAAACTGCATATGTTAACATTGTCAGAGGAAAGTTTGACCCAGCCCCGTGGCCCTGACCCTTGATCTGCTGTTCTCAAAAACAATAGGTTAACCCCCTGGCCATTCTCAAGACATCCACCAGGTAAAATCAGATCAAGAATGAGTTGATTTGTTCACCCACACCCACACCCACCCACCCACACACACACGCACGCACGCACGCACGCACGCACGCACGCACGCACACACACACACACACACACACACACACACACACACACACACACACACACACACACACACACACACACACAAACGGGCGTGCGTGAGCACAACAATCCTTTCTCGCTTCGCGAGCGCATGTGTAATGGTGACCAGCAAGGGCAAAAGCGATTCAAGAAAATAAGAACACATAAGACCTAGATTAAGGTGACTGTAAAAGCTGTGTGACTAAGAAGTCAAATAAAATTACGGGAAGAGAAAGAAAGAAAGTATTAGAAGGTATTAAATTTCCCTGGCGGCCCTCCCACCTCCAATTTCAGCGCCTCGGGTACGACAGCCCCACCTTGAAGAGCATTTAATTGTTTGGCTGGAGAGGGAAAAGAAAAAATATATTGTGAGAAAACTGATGCAATACCTAAAAGAACTTAAGTATTATACAAACGCGAGAGAGAGAGAGAGAGAGAGAGAGAGAGAGAGAGAGAGAGAGAGAGAGAGAGAGAGAGAGAGAGAGATCTGACAATTTAACTGTTATTGTTAATATTGTTATGATAGGTCGTACAGTTAAAATACACGTTATTTCACTAAAAATATTTGTCATTCTTGCCACGCGTCATTTTCTTTTTTCTTCCTTATCTAAACATTATGACTTAAGTCATTAATATATGCCAAATGCGTACTAGATTTTACACCAGGAAACAGATTATCCAGAGTTTTAGACGTTAAAACAGTTAATAAATGCTTATCACATTAGTTTTCGGGACATGAAGGTCACCATTATGCCTTTCGTAGTAAAGCTTTGCAATTTTGGAGCTTGATAAAATGAGGTTCAATACGTAGTTACCCAGATTCATTTTTTTTTTAACTTATGAACCCTTTTTTTTTTTTTTTTTTTTCCTATGATGCTGTTAGGATACATTATGATTACAGTAACTTTTTGCTCAATCATTAGCTCTGAATAGCATATGACACCTAAAATACATTCTTAGAGTATTATCGTGTTGATTTGGATGAATACGAGTACTGATGCCATCAAAGTGTGTAGTGTTATCGTCAGGAATACCGGTATGTCATAACTGAGTTACGTATTCTGATAAACATTAACTTATTTTTTTTAAGGTAGGATCCAGCCATACTTAAGGAAATAACCTTTGCCTTTGTGTATAGTTATCACAGCCATAAAACTGTAATGAAGCATTTATTGTTACTGATGGTGTTACAATAAAAAAAAAAAATGGTGTCATCAGCACACTGCACAAGCAAACCTCATTACAGGTATAATTATGTCCACCATGTCATAACACACATACTAAGAATAGAACTGGACCAATTGGCGAGCCTTCAAGGACACCACAGTCTCTTTCAGTGTCAGTGGAAACCCATTAGTTTGGACTGACTGATTTTTTAAAGTTAATTTATAAAATGAGAAAAGGATTACACTTTTACTCTTTAATGATCTATAGATATGAATATTTTGACTACTACCACCGAGTGCCTTTTACATATTGCACAGTGTCAGCATTGGTAGCATTTTTCTTGCTCATATTTCTGTAAATCTGGTTAGTTCCATTATTAATGTCTGTATAATACTTTACTCTGAAGCATGTTGACTCTTATCCTCTATATGCTGGGTGGCATCAGTCTATGGCACCGACCTACCTAGGATCAATAGCTGAAATAAACATTTTTTCATTATATAATGAAGCAACACGAGAGCAAAAATGCCCATAATGATTGAAAAAACACACAGTATCACCATTTTCTTTGGTTCGATATTTGAAATGGTATTCGGAGTAAAAAAAAAAAAAAAAAAATCCATGACTAAACAGCCAAAACGTACCTTCACTTATGTCGCTCTAGCTCCTCTCACAAACAACATATGAGTGTACTTTAAACATGTGTAAGTATAGGACAGTTTAAATATTGAGACAGAAACAAGTTACTTTCGCACAACCCGTCCGATTTCCTTTTTATAAATGACACAGAAGCCTCAAGTTCAATGGCATCTTAGAACTGGATGTCAGTGTTTTCTGCTGGTAATAAACATATTTTGATTTCATGGACTGTTTCCCAGACACAGATATTGAAATACTGACACTGTTGCCAGGCTTCTGGTTCAGCCAGATTATATAAACACTGGGCAGGCATGAATTAGATTATTTCATGCTAAGTGAAAAGCAACTGATTTATTCTAAGAGTATAACAGAATAGACAACAGTAATTTAGATATAAAATGACTAAAATTAATAGTCTCCGGGTTTAAAGATAGGAACATTTAATCAAAAAATTATCTTAACACCCATCCGTCTTACGTTTAAATCAACGAAAGAAACGAATGAAAACATCCTCCAGTAACTACTGATAGATGTACATGGCCGGTAATTTAATCAGTTTGACATGAAGAACTTTATGCAACATATGGAGTTAACAGTTCATTCAGAAATATTTGCCCAAAGAAAAAAACCGATAAGCAACAGCGCTCATTGTGAAACCAACGGTCACCCTTGTAAAGATATATAGATATATATTTTCATTATATCTAGTGTACAATAAATGAAAAGCCTCAGACAGGAACAGACCAAACGCTGACGATCATGGACAGGACAAGCAATGGAGTACACGGACGGTTTGGGGTACAGAGGCTCTAGCTAAAAAATACTGCACCACACCTCTTGATGATTACTACTCAAGCCACCTGACAACATTATGAGGCCATTCTGTAACTGCCAGGGCAAAGGGACAGGGGCTCGAGCGCCATTGAGCCCTACCTGTGCACGCCCTTGTGGACAAGGGACATTCTGAGGATAGTGGTATGTTATGTATGATGGACAAATGATGAGGTGAAGGAAAGGCAGTATTTGTTTTTTTATGCAAGGTAGAAGGAAACAAAGGCTGAAGACCATAAGATTTTTCTTTCCAAGAAAAAAAGAAACTCAGATTCAACAAGTTCTGTTCAGTTCGAGTATGCCTGGACATATAACATTTAAAAGACTGGAACTCATAGGCAAAAGGAAATACAGACAAAGTAAGAAAGTTCCAGAGTTGACTTGTTGCATACATGACGGACTGGGAGTCCCAGTTAATTCTTGCTTTGGAGAGTTTGATAGAAATGGAGTGATAGATTGCTGCCAGACGGCTGCAATATGCCTGCCGTAATGGAAGAGGAATGCAAACTGACAGTTCAGAAAGGCAGTGGCCATTGCAGGAGCGATAGAAAAGAGATAAAGCTGTAACCGGTGAAGAGCCAAAGGTTGAAGGGAGCCAGCAAGAGGAGGACAGCTGATGGGACGAAAAGCCTTTGACTCCATACTGTTGGGAAGAACTGCTTGTGCTGAACCTCCCCCCACATATGAGAGTTGTGCTCTAGAAAGGGGCTAATAAAACTATGTATAAAGACAATAGCTGTGAGGAGGTAAAAAAGGCATGGAGTCGGCTTAGCACACCTAATTGCTTGGAAACAGAGTTTGCCAGAAAGACATTATTATCTCCATGAAAGTCCCGAGAGGATGACCCCAAGTATATACAGAGATGATGGAGCATTGAGTTGAATAGTGTTAAATAATAAAGGATACTCCCGTGGAAGATTATGGTGGGACGAAAGGTGTAGAAACCGAGTTTTGGATGCATTAAAAACAATGTTACTTTTACCCCAACCAGAAATATGAGCTGGGTAAGAAATTAGGTGTTTGTTGACGTAGGTAACTGCTGTGGTGGACGTGAGAAGCAGACGGAGAGGTGAAGGGTGGCTGTCATCAGCATAAGGGGGGATTGGGTTAAATATACAGCTTAGAAGGCCATTCATGAATAGAAGGAAGTTGGTGACAGGATAGAACCACGAGGAACACCACCACTGATAGTTCAAGGAGAAGATTGGTGGCCGTCTACAGCAGCAGCTATAGAATGACTAGAAAGGAAGCTAGTGAAGAAGGTACAGATAGAATACAAACTATGAAAGGGTAGTCTGGAAGTTCAAGATTTGTGCCAAAGTCGATCGAAAGCCTTTGAGATATCACTTGCAATGGCAAATCTTTCGCCAAAGACTGAAAGAATGATTACCAAGAGTCTGAAGAGAAGGTGCATAGTACGTAAGAGGAGGGCCTCTAACAGAGCCACTACTAGCGATAAGAAAGTTATGATAGGAAAAATGCTTTAAAATGTGTTTGTTTAAAAGAGATTTAAAAACTTTAGAAATACAGGATGATTAAGCAACTGATCAATAGTTACAGGGATAGGAACGGTCACTCCTCTTTAGGACGGGCTGCATGAAAGCAAACTTCCAGCAAGAAGGGAAGGTACATATCGACAAAGGTAAAAGAATATATATATATTCACGGTATTGGCACAGAAGTACAGTACTTCATAACAGCTTGAAGGACCTCATCAGGCCTGACGGTAGTGGAGGCAGAAACTACATGAAATGAAGAAATTGAATGTAAGTCATGAGGAAGTCAGATGCGGGAAGAGATGGAGGAACAGCAGTGGAATCGTCTAAGGCAGCGTTTCTCAGCTGGGGTTTCCCGGAACCCTAGGGTTCCGTAAGAGGTCGCTAGGGGTTCCCAGAGAAATAGTGATAAATAGGCTATCTTATGTAAAAGCATCTCTGTGTCATTTTTGTGTTTAATTTCATATTTGTAATTTTACTATACACGTGTATCATCAAGTGACTCACTCGAGTACAGGACACATGCACGGTCTCCATCAGTCCCGAATGTTCTTCCTGGTGTGCTGGTGCAGTCCCTCATTCACACGCGTTATACAGTAAATGTTACCCATCATTTAGGGATTTTATATGAATTTTAACAGTTTAAGTATGTTTATGATTTTGTTAGTTTATGGGAAGTTTTTGTGTGTTCTCTCTCTCTCTCTCTCTCTCTCTCTCTTCCAAGGTTAATTCTTCTCTTTGCCTTCATTTGCTTCAGTTTTATTTGTTTAAGTTTGACTGATCTAGGTATTGTAGTAATACTAGTAGTTATTATCTGTTTTCGTTCTGTTTATATGTGTTACTGTCATAAAAAGACTGTGTATAAACTTGTAGAGAATTTATATATATATATATATATATATATATATATATATATATATATATATATATATATATTAAAGTTGTGGACGAGCGGTTGTTATAAGTGAGTAGCTTTGTATGTAGATAATCTTCGTTCCCATTTGTCATGCAATGACAGGAGAGGTAAAGAATAGTATGGGACTATTTTTATTTGTCTTGGAAATATTAACACTCTCACACACGAGTGAAGTTAAGTAGAGTCCCGCGAGCTACCTCCTGTCTCTCTCTCTCTCTCTCTCTCTCTCTTTCTCTTCCATGTTGCTAAGCCTTTCTCCCTACTACCTGCCGATTCTATGGCCTGTCTCTTTCTGACTCTGCTTCCTAAATTCTGGTGTAGCAGGGGTCGTGTCACGTGTGTTACACTGTGCTTGGAAAGTTCTAGTTCTGTGTGTGAGTATGTGTGTATGTGTGTGTATGGTCACGAGGCGCTGTCGTGTGCCTATAAAGCATTCCTTGAGTTAAGAGTGTGTAAGCATGTTTAGCATTGCTCGATTCTTGCAGACACAATACCTTCTCAGCATCTGACTTCCTGCTTCTATCTGTCTCTCTATCTATCTATTTATCTATTTATCTATTATGATTTGTAATTATAATATGGAGACCTGACATTGCTCGGCCGTGCAGCTGAAGTTCCTTCGACAGTAATTATCATTGACATATGCTAATCTATTAGTACATAATATTGATTATAATATTGTATACATATAACATTCATAGTAAATAGTAATTATTCAGTAATATTACATTTTAAACAAGTTGTATACATATTTGAATAAATGCAATTGTTGTTGTACGACATTTTGTAAGATGTGTATGTATAAAAGACATACGCTTATAATTGTGCAATGGTAATACTGCTAGGTTATACATTACATATTGAGTTATCCCTTTAGTAATGTCTAATATTTCACCTAACTTGTAAGATGATTCTGATAATACAGAATTGTGGTAATACATAATTGTAACATTGTGAATTGTTACATGATTGTATTGTAATTGTTACATTGTAGTAACATTGTAGTAATACATAATTGTAATATTTTATGAATTGTTACATAATATTGTGGTAATGCATGATTGTGTTGGGCTTATAATTGTAGTTACATTTTGTTAATGCAACTGTTACATAATTGTGTTGGCCTTATAATTGTAGTTAAGGTTACATAAAAGTTACATCTTGTTAATGCAACTGTTACACAATTGTTACATAATGTTTGTAGTTACATAATTGTAGTTAAAGTTACATAAAAGTTACATCTTGTTAATGCAACTGTTACATAATTGTTACATATTGTGTGTAGTTACATAATTGTAGTTAAAGTTACATAAAAGTTACATCTTGTTAATGCAACTGTTACATAATTGTTACATATTGTTTGTAGTTACATAATTGTAGTTAAAGTTACATAAAAGTTACATCTTGTTAATGCAACTGTTACATAATTGTTACATATTGTTTGTAGTTACATAATTGTAGTTAAAGTTACATAATGCAATCGTTTGTCGTTACATAATTGTTACATATTGTTTGTAGTTACGTAATTGTAATAATTGCAGTCCTGACATTGAATCTGGTCATGCTGCGGTCGATGATAGTGATGATGTGCCATGCCACTTGCTTGTTGAGACAACAATTTGCTTTTTTGTTTGTAGTTTATGTGGTATTTTGGCATTTGTAGTAACACTTACACTTATTTTCATTTGTTTGTTATGTGATCTTACTCTTTCTTGTTTTTTTTTTCTTTCTTTTTTTGTAGGTATTGATTTTCTATAGTTTGTTTTTCTTCGTTTGTCTACGCTTTTTCTATGTTGTTCATGGTTGCATAATTGCTGGCTAATTTTCTTGGGACCCTTTTTTAAGGTTTAGTTTATATTGCACAGATATTACTGAAAATGATATTATATAGTCCCATATATTGTTATTTTATAAAAAAAAATATATATACACTATATACAGTATTAACTATATACACTGACTTGTTGTTCACTTGTACCTATCGTGGGCAATATATGTGTCAGCACTGTGTGGAAATCATTGTCTTTACGATTGTGTTGAAGATGTTCATTCTTGCTAACGTCATTTGTGTTGGCCATTTTTTTTTTTTTTTTCTGGTTTTCCTTGTAACTTAATTTATCTGTTTCCACAAGGTAGCTTTAATTAATAAATGTTTAGTACAGTTCTTTTAATCGCTCACTGAGTAACTGTGATGGTATATTTTCTTTATCACTTTGTAGATGTAATAATGTATAGCTGTATGTATGAAACACGTATTTTATGTAGGTATAAATGGTAACACTCGTTGGTAGTAAATAAATGCTATGATAAATGAATGAATATATACAGTGTAGAATATTTATTGTTGGTGCAAGTATTTAATGATTGAATTATGATGATAACTGAAGTAGGTATATGAATTTAAGTTGTAACTATACAGCACGTTTTATATGTTTGTGCAGAAGTTTTTTGTCTCTCATTGTGTATTGTATAAATGAAGTAACTCACTAATTTTTACTGTGGTGGAAATGGTGTGAGTGGTGGTGCACGTGGTGATAGCGTTGTTCTTCACGGGTTGATTGACATGCTGTGGGGTGTCAGACACACGGCTTGGCGTCGTCTCAGCACACGTATGGTGACGTCGATTTCCCACACTGGTAGCTGTGGTGAGTAAATGAGTAGCGATGAGTAACTTGAGTGAAGATGAGTAAGATGGGTTGTGTATATGGACTTGGTATTTGCTTCGTCGTCTTGACCTCTTGACTCCTGCGTCAGCGGTGGAGGTTGGGTGGATGTAGCAGAGAGAGGAGGGTGAGGTCTGGTGGTTGTGAGTTGTGAGTCGTGTCTCATTCTTCGTTTGTTTGTTTTGTTTTTCTTTGTCGATGTTTTCTCGGTCCTTTTCTCTTGTGATTTACTCGTTGTGGAATGAAGACTGCCGCTACTTGTAGGTGCGTGTAGAAGATTATACAGACGACTCGTAGAGTTGTTACTTGTAGTTGATTGTAGATTGTTGTAGTTCGTTGGTTCGTCGTAGAAATTGCAAGACTGTTTGTATCAGTACTTTGTTAAACTACTTGCAAGGCGTCCTGTGACCTCTTCACCTCTACATCAGCGTGATGATCGGGGAGACGGAGGGGGCTGGTTGGAGAGAATACTGTCAGGAGCTGGTTGTGAGTTGTTGGTTGTGAGAGGTATTTTTTGCTTTCAATCTTGATATTTTGTAGGAATTCACTGTTGATTCGTAGACGAGGTTTGTATCCCACCGCTGCCACCAAATGTCATAAAAAGACTTTGTATAAACTTGTAGAGAAGTTATATATATATATATATATATATATATATATATATATATATATATATATATATATATATATATATATATATTAAAGTTGTGGACGAGCGGTTGTTATAAGTGAGTAGCTTTGTAAGTAGATAATCTTCGTTCCCATTTGTCATGCAATGACAGGAGAGGTAAAGAATAGTATGGGACTATTTTTATTTGTCTTGGAAATATTAACAAAGTCTCTCACACACGAGTGAAGTTAAGTAGAGTCCCGCGAGCTACCTCCTGTCTCTCTCTCTCTCTCTCTCTCTCTCTCTTCCATGTTGCTAAGCCTTTCTCCCTACTACCTGCCGATTCTATGGCCTGTCTCCTTCTGACTCTGCTTCCTATATTCTGGTGTAGCAGGGGTCGTGTCACGTGTGTTACACTGTGCTTGGAAAGTTCTAGAAGCCTGTGTGTGAGTATGTGTGTATGTGTGTGTATGGTCACGAGGCGCTGTCGTGTGCCGATAAAGCATTCCTTGAGTTAAGAGTGTGTAAACATGTTTAGCATTGCTCGATTCTTGCAGACACAATACCTTCTCAGCATCTGACTTCCTGCTTCTATCTGTCTCTCTATCTATCTATTTATCTATTATGATTTGTAATTATAATATGGAGACCTGACATTACATATGATACTGGTTATTTATGTTTATTTTTGTGTGTGAATGAAAACCTCCGCATGAGGTCTCTTGAACAAGCAGTTTGACTTCAATTATTTATTTATTAATCTTTTGCATTGTCAGTAAACTTCAGATAAACGTAAGTTATTTTTTGCTTAAACCAGTTATCAGTAAGAATATGTTATGTTCTCCTTATGAACTTTAAGTTTATACAAGAGAAAGAAAGATATTAATAATGATGTATAGAACTTTTTATGTACGGGTTCCCTGAGACATGAAAAGTATTTCAAGGGTTCCATAAGGGTAAAAATGTTGAGAAACGCTGGTCTAAGGTGTAAATGCAGGAGACAGTATGGGCGACGAGTTCTTTTTCTGTAGAAGATGCAGCTGCAGAGCCATCAGAACGGAAAAGATGAGAAAAGAATTATGAAAAAAAAAATTGTATAAAGGTTTTTGGAAGGATGCCAGAAGGAACTGGAAGAATTTGAGTGGCAGAGGTAAAAGCATTTAGCACGAATGATATTATCCTTAGTAGAGTGAAGAACGAAAGAAATATATGCTTTGTTGCACGAGAGAGAAACCTCCTTAATGCGTGATGTCATTCAGCCATGGAAGCAGAAGTCATTCTAGGGAAACTCAAATAATTCATGCCTGAGAACATATCAATCAGCAGCCCCCAAATGCCTCAGATGCTACAGTACTTTTTGGGAGGGTCTGCAGGACTTACTGGAGCGATAGGACAGGTTTTTAAGTTGACAGGGTTGTGATTGGAGAGAACAGATCATCAGGGTAACATTGCTCGAATGTGCATATAGGGTAAGAGATTATTAAAGCTCGTAAAAAAAAAAAAAAAAAAAAAAAGATACGGATTCATTTGTATATTTGCTACCAATTGTAATATCAGTGGTTACGACACAGAAAGGTTAGAGAAGAGTTCATATTCTATGAGAAACTGAATGTGCGTTGTTTAGTTTGATTCTTAACATTTTGTCAGAGAAAGGTAATGCTTCAAAGAATCAGCAGGACAGCCAATTTGCTGAGACCAAGGTGTTGTCCCTTTCTGACGCATAATCCTGTCAAACTATTATTTACGAAAGTGTTAATGGAAAATAAGTTGTTTCTACGTTTGAGGAAAGATCATTCATTGGCTATGAGTATGCTGTGCACAAGTTAATTGGCAGAAGAAAAAAAATCTCAAATATGTTGACTTTTGAAAATGGTTATTAAATTCTATCATTAGTGGCTTTAGACTCTTGAGATTACTCCATGTCCCCCCTGAAAATGCACCATGGACCACAGTGGGCCATGACCCCGTTTGGGAACCAGTGGCCAAGGCACAAAAAGAGAATGTTGTCGTGATTAATAAAGGTAAATATTCACTTTCTGCACCCACTTTTCCTTCTACCGATGAAGCTAGTTGTGTATTCGCTACTCCTACCACACTCAGCATGTGTTCCAAGTAACCTACTGTACCTCCGTCACGCATTTCAGGTGGCTGTCTCCCTAGTCTCCATGTTCCATTTATCATCCACAGCATGTATACCCCTACCCATTGTGCAGTTAATACATCTCCCATCTAACACTTTACCTCTGACACAACTACATCTTTTATGGATTCGCCAGTAATAAGTTGTAAAGAGAATAATTTCCTCTCCACTCCTTTATATACACACCACAGTGTACACACCTTGTTCCACGACATTACCTCTCTCACACCTACTGGTAATGTCTTCTTTTACGGATATTAACACTCAGCCTTCACTCTCATCTTAAATGTCAGGACCAACTGCCTAGCCCCGGGCTCCTACGCTCCTCATGGGGCAACGTAGGACTGGATGATAGATGGATGGATGAACACTCATCCCATTTGAATTTCTCCCATCACTCCACCTCTCATACCTCTTTCTAGACTCTTCCATGCTATCATCAATCAAACTAAATCAGCAGTAAATAGCTCCCTTTGTAACCCATTTCTAAACTCCGTTGTTGCTGCTTTAAGTGTCAAGATGAACAGCCACAGGATCTACGGTGAACCATAATGTACAAAAAACACTGATGAATTACATGTGCACACATATCGAACCACAGCATATCAGATGCAAGGATGAACAAGGAAATGAAGGTGACGGTGATGGTGCAATCAGCAGAAATGCAAGAGACTGGAGATTCAATTCTACCGGCGTACAAGACTATGAAGTTTTTTTTTTCCCTTGTTTCTCTTCCTTGATATGTTAGGAGGCTTTCCAGCACCTCTCTCTTAACGTTTTATTTGAAAATTTACACACTGCTATACTTCTGTCTCTTACTTGCCTTTCCCATAGAGAGGCAGCTCAAAAAAACATTTAAGGAAATAACTGCATCATAAACCGAAACAATAACAGGTAGAGAAGAGGTGTTAGGCATCCCCGTTACCTCATGATAATACAGTCCCAAGTTTCTTTCTGTACTGCTCCTGGATGTAACACAGACTCTTACCAATCATACCTTGTGGAACATTTTGGTGTTTTCTTTGTCACAGTCACATATACTGTATCTGTGATCGTTCATGTCCACAACATATTGTCCATGTATTTCAATAATACACTTGATATACCTAAATAAACTTTTTCTTCATCTCCTTCCATAGGCCTCTCCTTTTTTTTTTTTTTTTTTTTCCGTGTTTTGGTTGTGGCTGGTTCCACTACACATTTTTGTGCTTTTCTTACTATAGTAGATTGCTTGAATCAGACCTCGTCTAGTTTTTTTTTTTTTTTTACGTATCAAAATTATTTCCTGTTGTTTCAAGTTAGACTCTCTCTCTCTCTCTCTCTCTCTCTCTCTCTCTCTCTCTCTCTCGACTGGGTACACAGAAAATCTCTTTTCGAGGTCCAAAATTCCACCTACGACGCAAACCAGTCGCCTCTGTTATAAGCCACAGGTCTTAAGGTATTTGTGGGGTTGATTTTATGACACACCGATGGGTCCATGCGGAAAATCAATGAAAAAGGCTGTATCATTTATATAGCCACAAACTGTTGTGTCCAACAGCTGAGAATTAACACACAAAAGCACAGACCTCTGCCCACCACTCAGACCACTCCACCACCACCTTGCTTCTACACCATGTTACTACAAAAGGAGGAATCGATAACAGATGTATATAAAACTTGCAAAGAATAGCTAACCTCAAGATTTTTACTCTAGTGTCTGGACATATACTTTTTTTTTTTTTTTTTTAAATGATTGGAGGTTAAATACAAAAGAAACAAACTGAGGAACACTGTTCCAAAATCGATTGGGCATGGGTACTGACTGACAGTAATGAATAACTTTGTTTTAGGAACTTGGACAAAAAAGGTGTGACAGCATGTGCAGTATGTGTACAGCCGAGTAGTGGTTGAATAGATTTAGTGAGGTAACAGGACTCTGAAAAACTGTACTATTAATAGCTACAGTACAGCATAAGAGCAATGGCCTTTCACATCAACTATGCAACAACCAAGAATGGAAATTTCAGATTAAAGCACAGAGAGCTGACTACAGCTCATAGAGAAGATTAAAAACATAATTTCTGTGATAGCGAGGTTAGTGGATTTAGTATGTTAAGTTACAAGCAAGTTACTGGCAAAAAGTTAAGAAACGAATATGGCCATGTGTGAAGGGCATGTGCTGTACAGTGATCAACATTCCCATGGTAGGAATAACTCAGTTTTTTTTTTTTTTTTTTTTTTTTTGCTGCTAATGCCAGACGATTTCATTTAGCCTAAAGTGTTAGAGATAACTGCGATATTTATTAGGTTAAATAAGATCATTCTTCTTTGGGTTGATTTAGATACCAGCAAATATCTAGCAAACGGCTAAAAGAATATTGACCATTACTAATATGCTGTTGTCACTGCATTTTCAATCATCTGTAGAATTAAGGAGATATGTTTAGTACTTGTACATTAAGGCAGATATTGTCAAAACTTCCGTAGACAGATTAAAGAACATTCACTTCACATGATCGGGTCACCGCTAGTATTCCAATCAAAGTCAGACAGTGTTACTCAGCCGAGAGTGAGTATGAAAGCCTGAGAGTTTATATATTTCACCATCAACATCCTCACGGTCGGGACAGCTCTAATACTCTGTTCCAGCTAAAGCCACTTTATCGAACTGAATAAGTCACAGGAGCCTGGGAATATTAATGCTGTCGCCATTAACCATGTCATACTTCATAGAAGCTAAAGCCTAACAATTGTATTCAACTGAATGAGTTATGGGAGTATGAGAGTGTTAAAATATTCAAGTTAGGAAACACAAGAATAGGTAGAGTTATTCTGTACACGCATATAACTGCAACCTTGAGCCTGGATGTGAATATGTGGACAGTAAGCGGATGCAGGAGATAGCCCAGTGTCAGTAGCCCTGACAGGTGAGTCTTTGTGAGGAAAAGATTACCCAGGAAAAAGGATGGGGGTTATTTTAAGGAGAACTATCAGAACTATCAAGGTAAACACGGATATTAGAAGTTTCAGTTGCATTTGTCTTTCAGTTGTACAGCAAAACATTGTTGCATATGCGTTATGATTAATGCAGAGAATGGTACAAATACAGCCAATACCCATCCGATTTTAACCCTCCTCAGGTAGGAGTAGATTGTAGCACCAGTCGAGCAGGGCAGTACTTCCAAGGAGGGTGGAAAGTTGATGACAAGGAAACTTGGAGCTCCCGTTTCAACAGCCCTCGGGACTAGTTCCTGACCATCCCCCTTTGCTAAACTTTTTCAGTGTTTCAGTAACACAGAGAATAGGCCAGCATGCTCTCTAATACATGTTTCTCTAACTGTCAACACCAAACTACATGCGCAGTAACAACACTTCCTTTTCAAAAAAAAAAAAAAAAAAAAAAAAAAAGGCGCATGTTACTGATGCCTGGGAGTCCCCAGGAACGTGGACCATAAATGCCCCCAAGATCCGCCCCTCTCCCGGTGACGACTCTAAGAGCTGCCTGGAACCACTGCCCGACTCCTTCATTTCTGCAACATTCACGGCCTTTCCTTTAACTTTCTCTCTGTTGAACATCCCCTCTCCTCCTCTAAACCTCACCTTCTCTTCCTTGCCGAGACTCAGTTGTCTGAGGCAACTGACAGCACACCTTTTTCTGTATCCTCCTACTTTCTCTATACTCATTTTAAAGCCAAAGGTGGCTGTTGTGTATATGTATGCAACGACTTATCTTGCTATCGTTTTCCTGAACTTGATTCTTCTGAATTCTCTACACTCTGGTTTCGGCTTTCCTGTCATTCTCTGACTAAATATATCTGTGCTGTTTACTTATCCCCTAATTCTACTGACTATCAAAAATTCTTTGACTATCTTACTTCTTTAACGGAACACATTCTATTCATTTCTCCTTTCTCTGGAAACTCCATTCTAGGAAATTTCAATGTTCACCACCACCTTTGGCTCTCCTCTCCTTTCACTGATCCACCTGATGAACAAGCCTACATCATTTCTATCCTTAATAACCTAGAGCAGCTTGTACAGCACCCTACCCATATCCCTGACCGTGTTGGAGAGAGCTCCAGCATACTTGACCTCTTCCTTACAACTAATCCTTCTGCTTACGCTGTTAATCTTTGCTCTCTGTTTGGTTCCTCTGATCACAACCTTATTACCTTAACCTTTCCTATCCCTCTGGTACGGCCTGCGGACCCTCCAAAGAAACGTCGACAGTGGCACTTTGGAGTTGCTGATTGGGAGGCCCTCAGGCAGTACTTCTTTGATTTTCCTTGGAATGATTATTGCTTCCGTTGCCGGGAGCCATCTGGATGTCCCTTGCACATTACAGAGGTTATTCTCTCGGGCATGGAACCATACATTCCCTTCTCATATCCTTTGATTAGTACAAGAAAGCCTTGCTTTAATCACACTTGTTCTAATGCTGTCCACAACAAGGAGAGGGCCTATGAAAGGTTCCAGAGCCAACCCATCCCTGAATCGCATCTTTTTTATGTTTCTACCCAGAATCGTCCTAAGTCTGTTCTTCGCTCTGCTAAAAATAATTTCATCCATACTAAAAAATTTTAATGTTCTCAACTATCCAACTCGATTTCTTCCCTCTCCTTCTGGCACCTTGCCAAAAACCTTTCTAACAGCTTTACCTCATCATCCTTCCCTCCTCTTTTCTACCTTGATGGCTCTGTAACTATTTCTTCTACTGATAAAACAGATCTAGTCGCTCAGCCTTTCTCCTCCCACCTTAAACGATTCCGGTGCTGTTCCTCCATCACTTCCTCCCCCTGACTTCCTCATGGCTGACATTAAAATTTCTTCAGCCAATGTATTTTCTGCAATCTCTGGCCTCAATACTAACAAGGCATATGGACCTGATGGGGTCCCTCCTGTTGTCCTCAAGAACTGTGCTTCTGTGCTTACACCCTGCCTAGGTAAACTCATTCACCTTTGTCTTTCAACTTGTACCTTTCCTTCTTGCTGGAAGTTTGCTCTCATTCAGCCAGTCCCAAAGAAGGGTGACCATTCCCAACCCTCTAACTATCGTCTAATTGCTTTAACATCCTGTGTCTCAAAAGTTTTCTAGTCTATTCTTAACAGAAAAATCTTGAAGCATCTTTCCTATCACAACCTTCTTTCTGATCGGCAGTATGGGTTCCGTCAGGGACACTCCACTGGCGATCTTCTCACTTACCACTCAGACTCTTGGCCATCCTCCTTTCGGGACTTTGGTGAAAGCTTTGCCATCGCACTTGACATCTCAAAGGCTTTCGATAGAGTCTGACATAAATCTTAAATTACCAAACTGCCCTCTTACAGTTTCTATCCTTCAATCTGTGGCTTCATCTACACCTTCCTTTTTGATCGTTCTATAGCTGCTGTTGTAAACGGCCATCTTTCTTTTCCTCAATCTATGAACAGTGGTGTTCCTCAGGGCTCTGTCCTATCACCAGCTCTCTTCCTTTTATGCATCAATTATCTTCTAAGCTGCGTACATCTAACCTTATCCACTCATACACTGATCATTCCACCCTTCACCTTTCCATTCGGTTCCTGCAACGTCCATCCCAGCAGTTACTTTAACAAACAAGGGATGAGGCCATGGCACACCTAATGTCTGACTTGGTTTGTATCTCTGGCTGGGGTAAAAATAAAATCTTGTTTTTAATGCATCAAAGATTCAGTTTTTACACCTATGAACCCGACAGAAACTTCCACAAGAGTACCCACTAATGTTTAATAATATCCAGGTTAAGCCTGCATCATCCTTGAACATGTTTGGGGTTTCGTTCACTCGGGATTTATCTTGGAAAGATCATGTTACATTTCTTGTTAAATCAGCTTCCAAGAAATTAGGTGTGCTAAGCCGACTCCATACCGTCTTTACCCCTGCACAGTTGTTGACTTTATACACGGGTTTTATTCGCCCCTGTGTGGAGTACAACTCTCATGTGTGGGGAGGCTCCCCACATACAGCTCATCTCAATAGTCAAAGGCTTTTTGTCTCATTAACTCTCCTCCTCTTACAGGCTCCCTTCAACCTCTGTCTATTCGCCGCACTGTTGCCTCTTTATCTCTTTTCTATCGCTACTTCCATGGTCACTGCTTCTCTGAACTGTCTGCTTGCATTCCTCCACCTCTACGACTGGCACGTAGCACCTGTCTAGCAACAAACTCTCATTCCCTTTCTGTCCAGCTCTCTAATACAAGAGTTAACCGTTACTCCCAGTCCTTCATTTATGCAATGGGTCAGCTCTGGAACTGTCTCCCTCTGTCTGTATTTCCTGTTTCCTATGATCTCCAGTCTTTCAAACGCAGTATGTCCAGGCATCTTGAAATGATCAGATCTTGAATTTGGCTCACTTTTGATTTTTTTTTTTTCTTGGAAGGATTTGTTTCTTCTTACTTGCAGAAAAAAAAAAACTAAAGTTTCGCTTACAACTTAGGTACACCTGGGTCTGTCAGACCCAGCTTTAAAAATAGTGCAGTAGTGTCACACATGTTTCATATAATGAATTCTTTAATAACCCTCACTGTATTAAGTCTTATCAGTTACAAAATTATGCAAATAGGTTTCAATTTCGTATCTCTGTACGTATTAAAACAACAAATCGAAAAAATATGGCAAACCCTTTTTTTTTGGGGGGAGGGGGGGGGACGTCGCCACACACAAAAAACAAAGAACACTATGAGCCTAGCACTTGCGTCACAATTTGAGGGATGGAGGTCCTTCATTATGGGCATCGTGGATGCCACAAAGCATAAAGATAACCTTCAAGCTCGGAGTGAAAAGATCTTCCCCCTCCTCAGGTACACCTGGGTCTCACAGACCTGACATGCAGTTCTGAGTGATGTATTGCAAAAACAGAGACACGAAAGTAACCCTCCTACACCCTGCATGGGCACAGAAAGTTAGGAAGCTATTGAGAAGGACAGGGATCCCAAACATCCATAGGTTACTGAACTATAGCATCGAAAAAATCGCCCAAGTCTGTCAGACCCAAGTGTACCTGACAAGGGTTAATGGCATAGCCTCCACTTCCCTCTTATCGGTTGAGTATCAATAATAACGAGGGTCAATTGTGGTTAACCATCATTAACACTAATCGGTTAAGCTACTGTATACAAAATATATAAAATCATGTAAATTTAGCATGGGGGAAATGGTGAAAAGTGGTTACAGAAGTGGTCTGTTGCGTCAAGGGAAGAAGTTTAGTTGCAACGATTGGTTAGGGAACAGTCTGATGATGTGAATATCGTTAAAACAGACTGCTTATCTTCCACAAAACCCACTGACATGTAGAAACACCCTTGCCAGGATCATCATGAAAGAGCTGACTGACACAGCCCTAGCAAGCAGCCAGTACGGATTGTGTGCATTAGCATCGAAGACTTTGCCCTGTGAAGTGGATGTTCGACTGATTCTTCCGAAAACCGAAATTCTTCATTCATGCCTGACGCTTATCCTTTCCATCAAGATTGGTCCAAATCGATTCAGAACTGTATGAGTAGATCTTGCCTTACGACTCTGGCATTTGACTGCTCCTCAGAATCAATTTCTTTTATCCTTGCCTTGCCCTGAACTTTTCCCCAAAGTTTGGCCTAAATTGCGTTAAAACTGTGTGTTGACCTTGCCGTGTGATCCTGACCTTTGATATGTTGCTTTAATAGACAAGTCAATCCTCCGACCAATCATTAACCCTTCCACCAAGCCAGGCATAAATCATATCAAACAGGTTCAGAAATTTTGTTCACACAGATACGTGGATCAGAATTTGAACCTGCCTTGTGATCTTGACTTTTGACTCATTGTTCTCAAAACCGCACCCCTTCGTTCTGATATTATCCATAACCATTTACCCAAGTTTGGTGTAAATCGGGTGAAAACTGTTTAAGCTGACATTGCTAGGTCAATGTTTGACCTCTTCCTGTGATAACCTTTGACCTAATGTTCTTCAAAACAATAGCTTCTGTGCAGCCTTTCAGTCCTTCATCAAGGTTTGGTTAAAATCGAGTAAGAACTATATGAGTTATTTCGTTTTCACACACACACACACACACACACACACACACACACACACACACACAGTAAGAATAATATACCCACTCTTGCTTCGCATGCGCGTGTATAAATACCGGTATATCACTAGTTGGGGTCAATCTACGTAACGCGAACCAACATTATTTACCAGCGAATAATCCATAGTAACAAAATGGTGCCAAAATAAAAGCCACAGTGCTCTACTGCCCCTGTTCCAAGCACTTCAGTAACTTTCCTCTCCCACACACGCCCTTGCCAAGACTTACGGTTATATATTGCCATCCTGTGAGGGGGTGGACTCGATAAGAGGACTAAAGGGAATTTCTCTTCTGATTTAATCCTTGTCAGATCAGTCACGTCCTTCCCATATCAATCAAGCTGTTAACACTGAAAAAACCAGTATTAATGAGGGTATTGATTCTCTTATCTCGTCCGAATAATATTGCCTTATTTTCGCAGAAAATCAATGGTAGAGGTGCCTTGACCATAAGAGGGTTGATGGTGATAGTATTAACCTTTCCAGGCTCCTAATAATTAAGTTATCACTGCAGTGAACTGTCCTTTGCAGGAGTTGTACCAGGCATGAGGGGGCTATTGAAGGTTGTATTTAAACTTCATTCATTCATTCATTCATCGCCAGACGCCATGTATCCCAGACAGGGTGGCCAAGGGCTTAGAGTTAATTGTTTTACAGGGAGGGGCACTGATCCTCCACAAACCCCACTTGACGTAGGGATGCCAACAGCATCCGGTGTTCCCAGGCGGTCACCCATCCAAGTACTAACCAGACCCATTTCAAAAAGCCTCTAACATCTGATGTGAAATAGTGGAGAGTGAGCTCAAAGGAAAAAAAGACAATGGACACCTTTAATGGCGACACCAACCCTTGCAGTATTCTAAAGGGGTTACACTCAGACGAAAACCTGGTCCATTGAAGGACCTGAGTAAAAAGGTAACCGCTGTGCATACCGACGTAGCACCCCTCACCCCGCCCCTCAATGGGCCAGAGACGCCTTGTCCTGTCCTGCCTAAAAATTTGATCCACCTGCAGGTGTACCACAGTGCAAAATTTCATTTTCCTTTGTAAAAATAACTGTGGCTGAACACGCCGGTGTTGCTCAGGAGCCTTGCCCTCCATGAGGTGGCACTCAGGATCTCACCCTGCCAAAAACTTGGTCCATTTGATGTCTACCATTGTGCAATATTTTATGTTCCTATGTAAAAACTAGAACAGCCAAGTTGTTTACTGCCGGGCCCTTGGGGGTCCTTGGCCTAAAGAGGACCTCGTATTCATAAGGAATAGATAAGGGAACAAGGAATTTTTAAAAATTCCCAGCTTAAGATTCTTAGTTAATTTGACTCACATTCCTGAGAAACATCGCCTCACATCCAAACAGACACACAGAAGATCGCTGAAGCTGGCTGGAGGGCTCCTGTCTTGCTCAGTTCCCTCCTGGTTACAAGTCACTTGGAGACGAATACATTAGTGGGTCGGCCCCTACCATTAGCAGGGTCCAGCAATTATGGCGTTGTCCACCCCCACAGCTCCCTCCCCTCCTTGGGGGAGTCAAATCCAACCTAAACATCGTCTGCGTCAGCTCTACCGAAGTGCAAAAGCTAAGTAATCATGACCACG
Organism: Coenobita brevimanus; assembly: GCF_032717465.1. Taxonomy (NCBI): domain Eukaryota; kingdom Metazoa; phylum Arthropoda; class Malacostraca; order Decapoda; family Coenobitidae; genus Coenobita; species Coenobita brevimanus. Next base: position 36,678,189 of record NC_136986.1, read on the forward strand.
TACACCAATGTAAGCTGGGACCCATGTAAACCGCCTTCCCCTTTGGGGTTGACCCTTGAGAAGCCCACCTTTCTAAGACCTGAACAAAATGGGAAGTCTACTGTTGTGCTGAATTTCACTTCCAAACAATCCCAAACCCCCCTCCTTTCTTCTTTTTTTTCATCTTTTCTC